>NC_136408.1:227323538-227923538 GCF_051521515.1 Lactuca serriola | reverse complement strand
TACAGTACCTTCGGGTGCAGTAGAGCTTTCGGGTGCGGCTGGAGAAGAGTTCTCCCCCTCAACTTGTGAACTCGGCAGTTTTGAAGAAGATGGATTCTCCCCCTCAACTGAAGCACCGTGATGAGAAGGTCCATTTGGAACTGATTCTCCTTCACCCAGTCGTTTGGCAGCGTCATCGACGATTTGCTTCAGATGGTCAACTTTGTTGTCTGCTGCATTGGCTTCTGAGAGAGTAGCCTTCTCTGGTTCATCGAATAACTCCACAAACTGCTCAAACAAATTTGCAATCGAGGCTGTGACTTGGCCTGTTTGAGAGAAAATTCTCCAACTGTTTCTTCCATGGCCTTCAGTTTCTTGACGTAGCAGTCGTCAAAAGTCACATAATACGTTTCTTCAATCTTCCTCAAATGCTTGTTTAAAACCCGGTATGCTTTTGAAGTAAGAGAGTATCCCAGAAAAATCCCTTCATCGGCTTTAACATCGAACTTGTTACGATGTTCTTTAGAATTGAAGATAAAGCATCGTGAGCCGAATACATGGAAGAATTTGACGTTTGGCTTCCTGTTGTTGATGATCTCATAAGGAGTAAGAGTGAAACGCTTATTGAGATAGGACCTGTTCTGCGTAAAACAAGCTGCAGCAATAGCATCAGCCCATAAATATAGAGGTAGAGAAGCGAAACTTAGCATGGTTCGGGCCGCCTCACACAAAGATTGGTTTCGTCTTTCGACAATCCTGTTTTGTTGAGGGGTGTAGGGAGCTGAGAAGTTGTGACTGGTTCCTTTTTCTGCTAAAAAGTCTTCAAATTCTTTATTCTTGAACTCCAGCCCATTGTCGCTTCTGATGTTGCGAACGACTTTCCTCAGTTGCACTTCAACCTGCTTAATAAACATCTTTAGCTTGAGAGTTGCCTCAGATTTGTGATTCAGAAAGAACACCCATGTAAAACGTGAAAAGTCATCAATAATAACAAGAATATACTTGCTACCGCCAATGCTTTCGATAGAAGATGGACCACACAAGTCAATGTGAATTAACTAAAGTGGTTCAACGACTTTAGTGTTTATGATGGATGGGTGACTTTGACGACTCTGCTTCCCCATTTCGCACGCAGCACACAAATGTTCTCGATCAAACTTGAGCAATGGAAGACCCCATACATGACCTTCGATGACAAGTTTGTTGATATCTTTGAAGTTGAGATGAGAGAGTCTTCGGTGCCACAACCAGCTTTCGTCAGAATGTGCTTTGGATAATAGACAGATAGCTGGATTTCCTTTGATGGGTTTGAGATTGAGAGGAAACATTTCGCCTTTGCGCTCTGATTTGAGAATTAATCTTTTTGTTTTCTTCTCTATTATTTCCGAACCCTCATCATCAAACGAAACTTTAAGACCGGTACCTCCAACAAGCTGAGATACACTGATGAGGTTATACTGTAGTCCTTCAACGTATGCAACCTTTCTAATCGTGAAGTCTCCATTTGTTATCATCCCATAACCTTTAATCGTGCCATATGAGTTATTCCCGAACTTGACATTCCCGCCATTTGGAAGAGATCGAAATTCCCTCAGCTCTTCCTTCCTTCCTGTCATGTGACGTGAGCAGCCATTGTCAATATACCATTCTTCGTCGAACTACTCGTCACTGTTAACCTGCAAAAATCAAGCAGATTTAGGAACCCAAAGTTTCTTGGGTCCACGTGAGCCTTTCACAGGAACAGGAATAGTAAGAGAAATGTCAACAAGATATGTTCTTTTTATTAAAGTTGTTTCATCTTTCTTCTTAATAGTGAAAACTTTAATTTTGTTGGGATTTGTTACAGTCGGTTTGGATTCAGGTTCAGGCGTTTGGGCCTTGGAATGCTTTTGATCATTCTTGACTGAGGAAACCTTCGATTTTCCTTTCAAATCTTTTGAAGATTTTGGATTTTGAGTTTGAACAGAATTGGATTTAGAATGGGGTTGAGAAGAATTAGAATGAGAGAATTTAGACTGAGAAGTTTTCTTGACTTGAGGTTCTAAGTGACCCTTTTGTTTTTGGTCATTAGTGGGACCGAACCTAGAACCTTGGTAGCTTTTGCTCTCGGAACCGAACCTTTCCCTTCGGTTGTTATTCCTTTCAGAACCGAACCTCTCCTTTCGATTGTTATTACTTACTTGCGGCCTGACAGTACTTTTCTCTGATCTTGAGTTTTTGTCATGATAAGAGAAATGGGCGTTTTGAGATCGCCAAAACTGTTTTCGCTCTGAGAGATTCTTCTTGTATCTCAGATTCCTTTGCTGCTTCTGATCCTTCACTTGCTTCGACTGTCGATGAATGTTGGCTTTTTGCTTTCGCTTCCTGTCAGCCGGTTCACTTTTAACAGATGATGTTTCGATTGTAGGAGTAACTTCTTCTACAGGAACTTCTTTTGCACCACTAGTACTTGGCACATCGAAGTTGTCAGGCTTGTTTAGAGGCTCTGGCACATATCTTCCTTTGGTTTTCCATGAGGTCCGCTCTGACAGACCAACGGTTTCGTCAGCATTATCTATAGGAGCAGACCAGAAAAATTCATCACAACCATCTGCATTATCTTCGTTTACTATGGCGGTGAGTTCGGCTGTCTGATGTTCGGTTACTCCTGTGACCTTATACACCTGATTTGGTGTTGTTCTTACCTTTTGATACACAACAACTTTTTCTTCAAGAATCGGGGACTTATTTTGGGACAAACGAGCAAACTCCACAGAATTTTCAGAAATAAGATTTTTGTGGTTTTCGGGTTCGCTCTTGACAAACTCAGAATAGTTGACTTCAACCTCTACAGAAATTTCACTCATATCATCATCCTCATTGAGCTCAGACGCGTTTTCAACATCAATTTTATTTTCTGAGCTCAAGTTGGCATCCTCATTGAGCTCAAGTTGGACAGGAGGGCCAAGGACCCTAAACTAGAGACCACATTTTTCTCTTGCAAAACAATCTTTTCTTGGGATTTTAAAATCCCCACCAGCTTTGCCAACGAATAAGATTTAAATTGCTCACGAGCTTTAACAGTGGACACAATCGCTCTCCACTCGGATCTAAGGCCATTCAAAAAGGTTACTTTTTGTTCAATCAGCTTCCTTTCTATATCGTGTTTGATCATCTTGCTAAGAAGATGATTGAAGCGATCGAACGTCTGAGTAACAGTTTCATCAGAATTCTGCTTAAATTCACCAAACTCAGACAAATGCAAGGTCTGAATAGAATGCTCCAAATCCTCATCAGTGGAGTATAGCTCTTGCAGCCTATCCCAGATTTCTTTAGCGGTGCTACATGAACTCACTAGCCTGAATGTATCTGATTGCAGAGCGAATCGAATCAGTCTCAATACTTTAATGTTGCATTGAAACTTTTCCTTTTCGTCTTGAGCAACATCCTTTACGTCCTTTAACAGATCATTATACTCTTTCTGGGTTTTAATGATTTTTGATGTTCCTGAATGAGCAAATGGTCCAGAAACGATTGCTTCCCAAATAAGGTATCCATTGTCTTCCAATCCGATGACATAATCTTCAAAGTGATGTGCCCAGACTTCGTAATACTGGGTGTAAAGAATAGGAATCTTCGTCGTCGATCCAATGCTGTTAGAGATGTTGATGGGATTAGATTGTGACTCGTCCATACTTGATCGTTTTAACCTGTTTGAAATATTAGACTTGTAATATTTGATATTAGGGCAAAACAAATAAATGCTGAGTTATGTCAATAATGGAATGACGACTCAATAAATATTAGTTAATGCGGAATAACCATAATCGCAAACTCTTTCACAGAAAAGATGTGTATGAATTACACAGCCTCCTGCTCTGATACCAATTGATGAGTTATGAATTAACTCTTCGATCGATTAGATCTTTGTAACAGGTAGGTGATGAACGTAAAACAGTAAACAAAACACAAGTATGAATCAAAATGTGTCGAATGATTAGATTACTCGATCCTCAACAGAGCTTGACTAAGAACTTCCACTGTAGAGGATTCTAGGGTTACAAAATAAGAACGATGATATTCTGAACAATACTTTTCTAATCAATACTAATCATTTCCATCTAGAATGCATGCAAGCATCTATTTATATTAAATCCTACAAAACTCACGAATGGACAGGCCCATACCGGAGATAAACATGGACTAGCTAACGAGCCCAATAGACGCAACACTATACTGACCCTAACAAGAAATGAAATAGCAATGTTTACAAAAATGCTTTCAAATCAGTGTCCATCAGAGTTTCTTAAAATCATAACATAAGGATGAGGAGCGGTACTATCACGCCTTCGCCTTGCCATGATCTCCTGAAGTACCTGAAACAATAAACTGAAACTGTAAGCCTGAGGGCTTAGTGAGCTACCCCTAAAATACTAATACCACACTAACAATGCCATATAGGTAACAATCAATCAATCAACATGCATACTCGCCATCGGCCTGACTAGACCGCCCTACTTGGCCTACAGTCTATCTGAATCTATCCCGAGCCTTCGGCATGACTGGTCCACCTCGTGGGCATGCAGTCTCCCCGGACCGCTCATAGGGTATGTTGGCCTTCAGCACAAAGCAGGACTGCCTCAACCCAACCAACAAGCAAATAACCATGTGCGCATAACTATCATATACTGGTATACATAAACATCAAACATATCTATCTCACTGATCATCAATCATAGAATTCTCTCGTAACTAGGGTACCGACCTAGCAGGTCACTAACATACCAATCCTTACGGATCATAAGAGCATAACATACTGTCTACCCTGAATCCGATCTAACAGATCATAACCACATGTAGCATACCATAACAATAACATCTAAAGGGCCGACCTTGGTGCCGTAGACCCTATCAATATAGTGAGGATAACTCACCTTGCAGATGTCGACTCGGAAGATAAACTCCAACTCTCGGATCACTTGACACAGGCTCCACCACCTATGATCATAGTACAATATACTCATAAGTCCTTAACCTTATAAGGTACTCCATAACCCACTAGTCAACCCCTGGTCAAAGTCAAAGTTCTCAGTCAAGGTCGACAGTCCATGTTGACCCCCAACTCGCAGAGTATCCTCGGCTACTCGTCGAGTTCCTTGAAGCCCATTCCATCTCGCCGAGTCGTCGGGGTGACTCGTCGAGTTCCTTCGATTCTTGTCCAAAATTTAAGGCCACTCGTCGAGTTCCCTCCTTGCAACTCGACGGATACACACACATACATATCTTAGGGAAAACTCATCCGACTCGCCGAGTGGTTCTTTAACTCGTCGAGTCTTATGGTAATCTTCATCGGACTCGCCGAGTTGTTCATCCAACTCATCGAGTTCACAACCATCTTCATGTGACTCATCGAGTTAACCTTGCGACTCGCCGAGTCCATTCAGTCCTTTTTCCATACAGACTTGTTTTGAGCCATGCAGCGGCTCCAAATCATAGATCCAAGCTTTTAGGGCATGCTTATCAAGTAAAGTTGCAAACTTTACGTGCATGCATGACTATAAAGGCTCTAAATGCTTATTTTAGGTTCTTAATGGAGCTTCATGCTCAAGAGGGACCTCAATCATGAACAAAACTGTAACTTTAGGCTTCTAGAATCCAATGAGGGTCCAGATTTGAAGTTACAACCTCAGATCTAGCCCATAGCTCATCTTTCCAACTTAATATCTCACCAAAAACCCTAAAACTCAACCAATAGAAGAGATTCACAAGGAACAAGGCGATTTGGTTACCTCCAGAAGACGATAACTGAGATAAGTGTTGATTCCCACACTCTACTTGCTCCAATATCCCTCTCCCCCAAGCCTTCTCCCTCGAAAGATCCTCTTTTCAAGATTCAAACACACAATGGGCACACACACGCATATTAGGGTTTTAAAGAGCTCTCAAAGACTGTAAAGAGGCGAAAGGAGGCTGAGGCTCCTTTAAATAGAGGTGCAAACCCTGGGAGTTAGGGTTTCATCTGCCAGCTCCTACTTGCCGAGTCCCAATATGGACTCGTCGAGTAGGTCACTTAACACGCGATCCTACCCCGCTGCTACTCGATGAGTAGGTCAACCAACTCGTCGAGTAGATCTTAACCCAAAAAATCATATTTAAACAATACCTGAGAATCGGGGCGTTACAATTCACATGAGTGTTCCTCCAATTCACTCAAACCAAGGCTTTGATACCAACTTGTAACACCCAAAAATTTTAAGCGAAATTTAAACTCTTTCAACATAAAAACCAAATACGGTTTTTACAAAATGTTTTCAAAATATTATTCATCAGAGTGTCCCAGTAAGAAAATCATAAGGATGAGGAGCGATACGGTCACGCCTTTTCCTTGCCACGATCTCATGATGTGCCTGAAACAATAAAATGAAACTGTAAGCCCGAGGGCTTAGTGAGCTACCCCCAAAATACCAATACCACACCAATAATACCATATCAATAACAGATAACAACAATATGCATATTGGGCCTTCAGCCTAACTGGAGCGCCTTGCAAGGCCTACAGTCTTTCTGAATCTAATCCGAGCCTACGGTATGACTGGACCGCCATGCGGGGCCCACAGTGTATTCAGACCGCTCATTGGGTATGTTGGCCTTCAGCACAAAGAAAGACCGCCTCAACCCATCCATCATAAAATAACCATGTGCACATAAGTAACATATAATGCATATACAGATATCAGATATAACTATCTCATAGATCATCAGTCATATCAACCTCTCATAACCATAATACCGACCTAACTAGGTCACTAATATACCAATCCTAATGGATCATAAGAGCATTACAACATAATATCTATCCTAATACCGATCTAACAGATCATAATCACATGTATCATACTATAACCAGGATAACACCTAAAAGGTCCGGCCTTGGTGCCTTAAACCCTTTGATTTAGTGAGGATAACTCACCACACTAGCAGCTCGGGATGATACTGTCCACTCCTTCAGATATAGCTCCAACCACCTCGACTGTACCCATAAGTGGTCCACTCAATAATTACTCAAATTACCAAAATGCCCTTGGGGAGGCACAAGACACTCCCCGGTCAAGCTCATAGCTACTTGGTCCATAGTCAACATTCCATGCCGAATTAGTTGTTGAGTACAATTTTCCCTTTCATCAAGTCCCTTCTGGTCCAAGAATTACTGACTCGACTCGCCGAGTTCCTAACAAACTCGCCGAGTCGATATGCGACTCAGTGTTTGGAAACCCTACTAACTCACCGGGTCATCTCCCAGACCTCGCCGAGTCCAAGCGGGACCAATTTGGGCAAAACCCTCCTCGACTCGCCGAGTCATCTCACTGACTCGCCGAGTCCATATGAACACTCCCATAATCACGCGATTCTGAACTATCTCTTCGTTCCAAACAATAGATCTAGAACACTCCCATAATCAAACGATTCTGAACTATCTCTTCGTTCCAAACAATAGATCTAGGTCCCTAGAGTGCATTAGCAACGTAAAGTTGCAACCTTTACGTATTTGGATGACTAAAAATCCAAATCTAAGCTTGAAATGGAAATTTACTCATAAGCAAGGGTTCTTCCATGACCATATTAAGAACTTTATGAACTGAGGGCGCAAAGGAGGTTCAGATCTGAATTTTCAACTTCAGATCTAGCTCCCACACCATAACCCCTTCATGAAATGCTAAAGAAAGCCCTAATCTTTACACACGAAAGATTCTAGAAGAAAAGAGATCAAGGTAATAGCTTGTTACCTCCAAAAAGTGCCCAAACTAAAGTAGACTATGGATCCACACGAGTTCCTTGTTCCTAGCCTCTTGATCCACAAGCTTACTCCACAAAATAACTTTCCAAAGTTCCAAAACACTCACAAGGCTCACAAACACGGAGATTTAGGGTTTCTGGCTCTTAAGGGGTGATAGAGGACAGTGGGAGGCGCTAATGGTCCAATATATAGGGTGCAAAAACCCTAAAATTTAGGGTTTCCCCTGCCAGCACCTACTCGTCGAGTCCTCTTCCCGACTCGGCGAGTCAATCATTAAATGACGTGTCTCATTCCAATGATACTCGACGAGTCATAGCGTCGACTCATCGAGTAGGACTTAAAACATGAAATCTAAATTGGATATTAATGATACCTGACAGTTTGGATGTTACACTCCTCATAATCCTTAGTTGCTAGTCATGGGTGTGAACCACTAGAGGCATGATGGTTGTGGTGCTAGCTGCCAAAAGATTTGAAGAAGGATTCAAAGGTTGTTTATAATAACAATCTCCAAAGTAAGTTTCTTAACCTATTGATTTAGTTTTCATTAGAGAAGTTTTATAGGATGATAGTTCATAGTATGTTGCCTAAGCATGAAAGACATAGATCCTCCATTGGTTGGATGTGTCATAATCATTTGAATTGTTTGAAGGTTTTCCGCTTAGTGCATAGTTTTTTTAACCTATGTTTTCCATCAGTGGTATCAGAGCCTTATGGCTATCTTTCATGTATTTGCACATTAGTGAATTGTTCAAACAAAAGAAACATTTTTTTTCGAAAAATCCCTACTCACGACGTGTGCATTATGTCTCACGACTTGAGCTTGGTTCAGATCCGAAAACTCTGAACTTATACGCCTAATCTAATTTAGTGTGATAATTATCTGCTATATTGACTTGTAAAATCATATTTTTCTGAATATATCATGATAATTGCCAAAAAAATTAGGAGATAAGTATTTGACTTGATTAATTATTTGGTGATTAATATGATTAATTTTAAGTGTTTAAATAATTAATTTGGATATTAATAGGAATTAATAATTAATGTCAAATATTACCGGGTTTATTTTAAATTTAAATTAAAAGTTTTAATTATCGAAATTTAAAATATATATTAGTATTTTTTGAAATTTTTTAAAAGATACACCCTTATACTATATGTAACATTAAAATGTAATATTGCTATATGTATAATACGAGTCAGTCGAACTGCTAGTACGCCTCATTCACGAAGCCGATCTATAAAGGGGGGGGGGTATAATAAAAGTGTCTATAAAATGACGGTTGAATGGGTGTCCACTCTTACTCACCGCATCCTTGATTGGTGGAGGTTCATTAGCCGAACGAGTTTGATAGGACAAATTAGTTCTCAATAATAACTACGATGGATTATAAAGTAACTAAACTTCTGTTTTTAATTCCCAATCTTAGTTACTTTAGGAAAAAAATGTGAATTTGTATGCTAACCCATGAAATTGCACATTGCACTTTATATGTCATTAGTGGAGCGTGTGTGGTTAACCGATACACTAACATGGACTAATAAAGAGTGGCAATGGGTGTCTCGTAAATTATCATTGATTAATGGAACGCTTGTGGCTAATCGACACATTAATATGAGATAATAAATGACATCGAGAATACCAAACTAATTTGCATGGTTATTCACATCTTGTTTGTGATCCTCGGTATCCCAGTCATAAATGGAAGAGCATAATCAGGATTAAACGTGCCATTGAAAAGTTTAATGAATCTCAAATGATCTAGGAATTTCATTGAAAACCTAATTCGTTAATTTTTTTTGATGGTGGAATTGGTAAATCGTCATTTACCTACCTTTATATAATTTACAATTATATTACGACATCCCTTTTATATGTTGTGAATTATTTAGTTGGATCCTAGCCTTGATATTTCATTTTGGGTGTTATATTGATGTATATTCTTATCTGACTAAAACTATCTTTCTTCTCTTTCAGATGTCTACTCCAAACAATGCTTCTGGTTCCTCCTCCTCCAACCACAACAACAACTTTTCATTTCTTAACATCTGCTCGAGGGTGACATTAGATGGCACCAATTACAACGATTGGATGTGCAACATAAAAATGTCTCTTCGATTTGAAGGCAAAGAGTACGTCCTTGAAAAAAACTCCTTGAAATATATGAAACAAAAGCTACTCCTAAAGAACCACATGAGTATAAGAAGCACTGTAATGATGCAACAACATTTGCTTACATCATGGTGGCGACTATGAATCCTGAGCTACAAAGGTTCTATGAGGATTGCTGGCCATAGGAAATGAACAAGGACTTCATGGAAATGTACCATCAACGATATTGTCAAGAAAAGTACGAGTAAGTAAAGTCCCTCATCACTAGTAAGATGAAAGATGGAGAGTTTGTTAGTAGCCATGTGCATAGGATGCAATGATATGTGGATCGCTTGTTGAAGCTGAATGTGAACTTTGATGAGGTATTGGCTATTGATATACTCTTTCACTTATTTCACAGTTGTTATGATCAATTTATCTTGAATTATCATTTGAACAACCAATAGCTCACATTGGATCAACTCCAGAACCTCCTGCGAATGGATAAAACGAGAATGAAGGGAAACACTATTGCCTCTACTCATGCTCTTGCTCCAGTTTTGGCCATTGGGCAAGGAAAGGGAAAAAAGGAAAGGTCCTGTGAAGCAGAATTGGAAGGGAGAGTCCCAAGCTGGGACGTCAAGCAATGGTCCCAAGGGAAAGTCCAGTTCTAAAGCTCCCTTACCTCTGATCTCAAAGAGGCCACTTGCTTCTACTGCCACGACAAAGGTCATTGGAAACGAAGCTACCCAAAGTACTTGATAGATGTTAATGATGGAAAGGTGATGCCAACCTCGACAAGTATTTACACTATCTTATCTAATAACTCATCATATTCTCATTCTTGGGTCCTTGATACAGGATGCGGTTTTCACATTTGTTCTGATTTGAAGGGGCAAAGAACAAGTGAGGATGTGGATCATGTAGTGATGAACTTGATCATGGGCAATAGGTGATCTTCACTTGTTACCAAGATTGGAGTTTATAGCTTAATGCTTAGTAGTGGGTTAGGTTTGGATTTGATAAATTGTTGCTACTCGTCAGAGATGACACAAAACATCATTTAATTTCATGCTTTATTTAAACGAGGTTTTAGATATTCTTTTAATGATGAGAATGGATCTATTTCTGCTTTTAAGAATATGTTTATTTTTTTTATTTTGAAGCTTTACCTTGTGATGGTTTATATGAAACTATGATGATTGTAGGCAATTTAGGTAATAGTGTTTTTGAAATTGATTCGTCTAACGGTATAGATAAAGCATGCTTGTTGCATTGTCGTCTTGGACATGTTAACAAGAAAGGCATCGCCTAACTCCAAAAGGATGGAATGTTGGAATCATTTGACTTAAGGTCAGATGATACATGCGAGTCTTGTTTACTAGGAAAGATGAAAAAATCACCTTTCACTGGTTCTTGTGAATGAGGTGAAGGATTGTTGGATCTCATACACACAGATGTGTGTTGACCCTTCAGATCCACCACAAGAGATGCGAATCGATTCTATGTGATATTCACTGATGATTATAGCAGATATGGCTATATTTGCTTAATCAAGCATAACTCAGGAACCTTTGAAAAGTTCAAATAGTTTAAACAAGAAGTCAAGAATCAATTGGGCAGAAAGATAATAATGCTTAGATCCGATAGAGGCGGTGGGTATCTTAGTATCGAATTCCTCAACTACCTCAAGGAATGTGTAATAGTTTCACAATTGACATCTCCTAGGAAACCACAACTTAATGGTGTGGCTAAGGGGCCTAAATGAACCTTGTTGGACATGGTTCGTTCCATGATGATTTGAGCTTCACTTCCAATCTCATTTTGGGGGCATGCCTTAGAGATTGCTGTCCACATTCTTAATATTGTACCAACTATGAAGGTTGCCAAAACACCTCAGAGAAGTCCTTTGGATATTTGTTCAACAGACCTAGCGGGAACGTGGTCTTCGTAGCACAAAGGGGAGTCTTTCGCGAGAAAGAGCTCATATGCAAAGAGGTCAGTGGGAGTATAATTGATCTTGAAGAATTCAAGAGTCAAACAGTGAAGGAACCTCTGAAAATGCTAGGGCTCAACGTAAGGAAGAAATTTTAGTTGAACCAATTGACGAGTCTTTACCTCTTATTCGTTCTAGTAGAGTTAGAATGCCATCTAAGTTTTATGGTTTCCATATTACTACAGATGGTGATATGTTTATTAGTGATAATACACTAGTTAATTTGGATAACCCTTCTAACTACAAGGAAGCAATGGCGGGCCCTGATTCTACCAAGTGGAAAGAGGCAATGGACACCGAGATCAAGTCATTGTATGACAATCAAGTTTTGAATTTGGTTAACAATGTACCAGGTCATAAGACAGTTGGGTGCAAATGGATCATCAAGAAGAAGACCGACATGGATGGACAGGTACACACCTTCAAGGCTTGACTAGTTGCAAAGAGATTTACTCAAACCCTTGGGGTTGACTATGATGAGACCTTCTGACAAGTAGCTAAGATAAAATCTATTAGGGTAATGCTTTCCATAACTATGTTTCATGACTATGAAATTTGGCAGATGGATGTCAAGACCACTTTCCTTAATGGGAAATTGGATGAAGATGTTTACATGAGTCAGGCAGAAGGTTTTGTAGATTCTAAGTATCCGAATAGAGTGTGTAAGCTTGAGAAGTAAATCTATGGATTGAAACAAGCTTCTCGCAAATGGAATCTTTGTTTTGATGAAAAGGTCAAAGAGTTTGGATTCTCTAGAAGTGAAGATGAATCTTGTGTATATTTCAAGGATACTGGGAGTATTGTAACCTTCCTAGTATTGTATGTTGATGACATACTTCTTATAGGAAACGACATTCCAACTTTGCAAGAGGTTAAGTATTGGATTGGAAAGTGTTTTGCTATGAAGAATCTAGGAGAGGATGCCTATATTCTAGGGATAAGAATTTTGAGAGACTGGAGTAAAAGACTAATTAGAGTTAGTCAAAGTATGTATTTAGAAAAGGTACTAAAATGTTTTAGTATGGAAAATTCCAAGAAATGAGAACTGCCTATATAGAGTAATACCAATCAAAGTAAGACTCAAAGCCCGAGTACTGATGCAGAGATAGCAGAAATGAGTAGAGTTCCATATGCTTCTGCTATTGGATCTATCATGTATGCTATGACATGTACTCGTCCTGATATTGCTTTTGTTTTGAGCATGGTGAGTCGTTATCAGGGAAATCTAGGTAGAGCTCATTGGATAGCAGATAAGAATATTCTCAAGTATATGCGAAGACCTAAGGACTAGGTCCTTGTGATCGGTGGCAGTGATATGTTGAGAGTAACTGGGTATAGTGATACCAACTTTCAAACAGACAGAGACAACATCCGGTCTCAATTTGGATGGGTTTTTACCTCGAATGGAGGAACGGTAACCTGAAAAAGTTCCAAACAGGAGACGATGGCTGATTCTAATTTTGAATCAGAGTACAAAGTAGCGAGCAAAGCATCAAAGGAGGCAATTTGGTTAAAGAAATTCATTGGAGACCTTGGAGTTGTTCCAACCATCAAATATTAAATGGAGATTTTCTGTGATAATGAAGGGGCAGTTTCCTTGACAAAGGAATCAAGAGATCATGGGAGATCAAGACATATCGACATAAAATAACATTTCATCAGACAAAGGGTAGAAGAAGGTCACCTTGTCGTGAATAGGGTGTCATCTGAAGAGAATCCTGTAGATCCCCTCACAAAGGGTCTGAGTAGGGTTAAGCACATTCAGAATGCTAGGAGCATTGGTCTGAAAGATGATATTAGTTTTAATAGTTAGATAGTTATTTTTAGAAACTTGTAGCAAAATAAATGTAATTGATTTTTGGTAATTAAATAATAGAGATTTATTTATGAGTTAGATTACTACCTTTATTATATTGTTTATTTTGTGTTTCATTTTGCATGTTTACTTCTAGAATAATTAGATTATTCAAACTCCACAATCGTTCGTACTTTTGGAAGCAAGTAGGGAATTAAGGCTGTCATGAATTGGGTTGTAGATTGTCTAAGGGTTTAGACATAGAAATGGTTTCCTGCAACGTTTTGAAAATAGGGATTTTAAGTATTGGATTAACCCACACTCATAGAATGAATTTATCACGAGTAATTATGAGACTATAATATCTTATAACCTTTAAACGGAGATATATGAGTTGTGGTTTACAAATCGGTTATGCATTGATGATATGTAAATGTATCAGTAACTGATGTTATAAACGTATTGTTGTGAGAAATTTGATGACTAGATGGTACAAGAATGTAAGTCAAAGTTTATTTGTTCCTTTTTCCATAACGGGAAAAATGATATCTTTGGTGTCACACCCCCGGACTAGACGGTGGAAACGTCTGGAGGCGGGTGACTTCTTTGTGCAGTATCATAACAATTGAATATAAATGAAATAGAGCAATCCAAACTCCATACATTGAGATAACAAGCTTACGTTGTTTACATATTGTATTTGCCCTTCGATTTACATAAAAGAGATATAAGTAGAAAAATTCCAAACTACAGCTACATAGTCCTGCATCCGCGTCCCTTGTTACCTGCTTACTAGACCCCTGAGAATACAAGTAGTTTTGAAAAGCATCAACTAAAAAGTTGGTGAGCTCATACATGTTTTTGTATAAAATAGTTTTACACTTATTTAGAATCGTTCTCATTATAGTTTCAGAAAATCCGATATTTTCTATAAAATCGTTTGAAGTCTTACTTTGAAAAGTATGGATATATGCGTGCATGTCGTTACTTTTGTTAATCCTCATAAGGAGTGAGTTTGAAAAGTAGTGTGATTTGTAAAGGCGAGTTGTTTTCGAGAATAGTTCTTTTGAGTAGTAAAAACCAACATATTCTAGGAAATCCCCTATTTTCAAAAAGGGAATAAAGTTGTAAATCTTGTTTTTCTTATCGAGTAAAATTGAGTGTGCATTCTAGTTTTCGTTATCGAAATCGTATAAAAATCGTTTTCCCCAGAAAATCCTATATTTCCTGCTATAAATTATTCATAAGTTCTGTTTCCAACCGTGTATACTTGCATATACGTGTGTGTTAGTTTATTGTTTTCAAAATCGTTTACAAACGTTGTTCCTAGAACATCCTATGGTTTCTTATTGGTAAAATAACAGTATTAAGAATCTAATACTTGTTAGGTGAAAGAAATCAACATGGCGATTGTGGACATTCTACGAAATGAAAAAGGACAGTCAACACAACAAATGCGGACCACCACTGCCATGCATAGGACAGTCAACACAACGTGCCAAAATATATTTATGAGGTTTTCCTTACGTAAATTTCTAGCTAACATAATGTATTCTAGTGAGTCGTTATAACCATACTAATATGATCGAGACCTATTTTGGAGTTTCTAAGGTGCCCTTGTTTTGTTAAAGACATTTGTCACCCTAGACTGGCCGGTCTAGTTGTAGTGAACATCGACGGTGCGGGGTGTCAACCCCGTATAGATCTATATACAAATTCCCGCTCTCCCTCTAGGAGACTCTGGCTATAACTCCTTATAGGACTTTATACGTATGCTAATATATTTATATTTAGGTACTTTTGAGATTTGTCTGACTAGAATACTAATAACCTTTTGAGCAATTGTTAGAGATCCATTATTTGTTAAATAAAATAATGGTATTTGTACTCATTAAATAGAAATATCGTTTTTGTTCCATCTCGTTTATTGTACTTGTTAACTGGGTGCCTCGTGTTCGTTTCGTTTCGTTTATTGTAAAATAAGCCATTTTGAACGTTTATCAGAATGGCCCACTATTATTGGAGTTGGCAAAAATGGTCTTTCCATTCTATAAATTATCGGCTCAGGCCCATATTAGCCAAAAGAAAAAGTGTCAAGTTATAGTTTAAGTAAATTTGTGACTTCAGGTTATGACACATATTTTCTGTTTTATGACATATAAAACATTACTTACTATTGGGTCTTATTGTGTTGCGTCTTGGGCTCAGTTTGGTTAGCCCAGTTTTGTATCCGGTTTGGGCCTGTCCAACCGTGATTGGTTTATTAGGGTTTAGTATTTAAGGTGCATGCATGCATCCTTAGTAATTACGATTTTTATTATTTTTCATCATTGTATTGTAAACCCTAGCTCCCCTTTACAGTGGAAGTTCTTAATCGAGCTCTGCTGAGGCGTGACTACATTTGAATCATCTAGCATTGTATTGATTCCATCTTGTGTTCATTGTTTCATTTAATATAATTGTTTGTTCTTCTTAGATTAACCTGTAAAAGATCTAAACGATCTTAGAGATTTTATCTCATCAATTGGTATCAGAGTAGGAGGCTGTGTAATTCATACACATCTCTTCTGTTGAAGAACTTATTAGGGTTTTCCGCATTGATTGTTATTGATTGAGCCGTCATTCCACATTGGCGTATCTCATTAATTATCAATCTTGCCCTAACGATAAATTACAAGTTTGATCTTAAGCAGGTTATTGATCAAAAATTATCACAATGTCTATGGAAGATTCACAATCAAATCCGATCAATATCTCCAATAGTATTGGATCGACAACCAGGATACCAATCTTGTATACTCAGGATTATGAAGTCTGGACACACCACTTCGAATATTATGTAATCGGTTCAGAAGATAATGGGTATTTTATTTGGGAAGCAATCACACTTGGTCCATTTGCTCACTCAAGCACTTCAAGAATAATCAAAACGCAAAAGGAGTATAACGAACTACTCGTTGATGTGAAGGAAGTTGCTCAAGACGAAAAAGACAAATTTCAATGCATCATCAAAGCATTAAGGATGATTAGGTTCACTTTGCAATCGGATACCTTTCGGTTAGTAAGCTCTTGCACTACAACAAAGAAGATATGGGACAGGCTGAAGGAAGTATATTCTACTGATGAAGATCTGGAGCATTCGATTCAAACTCTATTACTTTCTGAATTTGGTGACATCAAAAAGAAGACCAAAGAGAAACTTATCCAGGCTTTTGATTGATTTAATCATCTTCTTAGTAAGATGATAAAGCATGGGATCGAAAGAAAGTTTATTGAGCAGAAGGTTACCTTCATGAATGGTCTTAGACCTGAATGGATGGCAGTTGTGTCTACTGTGAAGGGAGATGAACAATTCAAATACTACTCTCTGGCGAAGCTGGTGGGAATTCTGAAGTGTCATGAGAGTGCTATGTCAAAGGAAATGAATGTGGTTTCCAACTTGGGTTCGTTAGCTCTAATCTCCAAGGGAAAAAGTGCAGTTGAAGAAGAAGAAGAGTTAGATCTTGCTGACTATGATTTAACTGGTGAAGAATACGCTTTGATGGTGTCCAATCTGAGAAAGTTTATCAAAAGAAAGTTCCCTGCCAATAAGAACCGAAACTGGCAGGGAAGTTACAGTTTCGAAAAGGTGAAAGAGGAACCGAAGATGGTTTCTAAGACTGAAGAATCGAAGAAGGAAAAAAAATATTGGAGGTGACTCAGGATTTGATTGCCATTATTGTGGAGGCAAGAATCATTTGGTCAAAGATTGCATGATGAGGAAGACATCCGAATGGGTTGACGAAGACGATGAAGAAGCGAACCTCCTAAGATGATTGGAGGAGATCAAGAAAAAGAAATCAGCAACTAACAATAATACCATGAATGCTTTAATTGTGCAGGGTACTGGTGATGATGATGAGTTTGGTGGAGTTTAGGTGTGGTCCACAGATTCAGAGGACAAAGAAGTAAGAAAGCCCACTCATGGCAGGGCTCTGCTGGTGAAAGAAGAAAAGGTTGAGGGAAGATGTTTGATGGTGACGGATGGTGTGTCACAGATGCTAGGATACACAACCGATGGTGGACTGGATGATGAGAAAGAGCGAGAGGAAAGATGTTTCGCTGCGAAGCCTGTTAGTGCGCAGATCAACGAATGTGATGAGTTGATCAAGAAGGTACAAACTATTCTTATTTCTCTGAAAACACCCATCACAAACTATGAAAAGGAACTAAATGGATTAAAATCTAAATTTTCCAGTTTAAGTTGTAGTCTTACCCAAACTCGTGTCACAAACTCTAACATGACTGATCAAATTAGCAGGGTATCATTGAAGAGTGAGGAGAGGCGAATCTGGATTGAGCAAAAGGAGAAGGAATTAATTGGGTCTAGGGATGAAAAAATCTATTTGCAATCAGACAGTCTTAAGAT
This sequence comes from Lactuca serriola, assembly GCF_051521515.1. NCBI lineage: Eukaryota > Viridiplantae > Streptophyta > Magnoliopsida > Asterales > Asteraceae > Lactuca > Lactuca serriola. Next base: position 227,905,491 of record NC_136408.1, on the reverse strand, counting down.
TTTAAAACAACAAAATGTTTTTGGTTTGATTGCTAAAAGACTATTTTAATATTACTCAGTTACATCTCGATTGTGAAATAGGAAAGAAAATACATAGCATGATTTTACCCTTCCTTGAGCTAAAGGAGGATGAAGTCGATGCCGAAGCTTACAACTGTGAAAATGTTGTATGTTCTGATGAAATATCTCCCACCTACAAAATTGGTCTTGAAAAAATAGAGTCCTACATAAGGTCAAAAAACCATAAGGACATGCTTAAAAATCTGTTGGATGAAAATGACAAACTAAAAATGAGAACCGAGACTATACAGAAATTTGACTCGTTGAATGGCAAGTTGAGGTTAGAAAATAAAATTGATGTTGAAAATGCATCTGAACTTAATGATGATGATGACATGAGTGAAATCTCTGTAGAGGTTGAGGTTGACTGCTCAGAAATTGTCAAGAGCGAACTTGAAAACCACAAAAATCTCATCTCTGAAAATTCAGTTGAGTTTGCTCGTATGTCCAAAGATAAGACCAAAGTACTTAAAGAAAAAGTAGTTGTATACCAAAAAGTCCAAACTACTCCTAATCAGGTCTATAAGGTCACTGGAGTAACTGAACATCAAACAGCCGAACTCACAACATTAGTAAACGAAGATAATGCTGATGGCTGTGATGAATTCTTCTAGTCTACTCCAATTGACAACACTGATGAAACTTTTGGCCTATCGGAGAAAAGATCCTAGAAAGTTAAGGGGTGGTATGTGGCAAAACCACTCCATAAGTCCGACAATTTTGATGTGCAAAGCACTAGTGGTACAAAAGAAGTTCGAGTCGAACCAGTCAAAGAGGCAAGCGAAATCTCATCTCTAAGGAGTGAAACACATGCTCAAAGACTGAAGCAGAAAGCTAACATCCACAAGGCCCTGAAACAGGTGTCCGAACGAAAGCACAAATGCAACTTGAGATATAAGAAAAATCTCACATAAAGGAAACAATTTTGGCGATACCAGAATCCTCATTACGTTAGGTATGAAAAGACAAACAAGTCGCATGGAGAAACAAGAGCCAATTCCACTTCAAAAAATCAGTCTCCGTCACATGGCGAGAACAACCGAATCAAGGTTTTCAGCTACTACCAAGAAAACAACCAAAGACATAGGTTCGGTTCACAAATTCACAACAACCGAAAGGAAAGTTTCGGGCATCAGGTGATAAACAACCAAAAGGGTACTTTCGGTCCCCAAAGTAAAACAGACCGAAAGGGTAATTTCGGTCCCCGGGGCAATGACAACCGGAGGGAAGCTTTTGGTCCTCAATATGTAAGCAACCGAATGGATGGGTTTGGTCCTAAGTCCACTTGTGAGAAGAACCGAAGGGAAAGTAGTTGCTGTTCTCAACCAAGGAAGAGCACACTCAACAAAAGATTCAAAAGGGAAAGGAAAGCTCTTTCCAGAAGACAAAAGACGCCTGAAAGAGATCCGAAAGCATGCAAACATCAAAACCACAAATCCTACTTCTAAATCAAATGAGTCCAAATCGAATAAAATCAAAGTTTTTACTGTCAAGAGAAAAGATCAAAATATATTGATAAAAAGAACTTATCTGATTGATGTTTCTCTTACAACTCCCTATTCTATAAAAGGCTCACAAGGACCCAAGAAGCTTTGGGTTCCTAAATCTGCTTGATATTTTGCAGGTTATTTGTGCCGAGTAGTTCGACAAAGAATGGTACATTGACAGTGGCTGCTCGCATCACATAACAGGAAGAAAGGAAGAACTGAGGGAGTTTCGGTCCCTTAAAAATGGTTGAATGGTGAAATATGGCAACAATTCATTTGGAACAATCAAAGGCTATGGTATGATTACAAATGGTGACTTCTCGATAAGAAAGGTAGCATACGTTGAAGGATTGCAGCACAACCTCATCAGTGTCTCACAACTGGTTGTTGGTACCGGTTTAAAGGTTTCCTTTGATGATGAAGGCTTAGAAATTGTTGAAAAGATGTCCAATAATATTCTGATGAAATCGAAGCGAAAGGGAGAAATGTACCCTCTAAATGTCAATCCAATTCGAAGGAAACCAGCTGTTTTCCTACTAACGAAGGCACACTCAGACGAAAGCTGGTTATGGCATCGAAGGCTCTCACATCTCAATTTCAAAGACATCAACACGCTGGTGCTTGGAGATCAAGTTGGAGGTCTTCCTTTTCTAAAATTTGACAAAGAACATTTGTGTGCAACTTGTGAAATGGGAAAGCAAAGTCGACAAAGTCATCCTACTATAATCAACACAAAAGTGATAAAACCACTATAGCTACTACACATCGATCTGTGTGGTCCTTCTTCAATCGAAAGCATTGGTGGAAACGATTATATACTTGTTGTTGTAGACGATTTCTCTCGCTTCACATGGGTATTTTTCTTGAAGCAAAAATCAGAGGCCACTACCAAGCTCAAACTCTTTGTAAAACAAGTAGAGGTTCAACTATGAAAAGTGGTTCGTAACGTGAGAAGCAACAATGGCTTGGAATTCAAGAACAAGGATTTTGAAGACTTTCTAGTAGAGAAGGGAATGACTCACAACTTTTCGAATCCTTATACTCCACAACAGAATGAGATCGTTGAAAGGCGAAATCGTTCTTTATATGAAGAAGCTCGAACCATGCTGAACTTTGCTTCCTTACCTCTGTATATCTGGGCTGATGCTATTGCTGTTGCTTGCTACACGCAGAATAGATCGTATCTGAATAAGCTCTTCTTAATCACTCCTTATGAGACCTTGAACAACTGAAAGCCAAATGTGAAGTTCTTTCATGTGTTTGGTTCAAGATGCTTTATCTTCAACTCAAAGGAGAACCGAAACAAGTTTGATGCAAAGGCCGATGAAGGGATCTTTTTGGGCTACTCCTTGAACTCAAAGGCATATAGGGTTCTGAATAAACTTTCAAAGAAAATTGAAGAAACCTACTATGTCACTTTCAACGATAACTATGTCAAGAAGTTGAAGGCAACTGAAGGTGCTATGCAAGAAATCTTTCCACAATCCGGTCAAGTAGCGGTGCCGAATTCAAATCTTTTCGAGCAATACATGCTGCTTTTGGATGAACCAGAGAGAGCTATTAATTCTGAATCCAATGCTAAAGATAACCAGGTCGACAATCTGAAGCAAATCATTGACGACGCTGCAAAGAAGATGGCAGAAGAACAACCGAAGGCAACTAAAATGCTAGTGACAAGCAAACCTCCAAAAGATAATTCTCATGTTCAGGGGGAGAGTTCGTCTTCATCGGATAATTCTAAGTCATTAGTCCAGGGGGAGAATCAATCCTCGTCAAGTCCAACTGAAAGTCCAGTTGAAGGGGAGTGTTCTAAAACAGACATCAAACTCATATCATCATTCGAGGGGGAGAATGAAAATACGCATGATGATGATACTCAATCAGAACTCAAAGAAGAAATAAACGTAGAACTAGATCCCTCTTGTGATCCAAATTACCCTCCTCTCATCAAATGGTCCAAAGATCATCCTCAAAGTCAAATTATTGGAGAATCATCCGAAAAGGTCTTAACTCGATCACTACTGAAAGCGAAATAGGTTGCTGATGAGATTAAAACTTAATCTTGAAGATCGATTAGATCTCAAACAGGTAAAATAAAGATTAAACAGCAAGAACACGAAAACAATAAACAACTCAAGAATGAATCAAACGTGTCGAATGATTATAAAACAACCCTCAGAAGAGCTCGATCAAGAACATCAACTGTAGAGGGTTAAAAGGTTTCCAGGAACGATGAAGAAAATCAAAGCTATCGTAATTCTCTATCTTGTATTCTAGATCGTTTTTCTAATATGCATGCAAGCACATTATTATATAGTAAACCCTACAAGCTCACGGTTGGACAGGCCCAAACCGGAGTGCAAAACAGGACTATAAACCGAGCCCAATGACGCAATATTAAACAAATCTGCAACCCAACAATCTCCCCCTTTGCGTCAATTGGAGCGAGATCTTCACTTCTTACTTGGGCCAGCAGCAGCAGCCGGTACCTTCTTCTTTACAGTCTGAAACAGACGAGAGATAAGAGCAAGTATCGTTTGTCTGAATCTGATGTACCATTGAATCATATCGTTGAAGTATTTGATATCATCCACTGCATTCTCTTTACACCGATGGATGATCCCCAACACATGCTCAAGACAAGCAATGGTATAAAGATGTTTATCCGCTAAGGCAAAGAGACATTTCTGTCCTTCAGCCCTAGTGAACATGACCGAATTACACCTTGGGTCAATCTTTCCCATCTTCATTTGGTTCAGATCACTGGCCGAGCCAACAGGAGATATCTTCGGTTTCTTCTTGAAGACAGTGGCAACCTCCTGATCCATCAGTGCTACCTCCATGATATAGCATACTAACATCCTTTTGAGATGGTCTATAATCGGACCATATTCAGCTTCATTCGTCAAGAGGATGTTATGCAGAACAATCCAGTCATGGGGGTTGAGGTTCGGTAGATCTGCTAAAGATATGAGATGTTCGGTTCTTGCAGACCCTCGGATTACCCTGAACCGAACGTTGATGAATCTACCTTCGGTATATGGCTTCAAAACCCGAACGTTGACTATCTTCTGAGCGCTCCATGTTTGATACTGTGGTTGAGCGGCCTTCAGATAGAACTCAATAAATTCCCGATCAACCTCCGGATGAGGATGAGAGACTTCGGCAATGCAGGCGAAGGCGTGAAAGATGAACGCCTTTCGGGTTAAGGGCATGTCGAACTGCGAGTCGACAGAGTTGTAGCAGTCGAAGGAGATCACTAGTTCGAGCCAAAGGATGCTCGGAGTATCGATAGCCTCCTTAATCATTCTCTCTCGAGTCCAAGCATGGAAAAGAGTTTTCCTGCTCTCGAGGAGATCGTGGGCTTCTTTTTGTCTGCGTTCAGCTTCTTCAGCTTCTCGCGCCACACGAATGTTGTCATTATCAACATGGCGACTATTTTTGCGTTTCAGCAAGTCAGCAATGGTTTCTTGATCATCTTCATCTTCTTCCTCAGCTATCTTCTTTCCTTTATCCTTCACACCAGAACCCGAAGTTTGACCAGTAGGAGGAGGTTCGGTTGTGTGAGCAGCTTTTGAGGAAGGAGGTGGTTTCGATCTGGACTTCACTTCTCCCCCTTGTTTAGGAGTGGACACGAAACTAGGTAGCCCTTCTATTTTACTGATCAGGTCCAGGGCAGGAGCAAGTTTTTCTGCAAGGGTTCGCCTCACAGAGTGGTTGAGAATCGGATCGTGTGCTTCCAGGATGTTGGATATGGCAGAGTGTACATCCGAAACACATGTCTTGATGACCTCCCGTTCGGATCGAAGAGCGTCAAGTTGTTGCTGAGAGTTGGAAAGCTGAGCGCTCTTGATCTTGAGGGCGGTGGTTTTGCTTGCAAGGGCGTCCATCAACGAGTTTTCTGTAACGAGATCCTCTTGGAGTTTAGAGAGGCGCTCGTCAATGGAGGCACGAAGGGCCGAGTTGTCGTCACTAATTGATTGGCGAAGGGTAGCGAACGACTTCAACTCCGTGGAGACGAACGTGGCCAATTGTTGAACGATTGGTTCCAACGTTGTCTTTGTGGCATCGGCGCTCTCCTGTAAGGACTTTAACAGGGAAGAGGCGTCAGAGAATAGTTTATCGACTTTTTTGGTCCCCGCCTCACAAGCTTTTGTCGAAGCGTCAATTGCTGCAGTGGCAGAAGCAACAGAATCATGTGGAGCCCTGGAAAAGGCATCAACGATCTTTTGAAGAGCAGCTTCAGAGAGAGAGGATTGTGAGTTAGAGGATGAAGCAATAAGCAGATCAACCTTCTCATGCAGCTCCTTAAGATGTTTCTTCGTTACTGGAGCGTCCTCATCATCGTCGCTTTGGATCTGAAACGGACTGAAATAGACCGAATCAAATTGCATGTTCTCCCCGCCAAGGAAAGGGTTATCTCCGTCAGAGGCATGACCGGGAGATGGAGGTGGTGGTGAAGCTGGTGGTGTAGTGGTGTGAGTGGGTTTAGGTTGAGTTTGAGGAGGGGTAGGTTCGGTTGGTGTTTGAGTGGGAGTAGGTTCGGGTGGTTGTTGGGTTTCGGTGGTATGTATGGGTTCGGTTACTGGTGGTGGTTCGGTTTCATCGGTATGAACCCCCGTATCAGATACGTTGGTTGTAACCTTTGCAGTAGCAGTTGTTGCATCGGTGAAAATGGGTGGTGGTATAGAGAAAGAGGTTTTAGGAATGTTGGTGGTGGGGATTATGGTGGGAATGGAAGTGGGAATTGTTTGAGTAGGAGAAGGGATTGGTGAGTTATGGATTTCCATGTCAGGAGTAGGTGATCTGGGTGGGGTGTTGCCTCTTTGAGAGCCGTCCGAATCCGAACTGTCACCCTCTGACTCGTCGGAAGAGGAAGCGATAATGAGCTTTCGCTTTGGTTTTGTCTTTCGCCTCTTCTGCTGCGGGGACTGAGCAGGTTTAGTAGTCTTCCTCTTTTTGGGAGAAGGGCCTTTAGCCCCTTTTTCCACTTGCTTTCCTTTTTCTGCCTTTTTGCCTCTTGAAACAGGCTTATCGGCATCATGTATAGACTTGAGCATTTCCTGTGTGAGTTCCCTTGGTCCTGACTGTTTGAACTCCTTAATAGTCCGGATGATCCGGCTGTCAGATGGAACATCGCCGTACATGGTCTCCGGAATAGAGCCAATGAATGAGAACTTTGATGCATCTGAGACGATAATCTTCGTGGTATGAAAAGTACCGATCGAAGACATCGATGCACCGGCAGCAGTGGGGACATCAAATTTATCCATCGCCTATTTTGTGATGAGAGCCCAAAACCTTGCATACGACACCTCAGAATGTCGTGAAGAAGAAGAGAGGCTTTGGATGAGTTGTTGCCAGAGAACCAACCCATAATCGACGTTGATCCCGTTGTAGACACCGTACATGATTGACGGGAAGAGTCGACTAGAGCCATCGGATCCTGAGCTCCGTTCAGATAAACCTTTAAAAAGAACAGTGAACATACCGTTCCACTGTGGCGGCAAGCAAGACTTTTTAAATTTCGCGACGGAGGTGAGCACCTCCGTGTACCCCATGTTGTAAAACATACTGCAGATATGGCCAATCAGAATCGTCTCCGGATTAACCCTGGAAGGGTCAGCAGCAAACCCTAGCAATGCGCCAAATCGTTGCTTTGAAATCGAGGTCTTGTGATCAGAAACCTCGAAGAAAACCCTATCGACTGCTTTATCGTAATGTGCAGTCGCATACACCTGCGAGAGGAGCTCCATAGGCACAGATTCAACCTTAGAAAGTGCAGGAGCGATCGGCGAGTACTTCAGGCACTCAATAATCGGGAACATGTAGGAATCGTATGCCTGAGGGATTAAATCGATCACCAAACACTATTGAGGGCGAATGGGAAGGATTTGGGAAGTAGCGTGAACTGACGATGATTCTGCCATTGTTGAAGTTGGAAAGAAGAAGATGAACAGTAAGGGTTTAAGGGAATTTTTGCTCTCTTGGGAATTCGGATGCAGTAAAGAGGTAAATGGGAGAGGAGACTGCCTTTTATAGTGGGTGTAAGGAGAGAGAAAAATCTGTTCAAATCTTCTATCGAAATATGAAAGGTTTTTCCGGAATGACAGATGCGTGACAGTTATGGTATGCGATGATCACGCATGAAAGAGAGTGTCAGATTCCTTGTAACACGCCGCCCAACAAGCGCCATTGCAGAAGAAACCGTTTGAAATTCACACGCGCCTGTTTGTGCCAGAGAGGAACCGCTTCATCTTCGCACACGCGTCCATAACGTCAATTAAAGAATGGGCGTTTCAAATTTGCATGCGTCCCTTTTTACCGCCGTTTGAAATTCAATCCGTTTATCTCCCGCCTAAGTCAGCAACCCTTCATCTTATCTTTTGAATGGCATCTTTTGAATAAATCTCCCACGTGGATTATTTTTTACCACAACTTGTAAATAACCTCCAATTCAGTAAAATAGCCTGTAATTATTAGTACCAGAATTTTGGAAAATCAAAGATTTTCGTGCTTAAGAGTGTAAAAAGAAAAGAAATAAAGCAACTCTTTTTAGGAATAAATGTGATGTCAATAATGACACGAAACAAATGATCCCGGGCACGAATCTCTTCCTTCAAGGTCAAGAGAGACCTTAAAGTGTTGATATGGTTTCCCGTTGAATGACGATCAAACACTTATTAAGAAATGTTGAAAGGCTTCTTTTAATTAAGCTACTTAAGGGTGGCTTTCGCTTAGATGCAACAATTCTAATCTTGAAATAAGAAAGAAAGTGAACAAAGTACTTGTGAGACCGGTGTAGTCTGTTGAACAAGTAGGTAGGAATTAATTTTAAAGTGGCTTGGAAAATATGAAATCTCAACACAAAAAAAAAAACTAGATTCCAAGGGAAGAAATGTTATGGGGTTTAACAATTTCATAGGAATCACACAAAATAAATTTTGAGATTTCATCAAGGTACATCCGTCAATTCTTTGGTGAAAACTTGAGCAAATTAATTGTTCACCGTCAATTCAGATTTGGTGTTGAATTTTGGGTTTCACTCAGCTCGTAGTGGCACGAACCTAAGATCATAAACACAGTTGTTGTGTAACCATAAACCTCAGTGGTAATTTCTGAGAGTCTCAAGGGTTACGTGGATGAAACGAATGTAATGGAGAAATGTAATGGAGATGGTGTAAGAAAGTAAAGTACCTCAGCTGCAAAAAAAATAAGGACCAAGCAGAAAACTCTTATCTCATATGAGAAGAGAGTGAGGTAGCTCACGATTAGAATAAATGTGGTAGCCTAATTGGGAAGACAAGGTTTGTTTATACCAGGTCATTAAGGCTATTATTCAAAATCTTATGAGGCTTGGGACACATACAACAGCATTCTTCTAGGGACACTTAACTAATCCAGCAATTTTTATCCCCATAGACGAACGAACACACAAATAAAATAAAAAAATATTTTTGGAGTTTTTGATATATAAAAAAATAAATTAAATTAAAATAAAAAACAAGCAAGAAGAAAAAAAATAAGATTTAGAAAGATTAAAAAAAACTTTGGAAAATTTGGTAACCGAACCCGAGCGTTCGGTTGGTTTCGGTTTGAAAAATTTTGAAAAACCGAACCCGAGCGTTCGGTTGGTTTCGGTTTTGAAAAATTTTGGAAAACCGAACCCGAGCGTTCGGTTGGTTTCGGTTTTGAAAAATTTTGGAAAACCGAACCCGAGCGTTCGGTTGGTTTCGGTTTTGAAAAAAAATTTGGAAAACCGAACCCGAGCGTTCGGTTGGTTTCGGTTTTGAAAATTTTTGGAAAACCGAACCCGAGCGTTCGGTTGGTTTCGGTTTTGAAAAATTTTGGAAAACCGAACCGGTTTCGGTTTTGAAAATTTTTGGAAAACCGAACCCGAGCGTTCGGTTGGTTTCGATTTTGAAAAATTTTGGAAAACCGAACCCGAACCTTCGGTAGGTTTCGGTTTTGAAATTTTTTTGAAAAACCAAGGAATTTTGACATTCAAGTAGGTAATAATTTAGACGAATAGATAAACAAATTTGTACAAGAAATTTACAACCAAGAAAACTACCTTTGAAATGATGAGCGAGTGCAGATGATGCAAACGAACCCGAACATTCGGTCAATTTCGCTTCTTACGTTTGAGATCGAGAGGTAGTTTGTGGCACTGATTCTGATTCCATCATACCTAGCCCTTGTAGAATTTTGTTGAATGAGGCTTCGGGAAGAGCTTTGGTAAAGACATCAGCCAGTTGATCAGTGGTTCTAACAAAGTGTACTTCAACGTTTCCATCTTCCACATGATCTCTGATGAAGTGATACCTCAGTGCTATGTGTTTGGTTTTGGAGTGTTGCACTGGGTTATGACAGATCCTAATTGCACTTTTAGAGTCGCAATATAGTGGGATCTTTTTCATATTGAGTCCATAGTCTCTGAGTTGACTCTGGATCCAAATCACTTGAGAGGTGCAGGATGCAGCTGCAATGTATTCAGCTTCTGCAGTGGACAAAGACACACACGTTTGTTTCTTTGACTGCCAGCTAACCAACTTCCCGTCAAGGAATTGGCAGCCAACAGTTGTGCTTTTTCTGTCGAGTCCACAACCTCCAAGGTCCGCATCTGAATAGGCTTGAACGAAGAAGCCTGAGTTGGAAGGATACCATAGACCTAGAGAGGTGGTTCGCTTGAGATAGCGTAGAATGTTCTTCACTGCAAGCATGTGAGGTTCACGTGGATTTGCCTGAAATCAAGCACAGTAACAAACAGAAAACATTATGTCAGGCCTGCTAGCAGTGAGATACATTAGTGAGCCTATCATCTGTTGATAGAGCGTGATATCAACAGCCGGTTTGTCCAGGGATGGGGTGAGCTTGGTGCCGAATGCCATTGGGACTTTGACTTTGGAGTCTCCCATCATACCAAACTTTGCTAGGAAAGTCTTCGTGTAAGCTTCCTGATTGATAAAGATGCCTTCGGGTCCCTGTCTAATATTTAAGCCAAGGAAAAAGTTAATAGGACCCATTGAGCTCATTTCAAATTTAGTCTCCATCAGCTTTTTGAATTCAACTGTTAGGCTAGGATTCGTTGAGCCAAAGATGATATCATCGACATAAATTTGAACGATCATAAGGTGGTTACCTTCCTTTTTGCGAAAGAAGGTTGGGTCAACCGAACCTTGTTTGAATTTAGACATCTTTAAGAATTTAGTTAGCGTTTCATACCAGGCTCTCGGAGCTTGTTTCAATCCGTATACAACTTTATCCAGAATGTAGCATTGATTTGGATACCTTTCATTTACAAAGCCAGGAGGTTGCTCCACATACACAGTTTCTTCGAGTTCACCATTGAGGAATGCACACTTGACGTCCATTTGGTAAACCTCAAAGTTTTTGTGGGCAGCATAGGCTAGAAATATTCTTACAGATTCCAGCCTAGCTACGGGAGCGAATGTTTCTTCATAATCAATCCCTTCCTCCTGACAGTAGCCTTTCACGACCAGACGAGCTTTGTTACGAATTACGTTTCCTTCCTTGTCCATTTTGTTCCTAAAGACCCATTTAAGACCAACAACCGAGGCATCTGGAGGAGTTGGAATAAGACGCCAGACTTTGTTCCTCTCGAATTCGTTCAGTTCATCTTGCATAGCTTGAACCCAATCGGAGTGATCAAGAGTAGTATTAACTGTCTTTGGTTCAACTTTTGATACGAATGAGTTAAACATGCAGAATTCGACTTTAGAAAACAAGGAAGTTTGTTTTGCCTTGAGTTGTGATCGAGTCAGAACTTTTTCAGATACATAACCAACAACTTGAGAAATAGGATGATCTCTGGTCCATTTGGTGAGAGGAGGGTAGTTTGGATCAAAGGTTGGATCTAATTTAGCGTTTATCATTTCTTCTGGTTCGGACTGGCTTTCATAGTCGTAAGACATGTCAGCATGCTCCCCCTCGATAGATGAGCTTTCAGGAATGTTTTGAGCTTCAGAGGTTTCTTGAGGTGTGGAGCTTTCAGGCGTTGGTGCACCTTCGGATGGTGTGGCACTTTCGGTTGGTGAAGTGCTTTCGGTTGGCAAAGTGCTTGGCTCCCCCTCAACTTGTGAGGTCGGCTGAGTTGACGATGGTTGATCCTCCCCCTCGACTGAAGTATTATGTGATGGAGGTTTGTCAGAACTTGATTCTCCTTCATTCATTCTTCTTGCAGCGTCTTCAACAACTTGCTTCATGTGATCTACGTTGTTGTCTGCTGCGCCTGCTTCTGATAGAGTGGCTTTCTCTGGTTCATCAAAGAGCTCCATGAACTTCTCGAATAGATTAGCGATCGAGACTGTGACTTGGCCAGTTTGAGGAAAGATTTTCCCAGCTGTGTCTTCATTGGCCTTTAGCTTTTTGACATAGCTATCATCAGAAGTCACGTAGTAAGTTTCTTCGATTTTCCTCGAATGCTTGTTTAATACCCTGTACGCCTTAGAAGTGAGAGAATAGCCCAGAAAGATTCCCTCGTTGGCTTTGACATCGAACTTGTTGCGGTGTTCCTTGGAATTGAAAATGAAACACCTAGAACCGAACACATGGAAAAACTTCACATTGGGCTTCCTATTGTTGAGAATCTCATAAGGAGTGAGCGAGAATCGCTTGTTGAGATATGACCTGTTCTGTGTAAAACAAGTAGCAGAAATAGCATCAGCCCAAAAATAAAGATGTAAGGAAGCGAAACTTAGCATGGTTCGGGCGGCTTCACACAAAGATCGGTTTCGTCTTTCGACAATCCCGTTTTGTTGAGGAGTGTAGGGAGCTGAGAAGTTGTGACTAATTCCCTTTTCCGCCAGGAAATCTTCGAATTCTCTATTTTTGAATTCCAGACCATTGTCGCTCCTGATGTTGCGAACGACCTTTTTCAGCTGTACTTCAATCTGCTTGATGAACACCTTTAGCTTAGGAGTCGCTTCAGATTTAAGCTTCAGAAAGAACACCCATGTAAAACGCGAAAAGTCATCAACAATAACAAGAATATACTTGCTACCACCGATGCTTTCGATAGATGAAGGACCACACAAATCAATATGAAGTAATTCAAGTGGTTCAATAACTTTAGTTTTTATTATAGATGGGTGACTTTGACGACTCTGCTTCCCCATTTCACATGCAGCACACAGATGGTCTCTATCGAACTTGAGCAGTGGAAGGCCTCGAATGTGACCTCCAGTGACAAGTTTGTTGATGTCCTTAAAGTTAAGATGAGAGAGCCTTCGGTGCCACAGCCAGCTTTCGTCAGATTGCACTTTTGATAACAAGCAGATAGCTGGGTTTCCTTTGATGGGTTTGAGGTTTAGAGGAAACATTTCACCTTTGCATTCAGATTTGAGAATAACTCTTTTCGTCTTCTTCTCAATTATTTCAGAACCCTCATCATCGAACGAGACTTTGAGACCGGTACCTCCAACAAGCTGAGATACACTGATGGGGTTGTGTTGTAGCCCTTCCACGTATGCAACCTTCCTTATCGTGAAATCACCGTTAGTAATCATTCCATATCCTTTTATGGTGCCGAAGGAGTTGTTTCCAAATTTGACGTTTCCACCATTTGAAAGAGACCTGTATTCCCTTAGCTCTTCCTTCCTTCCTTCCTGTCATGTGACATGAGCAGCCACTATCAATGTACCATTCTTCGTCAAACTGCTCGTCACTGATAACCTGCAAAAATTAAGTAGATTTAGGAACCCAAAGTTTCTTGGGTCCTAGTGAGCCTTTCACAGGAACAGGAATTGTAAGAGAGATGTCAACAAAATATGTTCATTTAATTAGAGTTGTTTCATCTTTCTTTTTGATGGTAAAAACTTTAATTTTATTAGAATTTGGTTCTTTTGGCTTTGACTCTGGTTCAGACGCTGAAACCTTCTGTTTTCCCTTTTGTTCTGTTGATGATTGAGATTTTTGAGAAAGAGCATAATGGGATTTAGAATGAGGTGAAGAAGAGTTGGAAGAATTAGCAGAATTAGATGAGATAGAATGAGAGAGCTTAGATTGAGATGACTTCTTGGCTGGCGACTCTAGGTGACCTTTTTGCTTTTGATCATTGGTGGGACTTACCGTAGAGCTTTGATCTCTTTTGATTTCTGAACCGAACCTTTGCTTTCGGTTGGTGTAGTTCTCTGAACCGAACTTCTGCTTTCGGTTGAAATCATTTTCTGAACCGAACCTTTGCTTTCGGTTGATGTTTTTCTCCGAACCGAACCTCTGCTTTCGGTTGTTGTGTCTCTCTTGCGATTCGATAGGATTTTTCTCAGACTTTAGGTTCTTGTCTTGATGAGAGAAATAAGCATTCTGGGATTTCCAGAACTGTTTTCTTTCAGAGAGATTCTTCCTGTATCTCTGATTCCTTTGACGTTTCTGATTTCTCATCTGCTTCGGTTGATGATGGATATTAGCTTTCGGTTTCGGTTTTTCTATGGCTGGTTCACTCTGAACTGAGGAAGTTTCACTTGAAGTTGTGACTTCTTTTGCTGGAATTCCTTTTTCTTGAGGAATGTCTTTCGTACCGCTTGTGCTTGGCATATCGAAGTTATCAGGTTTATTCAAGGGTTCTGGTACGTATCTCCCTTTGCTTTTCCATGAGATCCTTTCAGACAAACCTACTGTTTCATCAGCATTATCGATTGGAGCTGACCAGAAGAACTCATCGCAGCCATCAGCATTGTTTTCGTTTACAATAGCTGTGAGTTCAGCAGTCTGATGTTCAGTTACGCCTGTGACCTTGTATACCTGATTTGGAGTGGTTCTAACCTTTTGATATACAACGGCTTTTTCTGCTAAGATCGGGGACTTTTGTTGGGACAATCGAGCGAACTCCACTGAATTTTCTGAAATTAGATTCTTGTGGTTTTTAGGTTTGCTTTTCACAAATTCTGAGCAGTCAACCGTGTCCTCTACAGAAATTTCACTCATATTGTCATCCTCATTAAGCTGAGATGCATTTTCAACATCAATTTTGTTTTCTGAGCTCAAGTTGGAGTTTAAAGAGTCAAATTTTTGTATGGTTTCGGTTCTCAGTTTCAGTTTATCATTTTCATCCTAAAGGTTTTTAAGCATGTCCTTATGGTCCTTGGATTTAATGAAAGATTCTATTTTGTCCAGTCCATACATGTACGTCGGATTAACATCCTCAGATGAAATAACACTCTCACAATTATAAGCTTCAGCATCAATTTCATCCTCCTTAAATTCAAGGAAGGGTAAAATCATGCGATGAATCTTTTGTCCTATTTCACAATCCAAATGAAGCTGAGTAATATTAGTGTAAAGACGTTTGGAAATTAAACAAAAAACATTTTGCTGTTTCAACAACTTTAAATTGTCTCTCTGTAAATAAATTTTTTCATCTTTTGTTTTGATTAATTCCGACTCCTTTAGTTCAATCCACATGCGCCGTTCCTCACTCTTCGAAGACACCCTGCTTAATTGGTCAGTTAGGTTAGAATTGGTGACTCGAGTTTGAGTTAAACTACTATCTAGATGAGAGATTCTTGAATTAACACTTTTTTAGTTCTTTTTCATATGAGCTTTGTGGGACTTTAAATGAGACAAAGATGGATTGTACCTTCTTGATCAGTTCGTCGAGCTCGTTGAACTGCACGCTGAGCGGCTTTGCTGTAAAGCACATATCCTGTTGCTCCTTCGGTTCATTACTCCCACCATCAGTGTTGTATCCCCTCATCTGAGATACGTCGGACACCATCAAACACCTTCCTCCACTGCTTTCTTCTTTAGCCACACAGGCCTTTCCATGAGAGGGCTTCCTCACTTCATCGTCTTCAGAATCGGTTGACCAAACCTCCACGCCACCAAACTCGTCATCAACAACCGAACCCTGCACAATTAGAGCATTCATAGAAGGGTTAGCGGTAGATTTCTTCTTCCTTATCTCATCAAGCTTTTTCTTCAACAAAGCTTCTTCATCCTTTTCCTCATCCTTTTCAGCCATCTTTTTGAGGACACAATCCTTTGCATAGTGGTTCTTTCCCCCACAATAGTAGCATCTTACTCCAGAATCACCTTCTGCCTTCGGTTCCTTCTTAGACTCTTCAACCTTCGGTTCATCTTTAACCTTTTCAAAACTATAACTCCCCTGCCAGTTTTGGTTTTTGTTGGAGGGAAATCTCTTCTTGATGAACCTCTTGGGGTTAGACACCATCATAGCATTATCCTCAGACGTGAGGTCATAATCTTCCAAGTTGAGGTCTTCGTCTTCCATCACAGCTTTACTTTTGGACAGGAGGGCTAACGAACCTAGGCTTGAAACCACATTCTTCTCCTGCAACACAATCTTCTCCTGAGATTTGAGAATGCCCACCAGTTTCGCCAAGGAATATGATTTAAATTGCTCGTGGGCTTTAACTGTGGACACGACTGCCCTCCACTCTGATCTTAGACCATTTAAGAACGTAACCTTCTGCTCAATAAGCTTTCTTTCCATGTCATGTTTGATCATCTTGCTAAGAAGATGATTGAAGCGATCGAACGTTTGGGTCATGGTTTCTTCAGTTCCTTGCCTAAATTCACCAAACTCAGACAAGAGTAATGTTTGAATGGAGTGTTCTAGATCTTCGTCTGTAGAGTACAGTTCACGTAACCTGTCCCATATTTCTTTTGCTGTCGTGCATGAACTTACCAGCCTGAAAGTGTCGGACTGAAGGGCGAATCTGATCAATCTTAACGCCTTGATATTGCACTGAAATTTATCCTTTTCATCTTGCGCAATATCTTTAACATCTTTCAGAAGATCATTATACTCCTTTTGAGTTTTATTAATCCTTGAAGTTGCAGAATGAGAAAACGGTCCATTAATGATTGCTTCCCAGATGAGCTATCCATTATCCTCAGATCCTATAACATAATCTTCAAAGTGATGCGCCCAGACTTCATAATCATGGGTGTACAGGATGGGAATTTTCGTGGTAGATCCAATGCTGTTCGAAATATTGATGGGATTCGATTGCGACTTGTCCATAATGATCGAATAACCTGTTTAAAGATCAGACTTGTAATAAATCAGATTAGGGCAAAACAATAAATATCAAGATACGTCAATAATGAGATGACGGCTTAATAAATATCAGTAATTGCGGAAAACCCTAATTGAAACCTTTTTCACAGAAAAGAAGTGTATCGATTACACAGCGTCCTGCTCTGATACCAATTGATGAGATTAAAACTTAATCTTGAAGATCGATTAGATCTCAAACAGGTAAAATAAAGATTAAACAGCAAGAACACGAAAACAATAAACAACTCAAGAATGAATCAAACGTGTCGAATGATTATAAACAACCCTCAGAAGAGCTCGATCAAGAACATCAAATGTAGAGGGTTAAAAGGTTTACAGGAACGATGAAGAAAATCAAAGCTATCGTAATTCTCTATCTTGTATTCTAGATCGTTTTTCTAATATGCATGCAAGCACATTATTATATAGTAAACCCTACAAGCTCACGGTTGGACAGGCCCAAACCGGAGTGCAAAACAGGACTATAAACCGAACCCAATGACGCAATATTAAACAAATCTGCAACCCAACAGTTGCATTATTCTCTCAAGTAGAATTTTGTATGTCCAACTCGTTCGTCTGCAAAGTTGAACCGAAGACGGTGAATAAAGCTCTTGATCATTCCGATTGGGTTCAAGCTATGCAAGATGAGCTGAACGAGTTTGAACGAAACAAAGTATGGCGACTAATTCCAACTCCAAAGGATGCTTCGGTTGTAGGACTAAAGTGGGTTATCAGGAATAAGATGGACAAGGAAGGAAATGTAATTCACAACAAGGCTCGGTTGGTTGTGAAAGGGTATTGTCAAGAAGAAGGCATAGATTATGAAGAGACCTTCGCTCCAGTTGCAAGATTAGAATCGGTTCGAATCTTTCTTGCTTATGTTGCACACAAAAACTTCGAAGTCTATCAATGAGACGTGAAGTGTGCGTTTGTCAATGGAGAACTTGAAGAAATGGTGTATGTAGAGCAACCGCCAGGCTTCGTGAATGAGAAGTATCCAGATTACTGCTACATTCTGGACAAGGCAGTATATGGCCTGAAGCAGGCTCCCAGAGCATGGTATGAAATCCTTACTCGATTCTTGAAAATGTCCAAATTTAAACAAGGTTCGGTTGACCCAACCTTCTTTCGTAAGAGAGAGGGTAACCACCTTATGATAATCCAAATTTATGTTGATGATATCATCTTCGGCTCCACAAATCCTAGCCTAACAGCTGAATTCCGGAAGTTGATGGAAACTAAATTTGAGATGAGCTCAATGGGTCCGATTAACTTCTTCCTTGACTTGAATATTAGATAGGTTCCCGAATGCATTTTTATCAATCAGGAGGCGTACACAATGCCATTACTTGCCAAGTTTGGGATGTTAGGCGACTCAAAGGTGAAGGTTCCTATGGCGTTTGACACTAAGCTGACACCATCATTGGAGAAACCGGCTACTGACATGACGCTTTATTGTCAGATGATTGGGTCAATGATGTATCCAACAGCCAGTAGGCCATATATTATGTTCTCAGTCTGCTATTGTGCCCGATTCCAAGCTAACCCATGCGAACCTCACATGCTGGCAGTGAAGAATATTTTTCACTATCTAAAGCGAACCACCTCTCTCGGTCTATGGTATCCAGCCAACTCAGGATTTTTTGTCCAAGCATTCTCAGATGCTGACCTAGGGGGATGTGGATTGGATCGTAAAAACACTACTAGAGGATGCCGGTTTCTTGATGGAAAATTAGTAAGCTGGTAATCAAAGAAACAAACATGTGTTTCTCTCTCCACAGCCGAAGCTGAATACATAGCCGCAACATCATGTAGATCTCAGGTCGTTTGGATACAAAGTCAACTTAGAGACTATGGCCTGAACATGAAGAAAATCCCACTATATTGCGACTCAAAAAGTGCAATTAGGATTTGTCATAACCCAGTGCAACACTCAAAGACGAAGCATATCGCACTGCGGTATCACTTTATCAAAGATCATGTGGAAGATGGTAACGTAGAGATTCATTTCGTTAGAACCACTGATCAATTAGCAGATATATTTACTAAGGCCTTACCTGAAGCAAGTCTCAATAAGATCCTACAAGGCCTACGAATCATGGAAGCTGAATCTGTACCGAAATCGACTTCACTTCATTAAAGGTTGGAAATAAAATAGAGCGAACGCTCGGTCCATTTTGGGTTCGGTTCACCCAGGAACCGAAATGAACTGAACGCTCGGTCTATTTCGGGTTCGGTCCTACTGAACTCAGTTCACTTTAATTTTTTTAAAGGAGGAATTTCGGTTGTATACTTTTGTACACTCTTTTACATACTTATTTTTATGTTTTTCTTTTACATTTTTTTTATTTTCATAAAATCCAAAAATAATTTTCTTTCTGTTTTTATTTCTTTTTCTTTAGAAAATTTTCACAAAATACAAAAATATTTTCTTTCATTTTATTTTAGCTTTCTCATGGTTTAATGTATAAAAGTTATTCTTGATGATGGAGCTGGAGTAGGTATAAATTCTTATCTATGTATTAGTTAAGTGTCCCTAGAAGCATGCTGCTGCATGTTGACCGAAGCCTTTAAAGATTTTGAGTGAAGCCTTAATGACTTGATATATACAAATCATGTCTTCCCAATTGGGCTGTTAAATTCAATCTAATCATGAGCTACCTTACTCTTCTCATATTGAACTTAGAGTTTTCTACTTGGTCCTACTTTTATATCAGAGGTACTTTCGGTTCCTTAACCACCTACAACATTTTCCTCCATCACATTTCATATCATGAACGTAACCCTTGAGATTTTCAGCAAATGTCACTGAGGTTTATGGTTACACAACATCTGTGTTTATGATCTTAGTTTCGTGTTACTACCTACTAAGTGAAACCCAAAATTCTATACCCATAATGAATTGACGGTGAACAATTAATATGTTCTAGTTTTCACCAATGAATTAACGAAACCATTCTATATGGAGGTACCATGAAATCTCTTTTTATTTTGTGAGATCCTTTTGAAATTGTCTATCACCAAGATTTTTCTTCCCCAAGGATCCAATTTTATTCTTTTTGAGATTTCTTATTGAATTTTCAACAAGTCACTGCATATGTTTCTAACCTACTTGTTCAACGGGCGACATCGGTCTCACAAGTACTTCGTTCTCTTTCGGTCTTATGTCAAGAACCGAAACTTGAATTGAAGCGAAAGCCACCCTTACAAGCCCTATATATAAAATATGTTTTTCATTGCTTCTTAATAAGTACTTGATCGTATTTCAAAGGGAAACCACACAGAGACTTTGAAGTCTCTCTTGAATTTGAAGGAAGAGATTTGTGCCCGGGATCCACTGCTTTATGTCTTAATCGAAATGAAAATATCCAACAAAGTGACATGGTTATTCTCAAATGAAATGATCAAGTTGACATCCACTCATGTCATTATGTTGGTGACGTTTCAATTAATGCAAAAAGGGGCGAGTCAGCAATTATCCAAACGTTTGGCGATTTAAAAAGGCGATTTGTATGGAAAGGCGCGTACAACTAAAACGTTTTCTCTCTCCTGCGTAATCATAGGGGTTTCCAACTGTCTAATCCCCACTTTATCAGGAATCGTTTCTCAAAAGTGAAGATTTTGGGCGGATATTTCTCTCTCCTAATAGCAAGTATAAAAGGTTTCTCCAAACCACCTTTACTCTTTTACCACTTTCTAATCTCCCAAATCAAAAAGGCGATTTCTTTCACTGTTCATCATCTCCTCTTCAAACTCTATCAATGGCTGACTCTTCATCTGTTCAAGACACCTCTATGCGCTCCACCCTTCTGACCATCAAGCCTCACCAAAACCTCTTAATCGAGCTTACACCGTTCACCTATGAACCCTACATGCTGCAAGTTGTGGAATGCCTCAAATACTCTCTGCTTGTCATTTCTCTCACAGGTGGAGGTAGTTCCCATGTCTTGCCTCTCTCATATCTACTCAACTGCTTACTGTGACAAAGTCGCTGAGAGGATCCACTTTGATATTCACAATGAAAAGACCTCGATTTCCATGAATCGATTCTGAACGCTGCTAGGTCTTGCTCATGAAACTTCCGTGGTGAACCCTGATTCCATCTCAACTGCTCAAGTATTCTCAATGTTCTACAACATGGGGTATACTGAAACCCTACCGTGACAGAGTTCAAGAAATCATGCCTTCCTCCACAATGGAATGGCCTCTTCACTCTCTTGTTCAAAGGACTCTCAGAGCGAAGCGCTGGACCAGATGGAGCGAGCAATTCGTTCATTACCATGCTTTATGGGTTATACAACGGGATCCATCTTGACTATGGTTCGGTCCTATGGCAACAAATTGTCCAAAGTTTATCCTCCTCTTCTTTCCATTCTAAAGTTTCGTGTGGCAGGTTCTGGACTATTGTCACAAAATGGGCGATGGATCGTTATCATGTCCCGATCATGGCGAACTTGCTTCTCTCCTCCATTGCAACATTCCACACGACGAAGATAATAGTTATTGATCCGTCCATGTATTTGTTTATTGGATCGATTCCGGCATCCATGTACGCCTGTGTGTTTGAGGCGGGTAATGTGATTCAAGAGGACAAGAAGCTTCCTTCTTCGGGCCCAATGGAACTCACACACACAATGATTTATTCCAAAGGAAGGAGAAAAGCCGACAAAGAGAGAAGAGAAACAAGAAAAGAAGAAGGAAAAAAGGTTACCAAAGGAGCTAAGGGGCAAACTCCAAAGAAGTGAAAGAAAGAGAAGGGTGCTCCATCTCAACCGAAACAAAAGAAACCTAAGAAGGCTACAAGGAAGCTTATTCTCTCTTCCTCAAGTGATTCTGAGTATATGGCAGTTGGTAATTATCTTTTAATTTGGTAAGGATAATTATAGCAAATATACAAAAATCGGATTTTATTATTCAAAAACAATTTTGGTAATTATACAAACACAAAAACAGCCAAAAATCTGAATTTTGATCCATTTGATCCACAGACTCGTCGAGTAGCTAACTGCACTCGTCGAGTCTGTCTGACAGGCTAGGCTCACATCGTGAATTACAGAGAGTCACGTTGTGAGTTGGGTATTTTTAAAAAACGATTTTTAAATCAAGCAATGAACGAATATGTTAGCATCAAATACAATTGAAACCAATCAAGCTCTGATACCACTGATGGGTTTTAGCCATAAGAACATTCCTATGTGTACATGCAAACCCTAATTAGTTGGATCTAGGTTTCACTATTGAACATGCAATTCATACAAGATTTGGAACCCTATATCTAGCATACGTATTACAAAATCAATATAACTAATGAGATCTAGATGATTACCTCTTGAATATCTCTTGATCTTTCTTCTTCCTTGAGCTTAGAGTCACAAGTGTAACTCCTCTAATGGCTTACAAACACCAGCTAGCAAGAGGGTAGTATATGAGAGAGGTAGGAGGCACTTAAAATCAGCTCTAGGGTTATAGGAGAAGCAGTGGCCAATTTCTGTAACCAAGGGGGTCCTATTTATACTGTGACCAGATAGGGTTTCAGTCATAACCCTAATGGATAGCTTAAACATTAAGCAGCCCATGGAACCTTCTGGAATAAGTCCACGGATAAAATATGATGGGCTCCCATCATAATTTCGTTCACCCCTTATTCCATTAGGTTTCCCAGCCCAAAAATACAACTATCAAGCATTTGACAATTTCAACCCCTTTATTCAATTAATCACTTTTAGTCACGAAATTAATTCCTAATTAATTTATGACTGATATTAATTAAATAATATGATTTCATTTAATATATTATTCTTATAATATATTAATAAATCATAATATCTTCTTTTTCTCTGTCTCTCTCTCTCTAAAAATTACCCTGTCAAGTTGTTATTGTGAAGGCAGCCCAAAAGGACCATACACAACCGGGTCAAGTACTTACTAAATATAGTTACGGGCTTATACACTAATCCAACAACTATAACCTTTTTGGAAATTTGGAGATGTAGTCATCTACCTGAGTACAGATGGTGACCACGGACTATTATAGACAACCCCGTGGAAACACCAATAGTCTCATAACCTGTAGGTGATGAATTACGAGTTCCGACGATGTTGTAACTACATATTCATGTGATGATACTCTAACCCTTACTATGAAATACGAGTTTAGGCGATGTTGTAACTACGTATTCATGTGATGATACTCCAATACTTACTAGGTGCACTTTTAGGGAGTAATCCCCGAACCATTATTGTCTGTGTGATGTAGGAGATGATCCTTAGGAAAAGTCCTTAGGAACGAACATATAAGGAAATGCAATGTTAAGAGATGAGAGGTAAATATGATATAGGAGATAAACTTTAAGGTAATATTTTAGGGAATATCAAATGAAGATAATGGGGATGGGTAATCGGCTTAATTGTTTGACATGTATTATGTGAAGAAACAAGTTAACTATATTATTGTGGGTTGAAAACCCTATGTACTCACCAGGTTTCCGAACCTAACCCACTCAGTTTATTTATATCACAGGTGTTGATATGAAGTCACATTACACTGAGAGATTAAGGAGATATAAATCACTAGTGATAATGAATGTATTTTCTATTTATGCTTATGTTTCTGTATTGACGATGACATCCCAAATGTTTTAAAATGAATAAAAATACTTTTCTTCGGAAATGTTTTGATAACGTATTTATCATGTTTTACTGGGAACAAATTCCGCAACATTTTTATTAAAAGAAGTACTCTGATTTTTATAAAGCATAAACAAAATCGGTCTTTTCTGGCCGTGAAAATGGGGATGTCACATTTGGTATCAGAGCCTTAGTTTAAGAGAACTAGGAATATGGATTTATTTCTAGACTTAAATTAGAATGCTAAGCGATGTTGGTGAGGAGTGTGTCTTAGGTAATACACCTGAATAGACACAAGCACTAGCTTATTTAGGTAAAATGCCTAACATGCTTTTATGTACTAAATGATTTATGATGCATTATGATGCTAAATGTATGATTAGATCTATGGTCTGTTGTCGACCGGATCTGGAAACTTTATGTGTTCAGATTTCTAAACGTTTAATTACGGTACTAGAACTGACATGTAACTTTTCGGGGTGATAAGGAGATTTACACGTCAATCGTAAATAAAATCTTTCTTATCAAAATTCTCGTCTCTACACACCAAACGTTTAAATTGGTGAATAGATCGAAATGGCAAGAACCTGCAGTGGAGGCGGGAACATGAACGGAAACAGGAATCAACCACCAATGATTGAGCAAATACCTGTTGTAGTAGCCGCTCCTGAGCCAATCACGATGGACGGAGTGCAAGCGTTGATACAGATGATGTTGGATCGTCAAATGGAGGAAACAAGGCATTTACTTCAACAAAATCGAGACGAACTTACGATGCCTTATGAACAGCACGAGTTGAATGACGGGCAGTCAGAGGAAGGGAACGACAGCAGGACCGTTGGTTAAGCTAATCCACCGATGATTAGGAGGAACACTCAAGATGATGGAGTTGAGAGGAATGGATGCAAGTACAAAGATTTTATAACTTGCAAGCCATTGAATTTCACTAGGTAGGAAGATCCGATTGGAGTCATGGGTTGGATCTCAGAGATGGAGTTAGCCTTCATGACATGTGGTTGCAAAGGCAAGCTACAAACCACATATGCAGTACGTCAGTTTAGGGGTGGAGCTGTTCGCTAGTGGAACACCTGGTGAAAGATCATGAGCCGTAACGAGCCACTGCAACTGACATGGGTAGAGTTTTTAGTGCAATTCAGGTGCAAGTACTGCTCAGCCCAAAACCTGCTCGAGCTATAGAACCAATTCCTGACTCTGAAGAAGAAGCATGTCCATCGATGAATACACCAACAACTTCACAGAGAAGATGGAGTTTGCCTTGCGTCTTGTACCAAACGAGCTGAAAAAAATCGAAAAGTAAACAAAGCGACTTTCTTGGGAGTATGAGGTTCCAGTACGTCAGGTGCCTACTCTAGAGGCAGCTATCTCGGCTGCCAAGTTTGTTGAGGATAGGATCAAGGGAAGAGCCGCCATCAAGGTTGAAGTTGGAGAGAAGAGGAAGTTTGAAGGATCTTCAAGGTCCAACAAGGAGAGCAAATCTCTGAAGTCTGGAGGAGAAAGAGGAAGTGAGGCAAGATGGTGCGAGAAGTGCAAGAAGAAGCATTTTGGAAGATGTGATGGAGATGTGACGTGCTATAAGTGTGGTAGGACCGGTCACTATTCCAGAGATTGTACATTCGACAACAATAAAGTTCTATGAATGTGGAAATGATGGGCATATTTCGCCGAACTGTCCAAAGAAAAATGAAGTAGCAAGACCAAATGCACCGCCAAAGCCAAGGGCATTCCACCTGATCCTCGATGAAGCAGATAACAACGCGAGGAACCAAGGATGAGGACTTCATATCCAAAGATCAAGATATGAAGTAGCCATATGGATAGTATTAGGAAGTGTAGCCTATTAGACACTACAAGAAAAAGACCCTTTTACGACGTGCAAACCACGACACTCGTTGATTTATGTTACGCAAAAGAGAGTGACTTTAAAAAAGTGTCATCTCTTCAAAAAATTTAACAATAGAGGACACGCATTATTGCGTGCCCTTAAATTAGTGTCTAACAAAAAAAAAACACGGAGGGCACCTATAATAAAATGCGCGTCGTCTAAGGATGTCTCTTTATAATTTTTAATGGAACGCGCGTTCCATCCTTTAACAGTAGGGGGAAATGAAATTCTGAAAAAATTAAAAATCCCGCCTTCCTTTTTTTTCTCCTTTCCCTCTTGCCCAAATTATGGACGTTCCTTCCTTCCCCCTCCCGACATTGACTGCTGCCTACTTCTTCCCTCACTTACTTCTACCTACTGGAACCACCATATCTCCCACTCGATGTTGAAATTGTTAGAAAAAGCCCTAATTATACTCTTAAGTCTAAATATTAGGAATGCAAATCTTGATTCTCGTTTGTTTCAGATTCCCCACAGATAAATCAAAAAATACACAGACGAAGAACTGTAACTTTGCTCCATTAACTTCCCGATTACATCTCGTCATCACCTTTGAAACTTCTGCGTTAGAGACCTAGGTAATGCTTTTATTTTTTTCGTTTCTTCACATATCTCTTTCTAGTTTTGAATGATTTGGTGGCTCCTATGTAAAAATTTGGACCGTACCTAGCAAAAAATTGGACATTTTGAATAGAAAGCGAATTTGAATCTAGCACTCTCAAAAAAAAACCTTTTACCTCCGTTTTGATGTAACATACAGAAAAAATAGAAGATGGTGAAGAAGTAGCAGTAGAGGAAGTGGAGGATGAACAGTCGAAAATGGAAGGAATGGCATCAATAGCGTTGTTACTAGATGGGTCAATCTCGGGTCATTTTGTTCAGCTTCCCGAGTCCGTTTATTACCAGATGGGTCAATCTCGTCTTTTCGTCTCGACTTCATATCTCTCTGTAAAGCAACCGACGACCCCCACACCACCATCTGCAAACCCTAAGCCAGCGTTACTACCATTGAGCCCTAAAAACTCATTCACACTCCACATTTTTGTGATTTTACTCTTGGGCTCTCATTCTCTCCTCTTGGGCTCTCCAATCTCTGATTTTACTCTGAAACGTCGATCGACATCCCCACTTCACCTACCATCCAACCAAAATCAATGCTGATTGTAACCACCTTCAAGCATGATGCCATCTCTGCTACACATCCAGAACAAGAACACACATCACTCTCAAACACCCCCTTAACTTCTTCAATGTTCTCGATGTCTTGTGATTTCTAGGGCTCGAAGCAACCTCCTTTATGTTACATTGAAAATCATTTCCCCCTCCCTCTCCCCCACCCCTTTGGTGTAATTTCTAGGGTTTGAATCAACATTCACCCATGCTGACACTCCATCTGATACACTCATCTTTCACTGTTTTGTGATCCATGGTGGCAGTAAGGGATAAAGGTTACGACCTCATCAATACCTTTGTACCTCTATCAAACCAGGTTTGATTTTATTATTGTAGAAAAATTTCATTCTTGGTTTTGACTGTTATACCCCTCAATTTGAAACTTAATTTTTTTCTTCCTTGATCATTCTTTAAACCACCATAATCAGAGAATTAATATATTTAGAAACATATGAATCATAACCAGATCATATGCATGTTGGATTTTTATGCTTCAATCCAGATGTTTGGTTAAATTTATTTGACTTGTTTATTGCATTGCAGGTAGGTAGTTGATGAATGAGGCTTTCTCAACCTCCTATTGCATTGGATTTGGTTGAAAAAAATAGATGGTAAAAAGAATCAAGGATGGGGTCAAAGGAAGTAAGTGGGGAAAAGGATTTAAAATCGTCAGATGAGTACTTATCCTCTTCTCTTTGTGTGTTTTTGAATCAAACCTGTAAGTATTGTCATATATATCTTAAGTTCTTGGGTCATTATGTGACATTACTATAGGTAACAATCTAATTATCTATGCCACCCTGTTTTTGGCTGCATGTTGCATTCTTTTGATATTATTTTTTGTGTATTTGATTCAGGTGCATGATTATGTTTGTTTGGAAAGTGTGGTGGTTAATCTAACTTTGGACTTGAAGTTTCATGCTTTTGATGTTATTTTTAGTTTGATGGGAATAATGAACTCGCTACCGGACCAGTGTTTGTATGTCATCCTCAATTATACTGCCTTTCTCTAATGGAATCTTATATAAAAACAATTTAAAATGCTTAAATACCTTTTTGACAGATTTTGGGTTCTTAATTTTTATTTATTAATCTAGCAATACGAATGGCTTCTTGGCACACAATTCTAACCATTGGAGTTGGCAAAATCAGACCCGGCAACAATCTGGAAATCTACACCCTGGCCAACTGATTTTGGGGTTTACGTAAGCTTTTATTACCACATTTCTTTTTTTATAAAAAAAAGATTGTTTAATTTATTTTACTTAACTTTTTATGTGCTACGAAATACAACTTCAATACAAAGATGGGTGAGAGGAAGCTCATGTGTACTCCACTCGATATATTTATATATTAATCTGATTAAAAATGTTTTTTTAATTATTATTTTGAAAATTTATTATCAGAAAAGGTCAAGCACTACAATTCAACTGGTTATTTGAGATAGGGACATTTGTTTTATATCATGATGAAACATTTTCTGTTGACTTTGATAAGGTAGTGTGGTTGTTTTATCATTTATAACTTATAGATCAAGTTCCTATTGGGATGGATGATGATGAAAAATTACTTTGACTTTTTTTTATTGGTTTGATAAATGATAGATTGAAGATGTTGTTGAGGGGTTAAGTAGGGTTGTACTAACAACACAAGGAAAAGGGGACAAAGATGCTACTCGACAACTTCTTACAAAATACTATGTCATGACACAGCCTTTGAAACTTGCTTTGAAAAAACTAGAAATGGTTCCGGTAAATTACTTACCATGTATTTACTACTATTTAGTAGTATATAACTTTAATTATCCCTTATATTTACTCCTTATTTTATTTTGATTTGTATTTTGCAGGTTCCAGTGGATATAACACCACCACTACCTTTTGGCAGAAATTCTGTTGCCCTAAGTGTCAAGTGGAACTCCCTCCAACATCTTTAGCCAATCAGGTTTGTTTTTCCTACATATATAGTATATAGTACATGGAAATCAAAGAAATAAAGTGAGTAAATTGTTGGTGGAATGGAATCAGGTAAAAAGACGAATTGAATTCTTCATATCCACATACTACAAAGGAATTATGACGGTATGCAAACAATACTATTATGATTTTTATTTTTTAATTTTTTTTACTGAAATTGGATGTAAAATTTCAATGTGATGATGAAACATGCGACTATACAACATGGAGTTTAAACTTGCGTGTTGTTGGTGAATCTGAGAGAGGAACAGTATGCCCAAATTACCTTCGCTGTAATGGTCGTCTTGTGAGACGGGTTGGTTTTCATCTCAAAGTCAAAAACACTATTTTTGTCATTACCCTTGATCAAAAACTGAAAATTTAATTTTCGACTAGTATACGGAGGCTGATGTGTACAAGCAACTCTCTACTTATGTTATCTCCTGGATGTTGATCGCTGCATTGACAAGGTTATTTTTGTCATTAGTTAAAAATTTCAGATATTGATATGAAGTGTTTTATAATTGGTTAATGTATAAAATGAGTTTGGTTTCAGGTTGATGCTAAGTTGAAGGCTGCAGTTGAGAAAGAGGTTTGGTTGGATTAGCTTTTTCCACAACATAGAAGGTTAGGGACATGTATGATTATGGTTGGGTCAAACTTAATGATCTTTTTGCCTCAATTTAGTAAAATAAGGGATTAGAGTTGATTAAATTTAAATCCCATTTAAAGAAATACAAATTGGCTTTCAAATCATGGTGAAGAAGCTAAGCTAACAGAGTTCTGTGGCTTTGAGATGAAAGATGAATGAAAATGTTATGGTGAAGCCCTGCCAATGACATATAAACTAAAAGGTCTATATTTTTTTTCTTGATTAAGTCTTGCTTTTGTTAAGTAAACAAGAAACATAAACTAAAAGGTCTATATTTTGTTTCTTGATTGGTTTGATGCAACAGCTTCTTTAACTGGTTCAGTGGGACCCAATGTGAAGATGACATGGATTAAATTCAAGATGGAGTATGTTCAGATTATATATTCTTTTAATTAATCATAAAAAAATAAGTATGTTTTTATTTTTTGCTTGAATAAAACCTTTCTTAAAACCTTTTCTTTTTCTTTTTTTGAAATCCACCTTCCTTCATTATTGTGTTATTGATTTTGTTTTTGAAAATTCTTTTTTTAAAGGATGTTGATGAAGAGGACTTTGGTGATGAGGATGATGAAGAGGTAAACAAGTATAACAACCCTTTTATATATCGATCTCTACTAAAAGGATATCTATTGCTTGATGATCTTTCTGCAAATTGAAGTACAAAATATATTAGGCATATGATCTAATATATTTTGTACTTCAATTTGCAGAAAGATCATCAAGCAATAGATATCCTTTTAGCAGAGATCGATATATATGAGCTTTTTGCTTTCAAACATTGTTGGGGAAGAAGGTTGAAACTTGCTCTTTGTGAAGGTAATTTTTTTTCTTAATGTATTATCCTCTATAATCTTGATATTTTCCCACTTTTAAAATCTTTTATCAAATTCTCACTTTTGGATACAGAGCTTGATGAGAGAATGTGTGACCTAAATCTTTTATCAAATTCTCACTTTTGGAGGTGGCCATAATAAAAGGTAAGCAAAGGGTAATTTGGTATTTGTTGCTGTTATTGTGTATTACAATACTTCCATGTATATATGTATAAAGTTTGTTCTTATTCAGATTTGCCTTTTACCATTGATTTCCTTATTGAGGCATTGTACTTTGAAAATGTTAATTCTTACCTTTTGTCCATGTAGGATCCACCAGGAACAGGAAAAACACAAACAATTTTTCGGCTTCTTAGTGCCATATTACATACCAACTGAGTATCTAAGTCTCTTAACTTTGTAAGACATTGATTACTTGAGGGTATTTTTAGTAACGTTGTAAGAGATTGATTACTTGAGGGTACTTTTGGTATATAATGTTATATTCTTTTGTTAACATGGTCCTTAGTGCAATGAATTATCTTTATTGTTTATGGTATTTTATTTTGTATTATGAGACTTTTAATGTGTTATTTAATTTGAAAATTAGTAAATCTATCAAAAAAGTATTTTATTTCTATTATGAGAAATTAAATGCAAATTTAATATAAAAATTAATAAATATATAATTTTTTTTAAACATTTAAATTTACGATACACAAAAATGTGTGTCATCTTCATTTATGACATGGCCTTTTTTGACAGGGGCTTTCTTGATACGCATTACGTGTCATTAACACGCGCGTCGTAAGGTTACGACACGCGAATGCGTGTCGTCTTCCTTTATGACAGGGCCTTCCTTGATACGCATTGCGTGTCGTAAACGCGCGTCGTAATTGCGCGTCGTAAATGAGCATCGTAAATGCGCGTCGTCTCTCTTTATGACAGGGCCTTCCTTGACGCGCATTTGCGCGTCGTCTGAGCCCTTTACGACGCGCAATGAGCGTTGTAAAAGGCTGTTTTTCTAGTAGTGAGAGGCACAGTATAGGGTAACTTGAACACCTATGTAATAGTTTCAAGAAATAATATAAACCCTCATTTTGTTATCTGATGTGTCAAGTTGTTATGTGATTTTCTTGTATGGTTAATTGGAAAACTACGAGACAATACTTCGGACGAGTATGAGTCGGTGTGAATGGTAGTAGAGGCCTATACTACCGGAAGCACAGGACTCACGCTTGGATCAGGGAAAGTCACAAGGTTACAAAGAAGCTAGCAATTGATTTCGTTTTATTCAAATATGTCGTTACCATTGTTTCGGTAATGACTAAGAAGATGGTTGTTATTCCGACTCTAGTGGTCATATCGAATTGAGTTCGACTACGATGAGTATGTTACGTGATTCTGAGAACCAAGTTCGATGTAGCACCTGACTTAAGCTGGAAGAATTAATCAAAGCGATCGGTAGAGGTATCACGATAGTTGCTAGAAATTCTACCTTTTAAGATTATATTAGAAATGAAGGAAAGTATAGTCCGTTCTGGGAAACTCTAAGAGACCTGAGTGTAAGCATTGTAACATACGATGATAGGTCATTTGAATATGACACATCATTCCATTGTAGTAATAAAAGAGCTTATCTTGAGTTCGTATCCAGTGAGGATCGAGATTGAGACTTGAAGATCATAATTTGGAGTCTAACGTAACATAGGGAGCAAGTCCAAGATCGGGCACCGCCTACAGTCAAGGAATCAAAGGGTTGGACATTCATTCGAAGGAACAAAGAAATTACGATTATTACCTAGGATGAAAAGATAACGTATGGAGTCATTATACTGCCATGTTTCGTTGATGATTCCATGACGTAATCATCCTAAGGGGGAGATAATTGTAACATCCGCAGATCCGAGCTAGTCCATTTAGAGATAATAAACATCAAAAATGGGTTTTTTATGGAAGATTATTTAGAAGGAGTAATCTTAATGAAGTTGTAGAATATGTCTCATGGGTTTCGTACATATAAAGAACGCCGAGATCTGAGTTATAACGAAGAAGTTATGACCCGTCGAAGTTTCGCGACGGAACCAGCATGATACCTAGAAGAGTAAATAGTGAATTTATGATTTAGCAACTTTTAGTCTTTGCAACCTAAACGAAAGTCGTAGAATATGTTAAACCGAGAGCGTCCATAAAAAGAACGCCCAAATCTGACTTCGTATGAGGAAGTTATGATTTTTCAAAGTTTCAGCTTCACGGTGTACAACCCGAAGTTCGAATATTAGATCGAGCGGTTTTTAGCCGACACAACCTAAATAAAAATCGAAGATATCGTTAATAGTAGCGTAACGATAAAAAGACAGACGAAAACGGACGTTGGATGAAGAAGTTATGAACTTTTAACGGACCAATCTTGTCCCATCCTGTTAATAATATAAATTTTAAAATAAATCAAAATTAGCCAACGGACTCTAAAAAAAAAGTTGTAGAGTATGCTCCCGCCTACGCGTGGATATAAATAACGTTGAAAACAGAACTCGTATGTGAAAGCTACGAATTTTAGAAGTCAGGAAGGCAAAATGCGAAGTTTGATGCGAATTTGGTGACGTGGCAGCACTACAACCGTCCAATGATGATCAGCCTCGCATCCAATGAACGACGCGTCACCCTTCGCTACGCCCACGTCCGAGGCCAAGTACGCCCAGCGTACCTCGGTTCTTAATCGTTCGATAGTGCGGGCTGGCAGTCTTATCCGAGGTTACGCCGAGCGTAACTGAAGGCTACGCCCAGCGTAGGTCCGAAGTCCAGGCCTATAAATACCATGTGAAATGTTCCGGATTTCTCACTCATTTCTTCATTCTTTCTCTCACGACTTTCTCTCTCTAGGGTTTTTAACCCCCCCCCCCCCCCTAAAGCCTAGGTGAACCCGTAGCACCCGAAAGAAGCCCGAGGCTCCCGGAGTCCGGGGAAAAAAAGGGTCTTTCGGTTTAGAAACGCTGCTCCGAGCAAAGCCCGTTTTTCTTTAAAACCTGATGTAAGTGAGCTACGCCTATGAAATTTTTAATATAGCTTCTAAATAAATATAGTAATGTTATTCGGTCCTTATAATATTTAATTTGGCTATTATTATGGGTTATATAATGCCGTTATAATATATTTTTTAACCACTCGCATACGGGGGTTCCAGTTTTGAGGGCTGCTTTGGTTGTTGGATTCATAAGTGCTTATATGCCAAAATGATCCTGCCCAACGGTCTTCCATGTCTGGCCTCGTCTGTATATAGTGGGAGAAAAGTATTGTGTCATGCTTATATAATAGTAATAATAGTTAGACTATTAATTAGTTGCGGTTAACGTCAGACTAAACCATAGTGACATTGACAATAGGTTTTGTCGAGGGAAAATTGTTTTGAGATAACGAAGTGTTGTTCAAGTGCCGAGTCACCACCTTTCAGGTGAGTGCATAGTTACTCTCATCTTACACATAGATATGAAGTATTTTATATCAATTACGTGCTATATGTGCGTACTATCTGAATACTTGTCGTCTATGCTGGATGAATGATTTTGTACATGTTTTAAATGATTTAAATTGTATATTTATTATATATCTACAAATATTTTGGGATAAAACATGGGTAGATTAAATAGTTGGTGTTTGATGAAATAAAATGATGAGAGATAGGTGATGATAATTAGCTGAGGATAGATAGGTGATGATGAATCGGTGATGTAGGATGAAAGGTACTATAACCTTGTCTGACAATTTGTAGATGTAGTCATTTACCAGAGTACAGATGGCGACCACGGACTATTATAGACAACCTCGTGGAACACCAGCAGGCTCATAACCTGTAGGTGATGAATTACGAGTTCAGGCGATGTTGTAACTACGTATTCATGTGATGATACTCTAACCCTTACTATGAATTACGAGTTCAGGCGATGTTGTAACTACGTATTCATGAGTTGATACTCCAATCCTTACTAGGTGCGCATTGAGGGAGTAATGCCCGACCAATTATTGTCTGTGTGATGTAGGCGATGAGAGGTAAATACGATATAGGAGATGAACCTTAAGGTAATACTTTAGGGAATATCAAATGAAGATAATGAGGATGGGTAATCGGGTTAATTTTTTGACATGTATTATGTGAAGAAACAAGTTAACTATATTATTGTGGGTTGAAAACCCTATGTACTCACCAGGTTTCCGAACCTGACCCACTCAGGTTATTTATATCACAGGTGTTGATATGAAGTCACATTACACTGAGAGATTAAGGAGATATAAATAACTAGTGATAATGAATGTAAGTTATGTTTATGCTTATGTTTCTGTATTGATGATAACACCCCAAATGTTTTAAAATGAATAAAAATACTTTTCTTCATAAATGCTTTGATAAAGTATTTATCATGTTTTACTGGGAACAAATTCCGCAACATTTTTATTAAAAGAAGTACTCTGATTTTTATAAAGCCTAAACAAAATCGGTCTTTTCTGGCCGTGAAAATGGGGGTGTCACAACTACCATTGTGATCAGGTTGGCCATGTGTCACACCCCCAAACCTGAACGGCGGAAACGTTCGGGGGCGGAGGACGTCATGTATAGTACCATAACAAATGAATAGTAAAGAAAGTACACACAACCATCATATACATAATTGAAAAGTTTACATGATTGTAGTATTACATGTTTGCAAAAGTCAATTACAATATGATGTCCAAAAGATTAAACTAACGCCTGAGCATGAGTCTTCAAAATCAGTTGCTAACCTGATTTAGCGATTTCCTGAGAATACTAGTTATTTCAACGAAAAAGTGTCAATATTTAAGTTGGCGAGTTCATAAGTAGTGTTTTGATAAAATGTATGCCATTCGAAAGTTCGTGTGTGTTTTCCAGAAAATCCGATATTTTCTTAATAAAGTGGGTTGTGAATCGTTGTTGTATAAAGTGAATGTTTGAACCGGGAAAATCCTATATTTTCCTACATGAGATGCAGTCTTAAATGACCAAGACTGTAACCTGTAAGCAAATATGCCATGCTTAGAAATAAAGATGTATAGTTTTGTTATTAAGTAATTCCATGCTGATAATACCTTATAATATAGTTATTACCCCCTGAGCATGATTGAGTTATGTATTACTATGTGCATGATTCATTGTTTCTGCGTGTTGTTTGTTCCTCATAACCATACTAGACGCAGTACCTAATGTTAACATTTGTCACCCCGGTGTCTATAGCTAACAGTCAGGGTGCGGAGTTCTCAGCCCCGTATAGATCTATACACACTTGTCATGCTCTCCCTCCAAGAGACTCTGGTTATAGGTGGGTATTTTTATTTGGTACAAACAAAGCCATATGATATCACATGATTGCTAACAACAAGTTCACGAGTAATATGATGAAAAATCGTTTGTATGAAATGATTTCCTTTTTCTACCGTGTTACAAAGGCGAAATGATGAGCTGAGTTTTCTTGTAAAAGCATCATGTTATAGTTGAAATGGTTACCCTTGATATGATGTATTATGCAAATGTATAAATAAAACATATTTCTATTCATAAAACATATTGTATCCCAAGCGGGTAAAATTGTGTTGTGAGATGTTTTGCATGATAACAACTTCATATGATAGTTAAAATAATAGTACGAAATGTATAGCAAAAGATTGGTGTTTCACACGATTTTAACCATGTGTTTACTTGTATTCCCCCCCCCCCCTTGAAAGTCTTTCAAAAGCATTTAAAAAGCATTTAAATTGTGGTTGTAGGGGTATGAACTCACTTGATAGATAGAAGAAGGTGAAATGATAACTGAGCAGAACTTCAACTAGGGAAAGTTGAATTTCTCGGGATTCTTGGGAATCTCGGGTGTCTCGGGTTTGAAAACCTTCCTTAGGAACTTGGGCATGAAGACCGGGGCTTCGGGATGGCTTCAGTGGGTTTAAACGTAGAGCTTCGGCACGAGAGAGAGAGAGAGAGAGAGAGAGAGAGAGAGAGAGAAGAAATGAGTAATGAAACCCATTATGCATTTGTTTGCCTAAGGAGAGGAATCGTGAATTGTTGAAATGGTTAAATCAAAAGATAAATCATACTTCGTTCCAAAAACAAATCCTGGAGTTATACTCCAAGATTGTAACTTGAGTGACATGGTCTTTAGAAAGTTTTTAACACTTTTCAAATGTAGAGTAAGATGTTTCCTATTCTTATACATTTGAGATTGGTAAGTTGTGATG
Organism: Lactuca serriola; assembly: GCF_051521515.1. Classification (NCBI taxonomy): domain Eukaryota; kingdom Viridiplantae; phylum Streptophyta; class Magnoliopsida; order Asterales; family Asteraceae; genus Lactuca; species Lactuca serriola. The sequence goes on along the minus strand of NC_136408.1, from coordinate 227,869,536 downwards.
TTTTGGATAAGACAAAGACCAACTAAGACCAATTGTGAGAAGTGCTTAACTTGATAAGAATCCGCACTAACTCTTGAATATTTTTTTGTCAAGGAATGGTTCTTGACAAAGAGAATCTTATATGTCAAGAGGGCATTGGGAGTATTAAGATAGTTTCAAGAACTATTCAAGAGTTTTGTTAATCACTAGCCCACGACTTGAGGTATGTAACATATCGTGTTGACATATTCTTAATTTTGTGTCTATTCCAGTTAAAAGTTGTCACACCCCAAAACCATGAATGGCGGAAATGTTCTGGGGTAGAGGACGTCATGTACAGTATCACAGCAATCAAAAGTAGTAAACAAGCAACAACATCATCCATTGCATTAATAATATAATTTTAATACAAGTGTGTTATGTCAAATTATAATGAACACTAAAGTACAAAACAAAATGAAAGATGAGTCTTGAACGAGCTCCATCTTCTCTGAACCTTGCATCTGTACCTGTCTACTGTTGACCAGAGGATACAAGTTATTTTGAACGAGAGTATCAACTTTAAAGCTGGTGAGATCATAAGTATTTTAGCGTTTTAATTTGTATGTAAGTATTTGTATGTATTTCAAATGTAAGTATTTGTATGACATGTAATGAAAGACTTGAAATTGTTTTGAAAGAAAGTTCGTGTAAGTATGAAAATGTTTGTAAAACAACTGTAAACGTTTGAAAAACCCTAGAAATCCCTATGATTCCTACTAGTATAAAAGGGAGTCTTTTACCAAGACCTAACTGTTCTGAATGTAGCCTTCTACCGAGACCTAACTGTTCTGAATGTAGCCTTCTACCAAGACCCGACTATGCTACTATTATTATTATTATAAGAAATTGTATCCTTTGGTACTAGGATACTGAAATATAATTCACCTCCTCGGTTATGTGAATGAGTCACAAGATAAATGTAATAATATAAATAACCTAAGTTTTACCCTTTCATACTAGGATAACTACCAGTGTTAACTGAAGACATCCGTCGATGTACATTTACCTCTATTGCTAACAGCTGGGTATAGGAATAGTTAGTCCCTTAAAGTATACCTGTAATGGTATCAACCGTTGACATCCGTGGATGTGCTTTTACCTCTATAAGATTTTAGTAATGGTTAATCCCGCAACGTATCCTTTGGTACTAGGATATTAAATCCAATCTATCTCGTCGATTATGTGATTGTATCACAAAGTGAAGATATGAAAGAGGATTATATAACAGAATCTATACATATAAAATGTACTAGTAACTCATCATATATTATCTATGTAAACGTACTCATGTACGCGTGTTTATGTAAATGTACTCATGTAAATGTATTCATGTAAGCGTTTCTATGTAATAGTATAGTAATGTACTGTAATGTTCTGCGTGTGCTAGATGTAACGTGTGTTCTCTCTCTATCTAACATGTATAGTAATGTACTGTGTGTACTAGCTGTAATGTGTGTTCCCTCTCTATATAGAAAGTATTGACTCATGAATGAACTGACTCATTGTATGATATCGCGTTCTAGTAATAGTTCTAGTATCTTCCTAAACTACTAATATAGTAGCTTACTAGTAATGTAACTGGTACGTATGAACATGGGAGTATACCCTTGCTACCCAAGGGTATTGAAGTGACAAGAATAACCTTTATGACTATATATGTACACATGATGTATAACTAATATTTAAACAACCTTCAGACGGATACCCGATACCCTACTAGACCACATCTCAACGGCAAAAAGGAAATAAGGCGGGCAGGCCTTCCTAAGCCTTTTAAACATTGCTTATATAACTATACATACATAGACATGCAATTGATAACAAGTATAACGGAGCTTAAGTAAACGTATTTGATAAGTATAAGAATTTGTAAAACAGTTTGAAAAACAATTTAAGTATAAAGAAACATTTGTTTGAAACACAATTGTAAATGAGTTTGAAATGAAACATACAGTGTAAAATGAACAGTTTAATAAGGAGTTTTAAACATATAAAACGTTTATGAAAATCATGTGAAGAAAATTGTTTGGTAAAACAGCTAATGAGTAGTAAATCATTTGAATGCTGCTTATTAATCACATGTGATTGATATAATAACTAGCATGATTCTACTTGTATCCCCCCCCTCGTAAAACATTTAAAACATTGATTAACGGGTATGAGCTCACCTGTAGTGAGTGGTACGTATGAACTGAAGATGTAGGATTGCTAGGTGTCAAGTGAAGTCTTGTACACACTCTATGATCCTAGTTAACATATAATTTCACATATATGTATCAAATTAGTCTGTAAACAACTAATAAACAAAGTCAAGACACCCTAGGACATGTTAAACACCTTTAACAAGTGTTTTAAGCCTCAAGGATTGCATCTAAGTGTCGTAGGGACAAGCTAGTGTGTGTAGGGTTCAAGGAAAACTCCCTAATGGAGTTCACGGCCCTAATGTCACCAACAAATGAGTTTACGGTCGTAAACTCATGAGTTTACGACCATAAGCTCATACTTACTTGGTCATTTGATGTTTTGAGGCTTTACAAGACCCTAAGAAGCATTTCTACTTAATGGCAAAGTCTTTGGAAGAGTTTAGGGCATCCTATAACTCCTTTGAGGAGTTCACGGCCCTGGGACCAAACCCCTTGGAGATTATGGCCGTAATCTCCCATGGAAAGGGTGTTTTTGGTGTTTTCAAGCCCCTAACTTAACTAGGAATGAATTTAGGCTAGTGTCCAAGGCTTAAGGAGAGTTTAAAGCACACTTCGGACCTTTTGTTTGGAGTTCACGGTCCAAGAACTCCTTGGGCCGTGAAAACCCGACTCTTGGTGTTCTAGGGGTGTTTTCTAGTCCTAAACACATTAGAGTACAAGTCTAAACTATTTTTATTGCGCAAGGAAGGGACTAGGGCACTTTTTGCCCCTTAAAGAAGGGTTTACGGTCCAAGATGTTCTTGGGCCGTAGACTCTTAAATCTTGATGGTTTCCTATGATTTCTAGTGTATTAGACACATATCAAGCCTTATATCACACTTAGATAGAAGTACTCACGTTTTGGGATGAAAGTCCGAAGATCCTTCAGAGAGAATTCGGCTTTTCTCTAGTTGGAAATGTAACAAATGAATAAATTGTTGGATATAGTGTCTAAGTCCATAACTTTATTTGGTATGTACTTGACCCGACCCGACATGGTCCTTTTGGGTTGCATGGCATTGCAATACTTGGATAGACTAAATGAGAGAATAAGGCACTTATGATTATTAATATATTATAAGTTCTAATATATTAATAATAGTATTATTTAATTAGTATTGATCAAGCATTAATCTAGTATTAATTTGGTGATCAAAGTGAGACTAATTAAATATATAGGGTTGATTATGACAATCATCAATTCTTTTATGGTGGATTAATGATCCATGGTTTATGGGTTATGGATGTAACCATTTGGAGCTCCATGGATATTCCATGGGAGTTACAAACCCATGGGTCATGAGAAATGAAGAGCCATGACAATTATGGGTCTTCTTAATGAAACCCTAATTGCGACACCACTATAAAAGGGACCCTTTGGCTAGCAAAATCGGTACCTAGGGTTACTAGAGTATTCTTGTGAGGGCATAGCCGATTTTTGAGAGTAAGAAGTATTCTCTCAAGTTATTCCAAGTTTTGTAGTGTTGTGTGAAGCATTTGAGGCACAACATTTGGGGTGCTAGTCTCACAAAGTCTTGAAGGAATCCAAGCAACAACAAGGTATGTATTTCTACTAGTTTTTATGTTTTATGTAATCCCCATGCCATGCTAGTTAGGAAATAACCTTGAAAAAGAAATTTTCATGTATATAGAGAAAACATAGATTCAGGGTTATTAGGGTTGCATGTACACTTAGGAAGTGTTAGAATGCTCAAAACCCATCAGTGGTATCAAAGCCCAGGATTGTTTTCTGTATACTTGATGCAAAACTGCTTGAAAATCGAAAAATCTTCTCACTAACGACTGGACTCGCCGATTTCATGGCGAGGACTCACCGAGTCCATGAATAAATTCATCCTACTCGTCGAGTAGGATCTTGCTCTCGACGAGTAGGAGCGTGCTGGGCAGCTTTTCGTGTTTTGTTGCTGGAAATGGATTAAAATCATTATCACAATCTGTTTTGGACTTGTAAAATCTGTTTTTCAAAATGATAATGATTATGTTAACCCATTTTACATGGCTTTTATCAATTTTCAAGTATTGTATATGTTTATATGATTTCTTGAAATTGCTTGACATGAATTTGTGTTCTTATGAGTTTTTAGAAGATCATAGGAATTATGTGTAACCTCCATGTGTGTTTAATTCATGATCTTAATGGCAATGATGGTGTCCATAAGTTGTCCTCAAGTTATGGATAACCAACAGTCACTTTTTTAAATTGTAATTAAAGAACTAAAGAGGTTTCATAAAATGAAGAGTCTTCAACTTTATGAACCATTAAAACTCATAAGTTACAAATTGAAGAGACTTGGAATAGTTTCAATTCTTGCCCTCCAGTTTTGGAATTTGTAAAGTCTTACAGTTTAATTCCAAATTAATTTTTTTTAAAAGTTTAAAAAAATTCAAAATTTATGGACGTCATTAAATTAATTAAAGTGTTTAATTAAAAGAGTTAATAATTCCAGAAAGACATGGTTTAAGTTTAATTAAATTAAGAGTATAGTTTAATTAATAGATTAAACCACCAAGTATTTTAAATGTATAAAATACACCCTTATACTATTATTATAATTTTAATTATATAGATATGTATAAGAATATGTCATTCTTACCGTTAGTAGGCCTCATTCACGAAGCTGGTATATAAGGGGGGTATAAGGTTGTTGCCTATAAAATGGTTACTTAATGGGTGTCCACTCACACCCACCGCTTCCTTGATCGGTGGAGGGTTGTTAGCCGAACGGGTAGGATACGACTTTAAATTCTCATTAAAAGTATAATGAATTATAAAGTAACTATACATTATAAATTCCTAATCTTAGTTACTTTAGGAAAATGTGAAATTGGTGCTAGCCCATAAAATTACACTTTGTACCTTACCAAGTCGTTAGTGGAGCGTGTGTGGTTAACCGACACACTAACATGGACTAGTAAGAGTGGCAAATGGTAGCTTGATTTATTATAGATCAGTGGAGCGTGTGTAGTTAACCGGCACATCGATTAGGTAATATTGTTGAGGGTACCAAGTCAATTTGTATGGTTATTCACACCTTGTTTGTGATCCTCGGCATCCCAGTCACAAACTTGAGAGGGCACAATCGAGATTCAAACATGCCATTGAAAGTTCAATGTATCTCAAAAGATCTAGGAGTTTCAAATCCAATTCAAACTTAATTATATTTCGTTTTTCATGGTGGAAATTGGTAAATCGTCATTTACCTACCTTAAACTATTTTATAATTTGGATTACGGCATCCCTCTTCCAGTTATAAATAGGTTATTGGGTCCTAGCCTTAATATTTCATATTGGGTGTTATATTAAGGACTTTAAATCAACTAACTTGAATTTCTCCCATTATATATGTCTAGTTTAGACAGCTATGGTCTTCCCAAATCTTTAGGAACAAGATTCTTAATGAAGATGATATCCCAAATGCCAACCAAGGTGAAAGATCAATCCCTTTGTTGTGCATTAGTGGGACTGGAAATCATACTTCACTTCCTCCACCTCCTCCAATAAATCTCCCTATCCCACAAGTTTCAATACCTGATAAGTTCTAAGTTACTCAATCCCTATTGGCAAACAAAGTCTATATGTGCTTAGGTCTTGGAGATTAAGTCACATATTGACAAGCCGGGAGATTCGGGTGTCGAAGTCTCAAGGTAGCTGGCTGTTGACTTGGTCACTCCCTGATGACAGATCACGACATGACCCTTAATGATCTTACCTATTTGCTTGATGATGTTGAGTCAGCAATGATTTGGAGCATTGGTAAAGCAAAATTTAATTGGAAGATCAACTTCCCAAACTTCCATAGACATTGACAATGGTAACATTGGAAGTCCAGAAAAAATTTCTCTTCCCAATTGAAATGGATTGGCCATAGTCAACTCGGTTGACCAAATGGTAAAGAGAAAAGCTAAGTCTGTGATAGTCCCGTGTACCATTTCCAAAGAGTCCATATGTTTCTGTTGCCAAAAAAGGGCATTGGTTGCAAAGCTGCCAAATTTACCTAAAAGTCCATAAGGATAGTAAAGCCAAATGTTTGACTCTACTTCAGGTAAAGTCCATTGTCTAACTTTATTAAGTTTCTATTCTGAGATTCTTATTGCATGATGTGACTGGGTCACTTGTTGATGTTTTAAGAATCAAAGAAAAGTGAAGAAACTTAAAGGAAGTATATGCTGATTCTGATCGCGAAGAGGGATTTTGATAGCATGGTTCGGTGATCAAAATTTTGAGTTGTTACTTAAGAGTTATGAAATATTGCTTGGGAATAGATAACAACAAGTTTTCCATATGGATTGTAAGGATAAGTTATCCACAAAGTTTTAAAATAAAAGAAAATGGTTTTGATTTTATTTATTTTAAGTATCCTTACAATGGCATTTGTGAAAAAGGTTGTTGCTTATATGTTTCCATTGATAAGCAATATGGGTAAATGGATTTGATTCTTTCATTCGTGGTAGTGTCATAATTTACCAAATAAGGAATGATTCTCAACACCCAAGTTTCAGTTGGATAGAAACTTGGAATCATGCAACTTGTATTGTATGATGAATGAGAAGTTTTCATCTTTGGGAAATTAAGACTAATTCCTTGTTCACATGTACATGTGAGTCAAGTGAAGGATTAAAAGATTGGGTACACTTGGTTGTGTGCTGGTTAGGTCCACCACAAAGGTTGATAAGATTATTCATTATGATTTACTAAAGATTAGTAAATATGGTTATACTTACAAGTTTAAGTATAATTCTGGATCATTGAAGAGTTTCAATGATAGACATAATGAGTAAGAAGAATCGAATAAGGCAGAAAGATAAAAGTTTCTCCAATCTGAAGATATGGGAGAGTACTTGAGTATTTTGTTTTATGATTATCTTAGTGATTATGAAACCATATCACAAGTGATCCTCTAAGGACAACTTTGTTCATTTGTTTGGCGAAGGAGAGGAATCATGAGTTGTTGAAATGGTTAAATCAAAAGATAAATCATACATGAAAATCAAATCTTTGAGTCATACTCCAAGATTGAGCCATTGAGTGACATAATCTTTAGAAAGCTTATAACACTTATCAAATGTTGAGTAAGATGTGTCCTACTATTGTACATTTGAGGTTGGTTAGTTGTGATGTTTTGGATAAAACAAAGACCAACTAACTCCAATTATGGGAAGTGTTTAACTTGATAAGAATCCGCACTAACTATTGAATATTTCTTTTGTCAAGGAATGGTTCTTGACAAAGAGAATCATATATGTCAAGAAGTTAGTGGGAGTCTTAAAAGGATCTTAATCAAGAGATTTGTTAATCACTAGCCCACGACTTGAGGTTTGTAACCTATCGTGTTTACATATTCTGTGCTCATCCCAATTAAGGTTGGATTTGCATTGGAGTTCTGAGAGTTCTCGACTGTTTGCATAACAACTTGGAAGCAATGGAGGCCCTTATGCTGTTGGATGGCAAGAAATTAAGATTGCACAAGTTCAGTCCATATGAATTTGGAAGTGTCACTAACCTAGTCCTGTGATTATGATTTTGACAAAATTCACATGGAAAAGAACACATACACCATAAAATCTAGGTGTCATAAGGTTTCTCTTCGATTCATGAAAATGATGGTAATGAAACGCTTCCACTAAGAAGATTTTAAGTAGATAGAGGTTGTGATATTTGCATTCTCATATAGTTAGTGGAGCGTGTGTGGTTAACCGGCACACTAACTAGTGAGAATTGCAAAAGGTCTAGACAAACATGTGAGCTATCTAAGGAAAGGTGTATGTTTTTGATAAAGTCTTATCAAAGCAATCTAGTATCAGAAATATGAACTTTGGTAAGAAAGTCAATAAAGTATTGATTTCTAGAAGTCCAATTGATTTCTGAGTACATGTCAAAGCTAGTGGGAGCATAAAGTGTTATGTTGGTAATCATTATGCTAGTGGGAGCATGGTGATTATGTTAAGTATTTCAAGTTAGCAATGTTAATTATAGAAAACAAAAGTTTCAATTTGCTTTGAAAAGTTGTTTGCTATAATTAAGGGAGAGGATTTTATACTTCATTCCAATTCTACCATCTTAGATTGAGTTTTATCAACTTTAGTCAAAGATATATATGAATGTTATGTTGGAATTGTTCAACATAAGGAATTTCTATATATGTTGCGTTCTCAAAATTCGATTATGGTTACGGCATACCTCTTCATAGTTCGAATTATCAGAACATGGCAAATAAAAATTTTTATAGCATGAATCATGTCCCATATGGTGCGGATATAAGATCGATTGCATGTACTATAATATTCATCCATTCTAAATTTTCCTAATGCTTAGGGAATTAATAAGGGAAAAGGGATTAGAACTGGATATGACTAAAATGGTTAAGCAATTGTCGAGTACAGTTTGAGGTTTACCAAAGATTGGTTACTCATGGAAAATTGGGAGTATAGAGTTAGGACCATATTGACATATTTTGAAAAGAGGGAACTCTCGTTCAAAAGTGATGGTAAAAATGGGAATATGGAATTGTTTCCATAGGTGGAAGTTACTCTTTGAATCTGTGTAAGATTAAAGAACTTAATGCAAAGAAGGATGTTCAAAGGAATGTACTTTGAATTTGAGACTTCATTTCCATGGAATAGTTTTCCATTGGAATACTTTGTAATGTCTGTTTCCAAGTCTTTGTGACTTCTGTGCATAGTCATTACAAGGGGATCATTGCATATAAGTTTAGAATCTAACAGATTACAGTAAATGGCAAGAGTTTGGTATTCTTGCATTTACAACAAGGATTGGAATTGTGAAATGAGCATCATTGGAATATTGTCAATTGATCTATTTCACAAAGAGATGACCATATGTAAACATAGTATGCATACTTGGAGTATGGTTAAACTGTTGTTTGGAAAAACATAGTGTGCATGCTTGGAGCATGGCATGACTACTGTTTTAATTCAAGTATTAAGTTGATAAATCGAAACATAAATAATGAGTAATCAATACGGTGCTTAGATAAAAGTTGTTTTATTTACACCCAAGTGTTGGGGCCATATAGGATTAAGTATTATTCTTGTGTTTCACTTTGCATGTTTTGACTTCCAGAATAACTAGGTCGTTCTTCCTGAATGACTAAGTTATTCAAACCATCCACAGTCAGTCATATGTTGGAAGTAGATATGAATCAAGACTGTCGTGAATTTGGCTTGTATGACTTGTCTAAAGTGCTTTAGACAACGCAATGGTTGCTACATCATTCATGAGTACTCATAAGGGCTGAGTATTGGATTCAACCCACTCTCACTTGCATCACTTGATCGAATTTATTTCGAGTGATCGTGAGACGGTAATATCATATAAATCTTCAAACCTAGAGATATGAGTTATTGATTATGAGTTGGTTATTCATTGATTGTACGAAAACGCATTGGTAACTCGATGTTATAAAACGTTCCTTTGTGAATAATTCAAAAAGTAGTTAGTACCAGCATATCAGTCGAAGTTTATCTGTTCCTTCTAGAAATAGAAGTGATATTTGGGCCCCTCGATGATTTGGTTTTGACCAATGTACCGGGCCCGGTCAGAACCTAATTGATGTGTTCAATTTAGTTCTATGTCGAAACAAATCGGAGATCGAGAAACAAATGCTGGACAATAAGTAAGACCATTTTCCATGTGTTTGTCCGGTTGATATCATGAGAACAGAGGATTATATGATCACTTATCTTAAATGGCGTATCATCATCATCTCAGTTCCAAGAGACTTTGAAAGAGCTACGATTGCTAGTCAGATTTTGAAGTCATATTTGCAAATATAGTTATTAGACTTATCCAAGTGGGAGACTGTTGTATATAGTGTCTAAGTCCATAACTTTATTTGGTATGTACTTGACCCGACCCGACATGGTCCATTTGGGTTGCATGGCATTGCAATACTTGGATAGACTAAATGAGAGAATAAGGCACTTATGATTATTAATATATTATAAGTTCTAATATACTAATAATAGTATTATTTAATTAGTATTGATCAACTATTAATCTAGTATTAATTTGGTGATCAAAGTGAGACTAATTAAATATATAGGGTTGATTATGACAATCATCAATTCTTTTATGGTGGATTAATGATCCATGGTTTATGGGTTATGGATGTAACCATTTGGAGCTCCATGGATAGTCCATGGGAGTTACAAACCCATGGGTCATGAGAAATAAAGAGTCATGACAATTATGGGTCTTCTTAATGAAACCCTAATTGTGACACCACTATAAAAGGGACCCTTTGGCTAGCAAAATCGGTACCTAGGGTTACTAGAGTATTCTTGTGAGGGTATAGCTGATTTTTGAGTGTAAGAAGTATTCTCTCAAGTTATTCCAAGTTTTGTAGTGTTGTGTGAAGCATTTGAGGAACAACATTTGGGGTGCTAGGCTCACAAAGTCTTGAAGGAATCCAAGCAACAACAAGGTATGTATTTCTACTAGTTTTTATGTTCTATGTAATCCCCATGCCATGCTAGTTAGGAAATAACCTTGAAAAAGAAATTTGCATGTATATAGACAAAACATAGATTCAAGGTTAGTAGGGTTGCGTGTACACTTAGGAAGTGTTAGAATGCTCAAAACCCATCATAAATATGGCTTAGAACCATATATATATACCCCTAGGGTTTTTGGCAGAAAATATTTTTATTCAGGCATTGAATTCTAATATCATGAAGCTTTGGAATAACAGAGTTGCATAAAACCCTAGTGCATCCTCTCTCCTGATATCTCTTTAAGTGTAAATCCTGAAATACTCAAACTGATACCAAAAGTCTGAAAATTTACTGCAATTGTTCTAACTTCTACTGACTTGATATATTATATAGAATGGAAATTTCGGGTTGTCACATCATAACCCTGTTAGAGGGAATTTCGTCCCAAAATTAGAATTTAGGTAAGGAAGTAGGTATGAATGATCGAGTCATGTGGTGGGAACTTTCTATTTGATTGGTTCTCGCGCTCATAAGTGAGTTCGGGTCCTCGGTTGGTATCCAACGAACCTTCACTATCAGGCGACGGCGTTGCTTCGTCCGCTTGACCTCACAGTCGAGGGTCACTACGGTTATTTCACGAAGGCGAGGATCTCATTAATCTCGATCTCGTCGAGTGGGATTACGAGAGTCCTAATGGAAAGGTACGGTTTCAAGATCGAGACGCGAAGGGTAAAATGTACGTTACTGAGTTCGCGGAGTAGGTCTAGTTTGTGAGATATAGGACCGATTCTGGTAAGAATCTCGGAGGTCCTGACTATCTTGGATTTAGCTTTCCACGCGATGCGAGGCGTATTAAGCCATTCCCAGAGTGAGACTTCTTAAATAATTTGGTCTCTCACTTGGAATTCCAAGCTTACTTTCTCTTGCTTAACTTCCTAGTCAAGGGCCACCCCCTGCTGGGTCAAAGTCGTAAGGGTTTCTGTAATTTGCGAGGAGTTCTGAATGGACTACGATAGTAGGTCTGCAAGACCTAGAATTTGGCGAATTTTTGTTGGCATCTCTGGTGCCGACAAATTCCCAACGGTTTTGGATAAATTGACAGAGTACTCAAGAATTTCCATATTACTAATAGTGTGTCTTAGGAAATTTTGACTCTTTAATTCCAAAACTCGTGTTTAGAGAACTTTGTGAATAGTATCTTCGAGGGAAATGTTTCCATGGGTTCCTTCTTACTACGAGGGTAGATAAGTAAGTCATTACAAGGGGAATGATGAACTAATCTATGCAAGAATGGCGTACCCTACTCATTAAGCTGATGAATATTATGGGCGTATTGGTCCTATCCGAGGGGTGTCACTACAGACTTGAAGTGTGCGCATCGAGTTCGGAGGGTAGTCTTCAAGACATCCTTCCCTAACACTCGAAACTGCTGATATTCGGATCTCGGTCCATTTCTGAAAGGTAACTCGTTCCTTGCGTTTGCTCGACCGATTCACCTATGCGAGGTAGAGGTAACCATTTCTAATGGAAATCTTAACGGGGTCCTCGATAGCTGAGGTACATATGATACAGTCCGTCTACTCTTGGAAGGATAAGACCGGAGCTCTCCAGGGTGAGAAGCCAGTCTTCCAATTCTATTGCTGAGTAGTTCGCTAAGTTGTCTGGACTGTTCTTGTATCTCCGTAGGTGTATAGACTGTAGGGCGATCTGGTTACAGGAGTCATACTGGGTTCTAAGTTTGTTCACATGACGATGCGATTACTCGTAGTCTTGGGCAGTTCTCCGTCCTGAAGTTCATATTAGACTTCATACATGGTTCAACGATCGCAATCTCGTGTATACAAGTCGTATATAATTAAGATTGAAAAGTTAGTCGAATAAATAATTCTTCTTTAGGCTCACATCCCATCGAGGAAAAAGAAGGTAAAGTGGAATCATCAATTCTAAACCTGTAGAACCTTGATTATATATCACCCCTATGTATACATTCTTCAGCGTCAGATCAACCGTATGGATCTTTCGATTGAACTTGACGTACTGTACGAGTGGTACTTCGGGGATTTCTTCGGAAAGGAAAAGAACTATGAGGTACTCCATGCATGAGTACTTCGGTGTTCTAGTATGACGGCTTCGCTGGAAAGGTGATTTCGAAGAAAGAGATGTACGCATGAAGCTGGTATTGCGCGGATCAAATTGAATCGAGTCGTATGATAATGTCAGAATCATAAGGAAAATTAAAGACATTAGATTTGAACATAAGACGTTACAGACAAAACACAACCATGCAACCATCAACAAAGTTATAGTACTTTAGACTTACTACAAGACTATTGCTGCGAATAAGGTATACTACAAAAGACAAGTATACGCAGCACGAGCATCCCAATACCGACTGGATCTCGCAAAAGGTAATACTCTAGTTGCACTAGTTTTGGATGGTTTATAAGTCTGTTACAACAAAACGCCAAAATTACATTAACGTGGGTCCAGAGTAGGTTCTCCTGCAGCTGTGATCCTTAGAATTCTGCCGTCTGCGCCGGAGTTCTTTGTTATAGGACAATCCTTCTTGAAGTGCCCTATCTCACCGCATTGGTGGCATGACTGGCTAGCACTAGCATTGGTGGTGGGAATGAGGTGTTTAGCCAGGGTTATGTGGACATGAGTGCCTTCCTCATTATTCCACTTTGGAAATTGCCTTCTAAAGCGTTCTACAGGACTTGCCACTTGCTGCGGTGGCATGGCAAGTATTTGGGATCTCTTGCGCTACTTTTGGGCTTGGCGCTTTCGTTTATTCCTCTCAGTTTTTTGGCTTTGTAGGTTCGTGAGTGTTGCCATTTGTTGGTTTCCCGGTTTGGTACTACCATCGGAACTCTCGACTCCTTTGTCAGCCTTGCTTGTGTTGCCTGAGTTGATGTGTGTAAGGAAAGTTGTCACAATAGCTGCTACTGCTGCTTGTAACGTAGCGGCGTCAATATGGAGGATAGGGGTTTTGTTGCTCGACTGATTGTTTCTGGATGACGACATGATTCTGTTAACACGAAAGATAAGGATTTTGTGAGCGATTCTGGTTGACTCTAGATGTACTTCGATTGTTCAAGTAAAGAGTAAGAGTATGTTTTCGACAGTTTGACCTACATCCTATGATGCAGTCCTAGTACGGATTGGAAGTATGTTTGTGAAGGTTTGACCTACATCCATGTGATGCAGTCCTAGTACTGAGTGGGAGTGTGTTCATGAAGGGTTGACCTACATCCCTATGATGCAGTACTAGTAATGAGTGGAAGTAAGTTCGTAGAATGGTCTCAAGACGTTTTTCGTTCAAGCCGAGGTATCGTTGGTTGGTGAATAACATGATCCAACCACTTAAAAGAGACTTGGAAATGTCTCCCGAGCTAAATTGCTATAGCCCAATGACTTGACTAAAGCATGCTTCAGGTATACTCAAATGAAAGTATGATAAGAGTACTTGAATAAAGAATGACACAGAAGTTAGTCGACTGTATATATCTTTGATATTCATGACGTCAAAGCTCGGGAAAATGACCTTGTAAAAAGGTCTTACATCATATCCAGAGAAGATAGTTCTTGACAGCATAAAGGCCTAACTAAAGTACTTACAGTACAAGATAGTTTCATAGAAAATGCCGCATCGAGCATAGACAGAAAACGATTCCTTTTTAACAAGGAAAAATAAAGTAAGGCATCTACTATTGGCGACAGTCATCCCTCTGGTGAACTCTTAGTTCAGCCAGTTGGCGTTCCACATCAAGTAGGTGTCTTTCGTACACCCTTTGGCGTACTCAAAGCTCTATGACTTCGGCTCGTGATTCAGCTAGTGCTTGCAGCAGGGTTTCATGGTCTCTCTTAGATCTCTCACGAGCATCTTCTAGACGAATGGTGCGGAGGGTATGCATTCTCGCATCGGCGACAACTTCTGTGATCTGATGTAGGGTTGTCCTGCCTTGAATCTCATTTCGGGCCACTCTGCGGACAAAGATTGGCAAGATTCTGTCTATTGAGCCCCCATTGCTCAGGTCACAAAAGCTTCGGTCACCATTAAATGGCATGGGTTGATCTTGTCCTTGGCTCCATGTTTCCAAGCATTCCACCTGCTCAGGTGTCGGGCCATGAAAAGCCGGACGAGGGTTAGGAATTGGAAAGGGAGCTGCCTGGGGTAGGCTCTCAACCTTGGGTTCGGAGTTATCACCGTCCGAAAGGTCTTCATCATGGTGATCATTCACAGGGATAGGATGATCATTCTCTGGTTCTTCTTCAAACCATCCAACAATGACTTCGTTCGGAAGGTACTGGTTGCCGTAGGGATGGAGTCCAGCCATGTTATCTACGCGAGAATTGGGGTAAGAAAATAATTATTAGACGAACTATCTAGATAATTATTTAGAAAATCTTCATTAGTTACATCACTATTTGTGAAGTGCATACCAGTTATATGTAATTGAAATAGGATAGGCCTTCGAATAAGTGACCTTAACTCCAAATTCACACAGAATAGGGGTAAAGAAAAATTCTCACAGATTCTAAGTCTATAACATCCTAGTTACATATAACTTTAGTGTATCCACTTAGCAACTATCAACTTAGTAATGAAGATCTTGTTTTAGTTCTCAAGTATAAAGTACTTATAGTAATACCAAATACCCCTATAGTATTTTATGTTTATGTTATGTTCTACTGTTCTCTTTGTGGTATTGTTGGTAAGATTTTAGACTTGTTGCAACCACACAACTACACTTAGGCACATGCTAGTCAACCCTCGGATAATATAGTTGATCAGGCTCTATCTTCCCAATTTTGACTATATGTCTCTAAGTCCACCTGTGTTGCCCAATAATCGTAATTCTTTTGTACTGTCCTAGTGACACTGATTTTAGTATGAATGCAGGCACGTATACTTAGTTAAATATTGTAATATTGAAAGTATAAATACTTGGTCAGAGTATTTTAATCCCATTGTATTTATAGTTTGTATATCTTTTATGGGTTGATATACTCAATTCACTATAAACAATGCTCTGATACAAATCTGTCACACCCCAAAACCATGAACGGCGGAAACGTTCTAAGGCGGAGGACGTCATGTACAGTATCACAACAATGAAAAGTAGTAAACAAGCAACAACATCATACATTGCATTAATAATATAATTTTAATACAAGTGTGTTCTGTCATATTATAATCGACACTAAAGTATAAAACAAAATGAAAGATGAGTCTTGAAAGAGATCCATCTTATCTAAACCTTGCATTTGTACCTGTCTACTATTGACCTGAGGATACAAGTTATTTTGAACGAGAGTATCAGCTTTAAAGTTGGTGATATCATAAGTATTTTAGCGTCCTAATTTGTATGTAAGTATTTGTATGTATTTGAAATGTAAGTATTTGTATGACATGTAATGAAAGACTTGAAATTTTTTTGAAAGAAAGTTCGTGTAAGTATGAAAATGTTTGTAAAACAACTCTAAACGTTTGAAAAACCCTATAAATCCCTATGATTCCTACTAGTATAAAAGGGAGTCTTCTACCAAGACCTAACTGTTCTGAATGTGGCCGTCTACCAAGACCTAACTGTTCTGAATGTAGCCTTCTACCAAGACCCGACTGTGCTACTATTATTATTATTATAAGAAATTATATCCTTTGTTACCAGGATACTCAAATATAATTCACCTCATCGGTTATGTGAATGAGTCACAAGATAAAGGTAAGAATATAAATAACCTAAGTTTTACCCTTTTATACTAGGATAACTACCAGTGTTAACTGAAGACATCCGTAGATGTACATTTACCTCTGTTGCTAACAGCTAGGTATAGGAATAGTTAGTCCCTTAAAGTATACCTGTAATGGTATCAACCGTTGACATCCATGGATGTGCTTTTACCTCTGTAGCTAACAGAGATTTTAGGAATGGTTAATCCCGCAACGTATCCTTTGGTACTAGGATATTAAATCCAATCTATCTCGTCGATTATGTGATTGTATCACAAAGTGAAGATAGGAATGAGGATTATATAACAGAATCTATACATATAAAATGTACTAGTAACTCATCATATATTACATATGTAAATGTACTCATGTACGCGTGCTTATGTAAATGTACTCATGTAAATGTATTCATGTAAGGGTATCTATCTAATAGTATAGTAATGTACTGTAATGTTCTGCATGTGCTAGCTGTAACGTGTGTTCTCTCTCTATCTAACATGTATATTAATGTACTGTGTGTACTAGCTATAATGTGTGTTCCCTCTTTATCTAGCAAGTATTGACTCATGAATGAACTGACTCATTGTATGATATCGCGTTCTAGTAATAGTTCTAGTATCTTCCTAAACTACTCATATGGTAGCTTACTAGTAATGTAACTGGTACGTATGAACATGGGAGTATACCCTTGCTACCCAAGGGTATTGAACTGAAGGGAAGAACCTTTATGACTATATATGTACACATGATATATAACTAATATTTAAACGACCTTCAGACGGATACCCGATAGCCCACCAGACCACATCTCAACGGCGAAAAGGAAATAAGGCAGGCATGCCTTCCTAAGCTTTTTAAGCATTACTATATAACTATACATACATAGACATGCAATTGATAACAAGTATAACAGAGCTTATGTAAACCTATTTGATAAGTATAAGAATTTATAAAACAGTTTGAAGAAAAACAGTTTGATAAAGAGTTTAAGTATAAAGAAACATTTGTTTGAAACATAATTGTAAATGAGTTTGAAATGAAACATACAGTGTAAAATGAACAGTTTAATAAGGAGTTTTAAACATATAAAACGTTTATGAAAATCATGTGAATAAAACTGTTTGGTAAAACAGCTAATGAGTAGTAAATCATTTGAATGTTGCTTATTAATCACATGTGATTGATATAATAACTAGCATGATTCTACTTGTATCCCCCCATAAAACATTTAAAACATTGATTAAGGGGTATGAACTCACATGTAGTGAGTGGTACGGATGAAGTGAAGATGTAGGATTGCTAGGTGTCAAGTGAAGTCTTGTACACACTCTATTATCCCAGTTAACATATAATTTCACATATATGTATCAAATTAGTCTGTAAACAACTAATAAACAAAGTCAAGACACCCTAGGACATGTTAAACACCTCTAACAAGTGTTTTAAGCCTCAAGGATTGCATCTAAGTGTCGTAGGGACAAGCTAGTGTGTGTAGGGTTCAAGGAAAACTACCTAATGGAGTTCACGGCCCTAATGTCACCAACAAATGAGTTTATGGTCGTAAACTCATGATTTTACGGCCGTAAGCTCATACTTACTTGGTCATTTGATGTTTTGAGGCTTTACAAGACCCTAAGAAGCATTTCTACTTAATGGCAAAGTCTTTGGAAAAGTTTAGGGCATCCTATAACTCCTTTGAGGAGTTCACGGCCCTGGGACCAAACCCGTTGGAGATTACGGCTGTAATCTCCCTTAGAAAGGGTGTTTTTGGTGTTTTTAAGCCCTTAATTTAACTAGGAATGAATTTAGGCTAGTGTCCAAGGCTTAAGGAGAGTTTAAAGCACACTTTGGCCCTTTTGTTTGGAGTTCACGGTCCAAGAACTCCTTGGGCCGTGAACACCTTACTCTTGGTGTTCTAGGGGTGTTTTCTAGTCCTAAACACATTAGAGTACAAGTCTAAACTAGTTTTATTGCACAAGGAAGGGACTAGGGCACTTTTTGCCCCTTAAAGAAGGATTTACGGTCCAAGATGTTCTGGGGGCGTAAACTCTTAAATCTTGATGGTTTCCTTTGATTTCTAGTGTATTAGACACATATCAAGCCTTATATCACACTTAGATAGAAGTACTCACGTTCTGGGACGAAAGTCCGAAGATCCTTGCGAGAGAATTCGGCTTTTCTCTAGTTGGAAATGTAGCAAATGAATAAATATGGTTTAGAACCATATATATACCCCTAGGGTTTTTGGCAGAAAATATTTTTCTTAGGGAATTGAATTCTAATATCATGAAGCTTTGGAATAACAGAGTTTCACAAAATTCTAGTGCATCCTCTCTCCTGATATCTCTTTAAGTGTAAATCCTGAAATACTCAAACTTATACCAAAAGTCTGAAAATTTACTGCAACTATTCTAACTTCTACTGACGTGATATGTTATACAGAATGAAAATTTCGGGTTGTCACAAAAGTTGACTATGCTTATGAGTTCTATGAGTTCTTAATTGTTTGCATAACAGCTTGGAAGCAATGGTAGGCCCTTGTGCTGCCGGGTGGCAAGAAATTAAGAGTGAACAAGTTCAGTACATATGTGTTTGGATTTGCCACTAACCTTGTCTTGTAATTTTGGTTATGACAAATTCACATGGATAGTAACACATACACCACAAAATCTAAGTTTCATAAGGTTTCTCTTTGATTCATGAAAATGATGGTGAGGAAACGCTTTCACTAAGAAGATTTTAGGTAGGTAGCAGTTGTGATATTTTCATTCTCATATAGTTAGTGGAGCGTGTGTGGTTAATCGGCGCACTAACTAGTGAGAATTACAAAAAGGTCTAAACAAACATGTGAGCTATATAAGGAAAGGTCTATGATTTTGATAAAGTCTTATCAAAGCATCTTATATCAAAAATCTGAACTTTGTTAAGAAAGTCAATAAAGTATTGATTTCAAGAAGCCCAACTGATTTCTGGATACATGTCAGAGCTAGTGGGAGCATAAGTGTTATGCTAATAATCATCATGTTAGTGGGAGCATGATTATTATGTTAAGTGTTGCAAGTTAGCAATATTAATTATAGAAACCAAAAGTTTCAATTCGCCTTGAAAAAGTTGTTTTGAAATAATTAAGCGACAGGATTTTATACTTCATTCCAATTCTACAAGCTTAGATTGAGATTTTAATCAACTTTAGTCAAGGATATATATGAATGTTATGTTGGAATGTTTCAACAAAAAGAAATTCTATATATGTTGCGTTTTCAAAATTCAATTATGATTACGGCATACCTCTTCATAGTTCGAATTGTGAGAACGTGGCAAATAAAAATTTTATAGCATGAATCTTGTCCCATATGCTTTGGGTATAGGTTTGATTACATGTGCTATAATATTTATCCATTCCAAATTTTCCAAATGCCTAGGACATTACGAGGGAAAAAGGAATAGAACTGGATATGACTAAAATGATTAAGCGATTGCCGAGGACAATCTGAGGTTTACCAAAGATTGGTCACTCATGGACAATTGGAAGTATAAAGAAAGGACCATATTGACATAATTTGAAAAAAGGCAACTCTTGCTCAAAAGTGATGGTCAAAATGAGAATATGGAACTGTTTCCATAGGTGGAAGTTATTCTTTGAATCTATATAAGATTAAAGAACTTAATGCAAAGAAGGATGTTCAAAGGAATGTACTTTGAATCCGAGACTTCATTTCCACGGAATTTCTTTCCATTGGAATACTTTGTAATTTTTGTTTCCAAGTCTTTGTGACTTGTGTGAATATTCATTACAAGAGGATCATTGCATATAAGTTTAGAATCTAACAGATTATAGTAAATGGAAAGAGTTGGGTATTCTTACATTTACAAAAGGGAATGGGATTATGAAATGAGCATCATTGGAGTCATTTTCAATTGATCTATTTCACAAAATCAAGGACCATAGGTAAACATAGTGTGCATGCTTGCTGCATGGCATGGCTATTATTTCAATTCAAGTATTAAGTTGATTAATCGAAACATGAATAATGAGTAATCAATATGGTGCTTAGATAAAAGGGTTTTTTATTTACACTCAAAGTGTTGAGGCCATAAAAGATTAGTATTATTTTGTGTTTCACTTTGCATGTATTGACTTCCAGAACAACTAGGTCATTCTTCCCGAATGACTAAGTTATTCAAACCATCCACAGTCGGTCATATGTTGGAAGTAGATATGAATCAATGCCGTCATGAATCTGGCTTGTAAGATTTGTCTAAGGTGCATTAGACATAGCAATGGTTGCTACAACATTCATTAGTGCTCATAAGTTCTGAGTTTTGGATTCAACCCACGCTCATTTGAATCACTTCATGGATTTTATCAAGAGTGAATCATGAGACGATAATATCTTATATTATTCAAACTTAGAGATATGAGTTGTTGACTATGAGTTGGTTATACATTGATTTCACAAAAATGCATTGGTAACTCGATGTTATAAAACGTGCCTTTGTGTATGACTCAACAAGTAGTCAATACAAGGATATGAGTCGAATTTTATCCATTCCTTTTACCCTTAATGGGATAAAAGCAATATCTGTGGGCACCTCGATGATTTAGTGATGACAAAATGTAAGTGCTCGGCCGGGCCTGGACTGATTTGATTTGTTCAATTAATCAGTCGTCATAAATCGGAAATCGGGAAACAATGAATGGATAGATAGAATGCTTATAATCCATGTCTCAGCCCATATGATATCTGGAATGGAGGAATATGTGATCACTTATCTAATGGACGCGTCATTGATTTGTTCAGAGTTCGACAACGACTTTTGAGAGCTACGATTGCTAGTCGGGTTATGAGGTTGTACTTGCAACAATAGTTTGACTTATCCAAGTGGGAGACTATTGGATTAATGTCTAAGTCCATAACTATAATTGGGATATACTTGACCCGACCCGGCATGGTCTATTTGGGTTGCATGGCATCATGCATTTGGATAGACTAAAATGAGAGAAAGAACACTTAAGGTTTATTAATATATTATAAGTTCTAATATATTAATAAGATTATTTAATTAGTATTGATCAAGAATTAATCTAGAATTAATTAAGTGATCAAAAGAAGACTAATTAAGTATATGGGTTGATGGTGTAACTCATCCATACTTATATAGTGGGCTGATGCTCCATGGATTGTCAAGTTGGGGTAAAACCCATAGGATGCTCCATGGTGTCTTTTAACCCATGGATCCAAGGAAATGGAAAGCCATGACAATTAGGGTTTACCGTATTTGTGACTAAATATATAATGATCTTATTATTGAAGAAATCAGCTCTAAGTGAAGGAGTGAAGGTAAGTTGATTTTGAAGTGTTCTATTTTCTTTCTAAGTTATTCCAAATGCATTTGATGTTGTGTGAACCATTTGAGGTGTCACACTTGGGGCACTAGGCTCTCAAGCTACATGGAATCAAACACCAACAAAGAGGTATGTCATTCTACTAGATTTTATATTATTTGTACTTCATAATATGCTAGTTAGGATAAATACCTTGGAAATTGATATTTGCATGCATAATAGAGAAAACATAGATCCAAGGTATTTAGGGTTGCATGTACACCATACGAGTGTTAGAATGCTCAAAACCCAACAATAACTTGTCTACAAGTTATGGATATCTAAGTGTCTCTTCATTAAAAGTTTTAAAGCTTTAATTAAACTTGTAAGTTATGAAAATCCAATAGTTTTGAATAGTTTCAAAAGTTGCCCTCAAGTTTTTGAATTTGAAAAGTTTTCTCATGAATACTATAGTTCCAAGTGAAGTCCTTAGAATTTTAAAAGTTAAAATTCAACCCTTATACTTTATAATATTATAAGTTAATAATATATATATATATATATATATATATATATATATATATGTATGTATAAGAGCAAGTCATCTTACCATTAGTAGACCTCATTCACGAAGCCAGTCTATAAGGGGGTATAAGGTTATTGTCTATAAAATGACAGTTTAATGGATGTCCACTCTCACCCACCGCTTTCTTGACTGGTGGAGGGTCGTTAGCCGAACAGGTAGGACACGGACATTAATTCTCCCTTCATTAAAAGTATTAATGATAAATATAAAGTAACCAAATGTTTTTTATAATTCCCAATCTTAGTTACTTTAGGAAAATGTGAATAAGGTGCTAATCCATGAAATTACACTTTGCACTTTGTTTAAGTCGGTTAGTGGAGCGTGTGTGGTTAACCGGAACACTAACTCGTATTTAACAAGGTAGGAAAAGGGTAACTTAATGTTTATCATAGTATCGATGGAGCGTGTGTGGTTAACCGGCACATCGATTGAGGGGTAAACACTTAAGGTACCAAGTGATTTGCATGGTTATTTCACACCTTGTTTTGTGATCCTTGGCGTCCCAGTCACAAAACCCGAAGGGCACACTCGAGATTGAAACATGCCATTGAATAGTTCAATGAATCTCAAAAGATCTAAGAGTTTCAAATCCAAGTAAAACCTAATTAAATTATTTCGTTTTCATGGTGAAAATTGGTGAATCGTCATTCGCCTACCTTAAAATATTCTATAGCCTGGATTACCACATCCCTCTTCTAAGTTAAAAAATATTGTGTTGGGTCCTAGCCTTAATATTTCACATTTGGTGTTATATTAAGGACTTTAGATCAACTATCTTGAATATCTCGCAAAAGATGTCTAGTTCAGACATCTATGATCCTCCCAAATCTCTTGGAACTTCACTTCCTCCACCTCCTCCAGTTATTCTCCCTAACCCACAAGTTCAAGGTCACTCAAGCCCTTTTGGCAAGGCAAGGTCTAGGTGTGATCACATCTTGGAGATGAAGTCACATATTGACAAGCCGGGAGAGTTAGGTGTCAAAGTCTTCAGAAAGTTGAATGTTCAGTCACTTTCTAAGTCACATAGTGAGTTTCTTTGGAACTCCTATGAAACAGACTATTACAAGACCCTTGATGATTTTATCTATTTGCTTGGTGCTGCTGAATCAGCAATGATTTGGAAGGCTAGTAAAGAAAATTTGATTAGAAGATTGACTTCCCAAAACTTTATGGACATTGACAATGGTGACACTGGAAATCCAGAAAAAGCATTCTCTTCCCAATGGAAAGGGATCGGCCATAGTCAACTCGGTTGACCAAATGGTAAAGAGAAAGACTAAATCTATGATAGTCCCATGTACCATTACCAAAGCGTCCATATGTTTAATTGCCAAAGGAAGGGGAATTGATTGCGAAGCTGCCAAATTTACCTAAGGATGTTAAAGTCAATAAGTTTGACTCTACTTTAGGTAAAGTCCATTATCTAACTCTGTTAAGCTCCTATTTGCAAATTCTATTACATAATATGACTGAGTCACATGGTGATGTTATAAGAATCAAAGAAAGAGAGAAAGCTTAAAGGAAGTATATGTTGATTCTGATCATAAGATGGGTTTTATTCGCATCAGAATTTTGAGTTGTTACTTAGGAGTTATGACACATTACTTAGGAATAGATAACAACAAGGTTTTCATTTGCACTGTAAGGATAAGTTTTTCCACAAAGTTTTAAAATAAAAGGAAAATATTTGATTTTATTTATTTTAAGTATCCTTACAATGGCATTTGTGAAAAAGTGTTGCTTATATGATTCCATTGATAACAATATTGGAAAATGGATTTGATTCTTTCATTTATGGTAGTGTCTAAATTTACCAAATAAGGAAAGATTATCATCACCCAAGGTTCCAGTTGGATAGAAACTAGGAAATCATGCAAGTTGTATAGTATGATCAATGAGAACTTTCAAGCATTGGAAAATTAAGACTAATTACTTGTCCACATAGATGTGTGAGTCAAGTGAAGGCCTAAGGGATCGAGTACATATTATTGTGCATTGATCAAGTCCACCACAAAAGATCTATAAGACTATTCGTCATGATTTACTAAAGTTTAGTAAATATGGTTACACTTACAAGTTTAAGTGTAATTCTGATACATTAGAAAATTTTAATGTATGGCAGAACGAATGAAAAGAATTAAATTAGGCAGAAGGATAAAATTTTCTCAAATTTGAAAAGAAAGGAGAGTACTTTAGTATCATGTTATATGATCATCTTAATGATTAAGAGACCTTATCACAATTCATCCTCTAAGTGTATTCTGATAACTAAGAAGAGGAGCTATGAATTTTTGAAGTGGTCAAATCAAGAAGATGATTCATACCTTGTTCCAAAAACAATTCTTAGAGTCATACTCCAAGATTGTAACTTGAGTGACATATCTTAAAGGAAGGTTTCTTAACACTAGTCAAATGTAAGAGTAAAGTGTGTCCTACACTTGTACATTTGAAATTGGTAAGTTGTGCTGTTTTGGATAAAACAAAGACCAACTAAGGCCAATTGTGTAAAGTGTTTGTCTTGATAAAGAATCCAAACTATCTCTTGAATATTTGGCAATGAGTCATATGTGTCAAGAGTATAGTGGGAGTCTTAAAGATCCTCAAAGGATAATCAAGAATAAAATCCTGTAAGTTTATCACTAGCACACGACGTGAGGTTTATAACCTATCGTGTTGACATATTTCTATTTCTGTGCCCATTCCAGTTAAAGTTGTCTTTGCATATGAGTTCTTAGAATTCTCAATTGGTTGCACAACAACTTGGAAGTAATGCCAGGCCCTTGTGCTGCCAGGTGGCAAGAAGTTAAGACTGCACAAGTTCAATCCATATAAGTTTGGATTTGTCATTAACTGTGTCTTGTGATCATGGTTTTCACAAATTCATATGGATAAGAGCACATACACCATAAAATATAAGTGTCATAAGGTTTCTCTCTGATTCATGAAAATGATGGTGAGGAAACACTTTCACTAAGTAGATTTTAACTTGATAACAATTGTGATATTTGCATTCTCAAAGTCGTTAGTGGAGCATGTATGGTTAACCGCCACACTAATAAGGACTTGTGAGAAATGACAAAGGTCTAAACAATTGAGACTATGATTACAACATCCCTTTTCATAGTTCTAAAAATTTTTAGACACACATGTGGGCTATCTAAGGAAAGGTGTATGATTTTGATAAAGTTCTATCAAAGCATTTCGTATCAGAAGTCTGAAATTTGGTAAGAAAGTCAATATAGTATTGATTTCTAGAAGTCCAGCTGATTTCTGAGTACATGTCAAAGCTAGTGGGAGCATGAGTGTATTGCTAATAATCAGCATGTTAGTGGGAGCATGATAATTATGATAAAGGTTGCAAGTTAGCAATGTTAATTATAGAAAAGAAAAGGTTTCAAATGGGAAAAAGTTGTTTTGCTATAAATAAGGGAGAGGAAATTGTATTTCATCTCAAATCCATAAGCTTAGATAGTGAGATTTTAATCAAATTTAGTCAAGTATATATATATATATATATATATATATATATATATATATATATATATATATATATATATATATATGTTAATGTTATGATGGAATGGCCCAACATAATAAAATTCTATATATGGGTCCATTATTTGCGTTCTAAAATTCGATTATGATTACGACGTCCCTTTCCATAATCTGAATTATGAGAAATTGGCAAATTGAATTGGAAATATTTTAGCAAAGGACTAGTCTAGTATCATGTCTTTATGTGAGACGTCATGAATCGTGTCCCATATGCTTTGGATATAGGGTCGATTACATGTGCTATATTCATCCTTTCTAAAATTTTCCAAATGCCTGGGGCATTAAGAAGGGAAAAGGTCTAGAAATGGATATAACTACAAGGATTAAGCAATTGTCGAGGACAATCTAAGGTTTACCAAAGATTGGTTGCTTAGGGACAGTTGGAAGTATAATGTTAATTTTCGGAAGTACCATATTGACATATTCTGAAAAGAGGCAACTCTTTTTCAGAAGTGATAGTCAAAATGGGAATATGGGAAGGTGGAGTTGTTCAATAAATCTGTGTAAGATTAGGAAACTTAATGCATGAAGGATGTTTCCAAGGAGTTGATCTCCTTTGGAATACTCTTTAATGTTTGTTGTCAAGTCTTTGTGACTTTGTGCATAATCATTACAAGAGGATCAATGCGTATAAGTTTAGAATCTAACAGATTTAGGTAAATGCAAGGAATTTGGAGTTCTTGCATGTGCAGTATTGGGAGTGTGAAATGAGTATCATTGGATTTATGTTCAATCTATCTATTTCACAAAGTAAAGATCATAGACAAACTTAGTATGCATACTTGGTGTATGACATGACTGGTGTTTAGAAAACATAGTGTACATGCTTGGAGTATGGGACAACTATTGTTTTAATTCAAATATAAAGTTGATAGCTTGAAACAGTATGCAATGAATGATATTTTGAAATAGATTGAAACACCAACAAAGAGGTATGTCAATCTACTAGATTTTATATTATTTGTACTTCATAATATGCTAGTTAGGATAAATACCTTGGAAATTGATATTTTCATGTATAATAGAGAAAACATAGATCGAAGGTATTTAGGGTTGCATGTACACCATAGGAGTGTTAGAATGCTCAAAACCCAACAATAACTTGTCCTCAAGTTATGGATGTCCAAGAGTCTCTTCATTAAAAGTTTTTAATTAAACTTATAAGTTATGAAAATCCAAGAGTTTTGAATAGTTTCAAAAGTTTCCCTCAAGTTTTGGAATTTGTAAAGTTTTCTCATGGATCCTATAGTTCCAAGTGGAGCCCTTTGAATTTTAAAAGTTAAAATTCAACCCTTATACTTTATAATATTATAAGTTAATAATATATATATATATATATATATATATATATATATATATATATATATATATATAAGAGCAAGTCGTCTTACCATTAGTAGGCCTCATTCACGAAGCCGGTCTATAAGGGGGTATAAGGTTACTACCTATAAAATGGCAGTTTAATGGGTGTCCACTCTCACCCAGCACTTCATTGACCAGTGGAGGGTCGTTAGCCAAACAGGTAGGAAAAGGACTCTAATTATCCCTTCATTATAAGTATAATGATAAATACTAAGTAACTAAACACTTATAAATTCCCAATCTTAGTTACTTAGGAAAATGTCAATAAGGTGCTAATACATGAAATTACACTTTGCACTTTCTTTAAGCCGTTAGTGGAGCGTGTGTGGTTAACCAGCACACTAAACTGGACTTAACAAGGTAGGAAAAAGGTAACTTAATGTTTATCATAGTATCGTTGGAGCGTGTGTGGCTAACCGGCACATCGATTGAGGGGTAAATATTAAGGGTACCAAGTATATTTGCATGGTTACTTCACACCTTGTTTTGTGATCCTCGGCATCCCATTCACAAAACCTAAAGGGCACACTCGAGATTGAAACATGCCATTCAAAAAGTTCAATGAATCTCAAAAGAATCTAGGAGTTTCAAAACCAATTAAAACCTAATAACACATTTCGTTTATCTTGGAGGAAATTGGTGAATCGTCATTCACCTACCTTCAAATATTTTATAGCTTGGATTACGGCATCCCTCTTCAACGTTTTAAAATAGTTTGTTGGGTCCTAGCCTTAATATTTCATATTGGGTGTTCTATTAAGGACTTAAATCAACTTTACTTGAATTTCTCCCATTGTTGATGTCTGGTTTAGAAAACAACAATCTTCCCAAACCAAGCTGTCCTAATGAATATGACTTCCTGAGTTTGGCTCATGGAAATCATACTTCTCTTCCTCCACCTCCTCCAATTATTCTCCCCGACCTACAAGCTCAAAGACTTGAATAGTTCAAGATCACTCAATCCCTATCCACAATGAAAGATAAAGGTGGAAGTCCTATGTGCACTCATGTCTTAGGACAAAAGTCACACATTGATAGGTTGAGAAGGTTGGGTGTCGTTGTCCTAAGGAAGTTGGCTATTGACTAGGTCTTTCAGTCACTTCCTGAGTCGTATAGAAAGACTACTGTGTGACAGGTCACAACATGACCCTAATGGATCTCTCTTATTTGCTTATTGCTGCTGAATCAGAAATGATTTGGTGCAATAGTCAAACAAATATGGATGGAAGTCAAACTTTCATGGACATGGACAATGGTAACATTGGAAGTCTAGAAAAGCTTTCTCTTTCAAATGGAAAGGGATCGGCCTTGGTCAACACGGTTGACTGGAAGGTAAAGAGAAAGTCTAAGTCTGGAATAGCCTTTTGTACCATTCCCAAAGAGTCTACATGTTTTCAGTGTGAAGAAAAGGGGAATTGGAAGCGAAGCTGCCCAAGCTACCTGAAAGAAAGAAGAATCAAAAAGTTTGACTCTGCTTCAGGTAAGTCCACTATCTAACTTTGTTAAGTTCCCAGTTGATGATTCTTAATACAAAATGTGACTCGGTTGCATTTTGATATTTAGCAGGTTCAAGCAAAGAGAAGGAAATTTGAATTTGATTCTTTCGTTTGTGGTAGTGTCTAAATTTACCAAATAAGGAAAGATTCTCATCACCCAAGTTTAAATTGGCCAAAACTTGGAATCATACAAGTTGTATAGTATGATGTATGAGAAGTTTCATTTCGGAAAATTAAGACTAGTTCCTTGTTCACATGTATATGTGACTCAAGAGAAGGACTAAGGGATCAAGTACACATTCTTGTGCACTAGCCAAAGTTCACCACAAAAGATGGATAAGACTATTCGTCATGATTTACTAAGGTTTAGTAAATATGATTATACTTACAAGCTTAAGTATAATTCTAAGACATTGGAAAAGTTCCAAATGTGTGGCAGAGCGAATAAGAAGAATCAAATTAGGCAAAAAGGATAAAAGTTTCTCAAATCTGAAAAGATGGGAAAATACTTTAGTATCATGTATATATGATCATCTTAATGATTAAGAAACCTTAACATAATTCATCCTCTAAGTGCATTCTGATAGCTAAGAAGAGGATTCGTGAATTGTTGAAGTGGTTAAATTAAGAAGATGAGTCATACTTCGTTCCAAAACAAATCTTAGAGTCATACTCCAAGGTTGTAACTTGAGTGACATATCTTAAAGAAGGTTTATAACACTTGTTAAATGTAAGAGTAAAATTTTTCTACTCTTGTACATTTGAAATTGGGAAGTTGTGATGTTTTGGATAAAACAAAGATCAACTAAGGCCAATTGTGTGAAGTGTTAGTCTTGATTAGAATCCACATTATTTCCTTAAACATTTGGCAAGCAAGTCTTATAGGTCAAGAAGACAGTGGGAGTCTAATAGATCCTGATATAGTTTCAAGAACTAATCAAGAATAAAACCTGTATTTCATCACTAGAACACAACAATTGGTTTATAACCTATTGTGTTGACATTTTTGTGCCCATTCCAGTTAAGTTGGCTAAAACATTTGAGTTCTACATGTTCTCAATTGTTTGCATAACTACTTGGAAGCAATGGCAGGCCCTTGTGCTGCTAGGTGGCAAGTGGTTAAGATTGCACGAGTTCAATCCATATAAGTTAGGATTTGTCACTAACCTAGTCTTATGATTATGTATTTGACAAATTCACGTGGATAAGAACACATACACCATAAAATCTAAGGATCATAAGGTTTCTTTCCGATTCATGAAGATGATGGTGATGAAACACTTCCACCAAGTAGAATTTAAGTAAGATAGCAATTGTAATCTTTGAATTCTCAAATTCGTTAGTGGAGCGTGCATGGTTATCCGACACACTAACATGGACTTATGAGAAATGGCAAAAGTCTAAACAATTGAGACTATGATTACGACATCCCTTTTCATAGTTCTAAAATTATTTAGACTCACCTGTGAGTTATCTAAAATAAGGTGTATGATTTTAATGAAGTCATATCAAAGCAATCTAGTATAAAAAATCTGAACTTTGGTAAGAAAGTCAATAAAGTATTGACTTCTAGAAGTCCATCTGTTTTCTAGATACATGTCAAAGCTAGTGGGAGCATAAGTGTTATGCTAATAATCATCATGTTAGTGGGACCATGATAATTATGATAAGTATTGCAAGTTAGCAATGTTAATTATAGAAAACAAAGGTTTCAATTCGTGAGGCTGCAGGGGTTGAAAAAGTTGTTCTGTTATAATTATGGGAGAGGAAATTATACTTCATGTCAGTTATAAAAAGCTTAGAGTGAGATTTTAAGCTTAGATTGAGATTTTAATCATCTTTAGTCAAGAATATATATATATATATATATATATATATATATATATATATATATATATATATATATATATATATATATATATGAACTTCTTGTTGGATTGGTTCAACATAAGGAAATTTTATATATTGCGTTCTCAAAATTCGATTATGATTACGACGTCCCTCTTCATAGTCAAATTTTTTTTAGAACATGGCAAATAAAAATATTGTAGCAAAAGACTGGTCTAGAATCATGTCTTTATGTGAGACATCATGAATCGTGTCCCAGTTGCTTTGGGTACAAGATCGATTATATGTGCTATAATATTTATCCTTTCTAAATTTTCCAAATGCCTTCGGGCATAAAGGAGGGAAAAGGTTTAGAGTTGGATATGAATAAAGTGATTAAGCAATTGTCGAGGACAATCTAAGGTTTTACCAAAGATTGGTTGCTCAAGGACAGTTGGAAGTATACTGTTAATATTGGAATGACCATATTGACATAGTCTGAAAAGAGGCAACACTTGTTCAGAAGTGGTAGTCAAAATGGGAATATGGAGTTGTCTCCATAGGTGGAATTTATTTGTGTTAGAAAACTTAATGAAATATGAGACTTTGTTTCATCGAGTTGATCTCCGTTAGAATACTCTTTAATGTCTGTTGAAAAGTCATTATGACTTTGTGCATGAGCATTACAAGAGATTCAGTGCATATAAGTTTAAAATCTAAACAGATTTTGATAAATGAGAGGAATTTGGAATTATTAAAAAAAATTTCGATAACGATTTGGGAGTGTGAAAAGAGAATCATTGAAATTATGTTCAATCGATCTAGTTCATAAAGTAAGGATCATAGACAAACATAGAGTGCATAATTGGTGTATGGCAAAGCTATTGTTTAAGAAATACATAGTGTGCATGCTTGGAGCATGGTACAACTAGTGTTTTTAATTCAAGTATAAAATTGATAAAACCGAAACAATGAATAATAAGTAATCAGTATGGTGAAAAATAAAAGTGTTTATTTATATTCATAGGGTTTGATACCATATTTGATTCATTTATTCTTGTATTTCACTTTGCATGTTTTGACTTCCAGAATAACTAAGTCGCTATTCTTGAATGATTAAGTTATTCAAACCATCCACAGTCGGTCATATGTTGGAAGTAGATATGAATCAAGACTATCATGGGTTGGTTTGTAGAGGTCCAAGTTGGTGGACAAAGTGGTTCTACAACACTCATGAGTGCTCATAAGTTCTGAGTATTAGATTCAACCCATTCTCATTTGAATCACTTCATGGATTTTATCGCAAGTGATCATGAGACGATAATATCCTTTATTCTTCAAACCTAGAGATATGAGTTGTTACTATGAGTTGATAGTACATTGATTGCACGAAAACGCATTGGTAACTCGGTGTTATAAAACGTGCCTTTGTGTATGACTCAACAAGTAGCAGAACAAGCCATATGAGTCGAAGTTTATCCATTCCTTTTACCTTCGGGATAAAAGCGATATATGTGGGCCCCTCGATGATTTAGCGATGACACGTGTGAGTGCTTGGCCAAGCAAAGACTGATTTGATTTGTTCAATCAGTCAGTCATCATAAATCAAAAATTAGGAAACGACAAATGGACAAAGAGAATGATTATAATCCATGTCTCTTTCCATATGATATCTAGAAGGGAGGAATATATCATCCCTTATCTAATGGACAAGTCATTGACAAGGTCAGAGTTCGACAGCGGCTTTAAGAGCTACGATTGCCAGTTAGTTTTTGAAGTCATACTCAACAATAGTTTTAGACTTATCCAAGTGGGAGACTGTTGGATTAATTTCTAAGTCCATAACTATATTTCGTATGTACTTGACCCGACCCGGCATGGTCCATTTGGGTTTCACTTCACCAGCACAATTTATATGGATAGTCTTTTGAGAATAGTATATTTATGATTAATATTAATATATTATGAGTTCTAATATATTAATATGGAATCATATTATTTAATTAGTATTGATCAAGAAATAATTTAGAATTAATTAAGTGATAAAAAGTAACTAATTAAATATGGACTCTTATATATATGGAATGGGCCAAGTTCATTTAGGTTAGGCTAAGCTTTTTATGGATACTCCATGGAGCTTTTAACCCATGGATCCTATGTAAATGAAAGGTCATGGGTATTAGGGTTTACATGGATGTAACCCTAATCCTCCATAATATATAAAGGGGTCCTTGGCTCACAAAATTGGCAAAGTGTGTGAAAATAAGAGTGGGCCGATTTTAGTGTGCATACATATTATCTTAACTTCTTCCAAGGTGTTTTGGTGATTTGTGATTCCATTTGAGGCTTCCACACTATTGGGGCTAAGCTCTTAAAGCTTGCAGACATCAAGCTACATCAAAAGGTATGTCATCTAACTAGAACTTTGTAGTATAGGTGCTCCATAATATGCTAGTTAGGATGAAACCTTGGAATAGTTAATATTTGCATGTATAATAGAGAAAACATAGATCCAAGTTTTATAGGGTTGCATGTACACCATAGGAGTGTTAGAATGCTCAAAACCCAACAGTAATGTCATTCGGTGTCACCAATGCGCATGCAGTATTTTATTGATTTGATGAATCAAGTATGAAGACCGAAGCTTGATTGATCGGTTATCATGTTTATTGATGATATCTTAGTGTATTCCAAGACCATATAGCAACATGAGGAGCATCTCTGCGAGCTCTTGGGGGGTTTGAGGTAAGAACAGCTTTATGCTAAGTTCTAGAAGTGCGAGTTTTGGTTGCAAGACGTGCAGTTCCTTAGACTCCTCATTAACTAGGACGGGATTTTGGTCGATCCGACCAAAATCTAGGCGATGATGTAGTAGGAGGTTCCGAAGTCTCCCTCGGATATCAGGTGTTTTCTAGGTTAAGCATGGTAATACCGGAGATTCATTCATGATTTCTCCAAGATTGCAGTACCCCTCACTCGTCTAACTAGGAAGGAGTGGGTTTCTGGTGGGCCCTGAGCAGCAGTCAACACTCGAGACCCTTCGGCAGAGACTTTTCGAGGCCCCAGTCTTGACCCTCCCGAAGGGAATTGATGATTTTGTTGTTTTCAATGATGCATCCATCACCGGTTTGGGAGAAGTCCTCATTAAGAGGGGACGAGTGATAGCTTATGTTTAGCGACAGCTGAAGCCGCATGAGGTGAGATATCCCACGCACGATCTTGAGTTAGGAACGGTGGTTTTCGCTCTCAAAATTTAGAGGCATTACCTTTATGGGGTCCATTGTATCATCTACACGGATCACAAGAGTTTGAGGCATATTATGGATCAGCCAAACCTGAACATGAGGCAGCACTAGTGGCTGGACATAGTCAACGATTATGACTACGAGATCCTTTACCATCCTGGTAAAGCGAATATGGTGGCGGATGACATGAGCCGTAAGTTGGTTGGACCTTCTATTGAGGTGGCATGTATGAGGATATCCATGGATTCTCCACTTGTGGATTTGATTAGGGAGGCTCAGACTGAGGGTAACCGAGAGGAGAATGGGAAGATTAAGAGGATTAGGGGTGAGATCACCAAATTTGTGTTGGACAGTCGTAGATTATTGACTCGTTGTAGTCGGGTGTGGGTTCTTGTGTCGGGTGGTGTCAAACAGATCATGTTGGAGGAGGCTCATAAGTCTCAATTTTCTTTCCATCTGGGGGCCATCAAGATGTATCGGGATCTAAGATTGAGTTATTAATGGTCGTGCATGAAGAGAGAGATCGGCTGGTATGTCGAGAGGTGCTTGACCTGTAGGATGGTCAAGGCCGAGAACCAGAGGCCGCATGGCAAGCTGCAGCCTCTGTAGGTTCCCATGTGGAAATAGGAACACATTTTGATGGATTTTATCACCAAGTTGACGAAGACTGTAAGGGGGTTGGATGCCATTTGGGTCATCGTGGATCGATTGACTAAGTGTGCCCATTTTCTGGCCATTCAGGAGAGTTCGTCGGTCGAGAAATTGGCCGATGTGTATATCCGCGAGATCGTTGCTCACCATGGCGTTTTGGTCTCTATTTTTTAAGACCGTGATGTTCGGTTCACCTCCCGTTTCTGGAAGAAGTGAAGAGTTCTGAGCATTCTAACACTCTTATGGTGTATATGCAACCCTACATGCCATGGATCTATGTTATCTCTATTATACATGCAAACTTTCAATTTTCCAAGGCATCATCCTAACTAGCATACTATGGAGTATATACACTAAAAAAATATAGTTAGATGACTTACCTTTATTGTAGCTTTGAAACCTTAAGTATTTAAGAGCCTAGCACCCCAAGTGTGATGCCTCAAATGCTTCACACAACACCACCAACAATAGAGGACTTGAGAAAAGATTGTCTTGCATACACAAAAATCGGCTAGCCCTCTTGTATATCACTTAAGTGCCGATTTTGGTAGCCATGAGGTTTCTTATATAGTGTGGCACAGCTAGGGTTACACCATGCAAACCCTAATGTGCATGACTTTCCACATTCCTTAGGCTCCATGGGTTTTAACCTCCATGGAGTATCCATGGGTCACCACATGGGTTGAACCCAACAAAAAGAACTATAGATCATAAGCCCACTTTATAAGAATGAATGATTTATACAATCAATACCCATATATTTAATTAGTCTCTTTTGATCACAAAATTAATTCTAAATTAATTCTTGATCAATACTAATTAAATAATATGATTTCAAGTTAATATATTAGAAATTACAATATATTAATAAATCATAAATATCCTCTTCTCAAAAGTCCATCCTTTCAAATTGTTCTGGTTACATGCAACCCAAATGGACCATGCTACTCTCGGGACAAGTACATACCAATTATAGTTATGGGCTTAGACACTAAATCCAAGAGTCTCCCACTTGGATAAGTCTAATAACTATCACGGCAAGTATGAATTAAAACACCGACTAGCAATCGTAGATCTTAAAAGCCTCTGTCAAACAAAGTGGCTCCATTTTAGATAAGTGATCATATAATCCTCTGTTCTCAACATATTAGCCGGATAAATACATGGAACAACTTCATACTTATTGTCTAGCAGTTTGTTTCTAGATCTTCGATTTGTTTGACATAGAACTTAATCGAACACATCAATATAGTTCGAACCGAGCCCGACACATAAGTCAAAACAAAATCATCGAGGGACCAAGATATCACTTTTAATTCTCCAAGGACTAAAAGGAACTGATAAACTTCGACTCATATGCTAGTACTAACTACTCATCAAATTGTATACAACAACATGTTTTATACCATCAAGTTACTGAAGCGTTTTCGTACTATCAATGCTCAACCAACTCATAGTCTACAACTCATAGCTCTTGGTTTGAAGACTTATATGATATTATCGTCTCACAATCACTCGAGCTAAATTCCATGAAGTGATACGAGTGAGCGTGGGTTTAAGCCAATACTCAGACCTTATGAGCACTCATGAATGTTGCGACAAACTTTGCTATGTCTAACACAATTCAGACAAATCTACAAGCCAAATTCATGACAGTCTTGATTCAATGCCTACTTCTAAGATATGATCGACTATGGATAGTTTGAATAATATATTTTTTTTGGATGTCAACACATGCAAAGTGACACAATATTAATGATTGACACAAGACATTACCATACTTGTAAATAAAAAGCACCTTCTATTTAAGCATCAAATGTTAATTACATTTCCACTATTACAAGTTTCGATATTTAATCATTAAACCTAATATTGTCCTTCAGCCCGATGCGCATCGCATGTTGTAAATGCTTAACCCTACTCATTCCCTTTATGAGGGGATATGTTGGATTCTCATCAGACGATACCCTCTTTTCCATGAGGAGTCCTTCTATTCGATGTCTAATGAAGTGGTATTTTCTGTCGATGTGCCTTGATCTGCCATGATCCCCTGGTTCATTGGCTAAGGAAACTGCACTCTCGCTATCATAGAAAATCTCCATAGGCTCCTTTTATAGCTGGTACAACTCCAAGGTCTCCGATGAAGTTCTTCATCCATATTGCCTCCTTCGTCGCCTCGCTTGCTGCTATGTACTCTGATTCGCAAGTTAAACCAGATATTCTCACCTGCTTGGAACTTTTCCAAGTTATTGCTCCTCCATTCAGGGTAAAGACCCAGTCCGAATGAGAGCGGAAATTATCCCTGTCGGTCTGAAAGCTGGCATCACTATACCCCACCATTCTCAAGTCATCACTTCCACCGAGGGTAAGGACCCAGTCCTTAGTCCTCCGCAAGTACATGAGAATGTTCTTTACCGTAGTCCAATGAGCCTTGCCTGGATTCCCTTGATATCTGGTGACCGTTTTCAAAGCAAAGGCCACATCAGGGCTGGTACAAGTCATAGCATACATGATCGAGCCAACAGCAGATGAATATGGTATTCGACTCATCTCAGCTATCTCAGCCTCTGTACTCGGATTCTGATCTTTACTCAGTTTGGCATTGTTCTACATCAGTTAGTCACCTTTCTTGAAATCTTGCATGCTGAATCTTTTCAACACCTTATCCAAGTAGGTACTTTGACTAAGTCCAATTAGTCTCTTACTCCTATCTCTAAATATCCTTATCCAAAGAATATAGGCAGCTTCTCGGAGTTCCTTCATAGCAAAAAACTTCCCATGCCATAACTTAACCTCCAACTAGGTTGGAATGTCATTTCCTATGAGTAGTATGTCATCCACATATAATACCAGAAAGCTAACTATGCTGCCACTAGATTTGACATATACGCAGGACTCATCCTCGCTTCTCGAAAAGCCAAACTCTTTGACTTTCTCATCGAAACAAAGATTCCATCTGCGAGATGATTGTTTCAATCCATAAATGGATTTGTCAAGCTTAAACACTCTATTAGTGTACTTTTCATCGACAAAACCCACTGGCTGATTCATGTAAACATCCTCAGCCAACTTTCCATTAAGGAAAGCAGTTTTGACATCCATTTGCCATATTTCATAATCATGAGCATAACCCTAATAGACTTAATCTTCTTTACTAGTGAGATGGTCTCATCATAATCAACTCCCACAGTTTAAGAAAAGCCCTTCGCAATCAGTCGCGCCTTATAAGTGTGTACCATTCCATCCATGTTGGTCTTCCTCTTAAAGATCCATTTGCACTCGAACGTATTACGACCTGGTATATTGTCAACCAAGTTCCAAACTTGATTGCCATACATGGACTGAATCTTGCTATCCATAGCCTATTTCTGTTTAGCACACTCAGGGCCTGTAGTTGTTAGGTTCATCCAAATTTATCAGTATGTTATTACTGATAAATGTATCACCTTCTGCAGTAATACGGAAACCATAGAACTCAGGTGGAACACTAACTATACTGGAATGCCTCAGAGGTATAGAGACGTCAATTGGCTCAATAGGAGTTTCCTCCTTAGGTTGATCACTAGTGTTTGAGGTTCCTTCACCGATTGACTTTTGAAGTTCTTCAAGGTCAATTTACCTCCCACTGTCTCCTTAGCCTATGAGCTCTCTCTCACGAAATACTCCTCTCCTCTCCACTTCCTGTTTGAACTCTTTGAATTTCTCAATGGTTTATGACTTATGCTTGATTAAATAGACATAGCCATATCTATTGTAATCAACAGTAAAAGTCACATAGAAGGGGTTAGCATCCCTTGTGGGGGTTCTGAAGGGCTCACACTCATTGGTGTGTATGAGATCCAACAAACTTTCACCCCTCTCATAAGTACCAGTGAAGGGTGATTTAGTCTTCTTTCCAAGTAAACAAGATTCGAAAGTGTCATCCGAACTTAAGTCGAATGACTCCAAAACTCCAGCGTTTTTGAGTTGGCCTATGCGCCTCTTGCTGACATTTCAAAGACGACAATGCCACAAGCATGCTTTATCCAATTCATAGGAAGAATCGATATGCAACACAATATTTCCTAATTTTTCTACAACATTACAGTTCCATATACACCATTACAAGGTAATGCTTTAAAAGAAAGTACACCAATGTAAAAAGCATTAATAGCACCAATTTCATTATCAAATGAAAAACTATAGCCTTGTTTGTACAAACCATGAAAGGAAATAATATTTCTTGCCATATCAGACGAGTAGCAACAATTATTCAAATCTATTTCTAACCCACTACTAAGCAATAAAGAGTAAACTCCAATCTTGGTGACAGGTGAAACCTTCCTATTCCCCATGATCAAGTTTACCTTCCCGTGCTCCACATCCTTACTTCTTTTTAGGCCCTGCACATCAGACAAATGTGAAATTCACAACCTGTGTCAAGAACCCAAGAGTTATAATGTGATGAGTTTTTAGATAGAATAGTATAAATACATGCATGGGTGGGTTTAACCTTCCCATCCTTGACATCCTTCATGTATTTAGGGCAACTTCGCTTCCAGTGCTCTTATCATGATAGTAGAAACACTCTACTTCCTTAAGAATGGAAGAGGGTGCAGCAGAACCAAACTTGTTCCCACTTGAAGAGGATCCATAAAGAGACTTTCCCTTGTAACTATTTGAGGCAGCCTTCCTCTTCTTCCATTTCCCTTGTCCAGTTACCAGAACAGGGGCAGCTGCGGTAGGAGTAGAAACAACATTTTTACCTTTGACACTAGTTTCAGCAATCCTCCAAAGCCCATGAATTTTGCTAAGTGTTACCTCCTCCGTGTTCATATGATAGGTCATGTGAAACTGATCATAACATGGAGGCAAGGAGTGTAGAATTATATCCATAGCAAGCTCCTCAGCGAAGTTCACATTTAACTTTAGCAACCGATCCACAAACCTTTTCATTTTCTACAAGTGGCCCGTGATAGGTTCACCATCCTTCATCCTGGCTGTTATCAAGGAAGAGATGATTTCATACCTCTCTTGACGAGCACTATGATGGTATCTTTCCATCAGGTCCTGGTGCATCTCAAAAGGGTAGAAATCCTAATAGGACTTTTGGAGTTCAGCTATCATGGTGGCCAACATGATACAAGACACCTTTGTGACATCCTTCTCATGAGCCCTAAACTCAGCGATATCCTCATGAGTAGTAGAAGACTCATTGATTTCCTTAAGCTTCTTGTCTAGGACATATTCCTTTTCCTCATAGCGAGTGACCATCCTCATGCTCTTAATCCAGTCATTGTAGTTGGAACCATAAAAGATAACTCTCCTACAAAGGTTCATGAGAGAGAAGGAGCCAGTAGGGTTTGTGCCAGAAGCAGTGTTAAAAGGCTTCTAAAAAGAAAGAAAGACAAGTTTAGATTTGATAAAGATTCCTTACTAAAACATGCAAATGAAATATTAAGGCTAGGACCCAACACAATATTTACAATTTGGAAGAGTGATTCCATAATCCAACTTGCAAAATATTTGAAGGTAGGTAAATGACGATTTACCAATTTCCACCATGAAAAACGAAATTAAATATTAAGTTTTAATTGGATTGAGACTCCTAGATCCTTTAAGATTCATTGAACAATTCAATGTCATGTTTAAATCTTGATTATGCCCTTCAGGTTTGTGACTATGATACCGAGGATCATAAACAAGGTGTGAATAACCATGCAAAATGTGATTGGTACTCTCGACTTTATCACCCAATCAATATGTCGGTTAACCACACACGCTCCATTGATCTTATGAAAAACATCGAGCCACCCTTTTCCACCCTTACTAGTCCAAGTTAATGTGCCAGTTAACCACACACGCTCCATAAATGACTTAGTAAGGTGCAAAGTGCAATTTTCATGCATTAGCATTCATTTCATATTTTCCTAAAGTAACTAAGATTGGGAATTTGTAAAAGGTTTAGTTACTTTATTACTATCATTATACTTAATGAGAATTATAATCCTATCCTACTCATCCGGATAACGACCCTCCACCATTCAAGGAAGTGGTGGGTGAGAATGGACACCCATTAAACTGCCATTTTATAGGCAGTAACCTTATACCCCCCCCCCCTCATAGACCGGCTTCATGAATGAGGCATACTAACGGTAAGACTGACTTGATCTTATACACACACACATCCGGATAACGACCCTCCACCAGTCAAGGAAGCGGTGGGTGAGAATGGACACCCAAAAAAACTGCCATTTTATAGGCAGTAACCTTATACCCCCCCTCATAGACCGGCTTCGTGAATGAGGCCTACTAACGGTAAGAATGACTTGATCTTATATATATATATATATATATATATATATATATATATATATATATATATATATATATATATATATATATATATTAAACTTATAATAATATAAAGTATAAGGGTTAAATATTAAACTTTTAAAATTCTAGGGTTTGGAATTAAAGTATTCTTAAGTGACTTTACAAATTCCAAAACTGGAAGGCATGTTTTGAAACATGTCAAAACTTTTCATTTCCATAACATATGAGTTTAATGATTTTTTAAAGGAAAAACCTTTCATTTTCCATAACTTAAGGAAACGTTGTGGAGTCCATTAAAAGCATTTAACTAGTTATTTTAATTAACACAATAATCAAATAATTCATACATGATTAAACTAAACTCATATGAACAAGATAATTCATATCAAACAAATTTCATCAATTTAGCCTAATCATATAAACTAATACAAAACATAAAACTTTGACCATTATCTTTGAAATTGGATAAGCACAATCATTACCACATCAAAAGCATGTTTATTTGTTCAAAAACAATTTAGGTATTGATTCTAGTCCAATTTTGGCTTTAAAACTTGAAATTCTGCATTCTGGAGCACCAACTCGTCGAGTGCATGAATTGACTTGGTGAGTTGGTTAGTTTTAAAGGTGGACTCGGCGAGTCTGTCAACGAATCGGCGAGTTCACTGTCCAGAAAGCAGAAAATCAATTTTTCTAAGCTTTGAAAACAAGTTGCATCAAGTATAATTGAGAACAAGCCTAGTCTCTGATACCACTAAAGGGTTTTGAGCATTCTAACACTCCTATGGTGTACATGCAACCCTATATGCCTTGGATCTATGTTTTCGCTCTTATACATGCAAACTTTCAATTTTCCAAGGCATCATCCTAACTAGCATACTATATAGTATATACAATACAAAAATCTAGTTAGATGACTTACCTTTGTTGTAGCTTTGAAACCTTAAGTCTTTAAGAGCCTAGCACCCCAAGCATGATGCCTCAAATGCTTCAAACAACACCACCAACAATGGAGGACTTGAGAAGAGATTGTCTTGCACACACAAAAATCAGCTAGCCCTCTTGTATATCACTTAAGTGCCGATTTTGGTAGCCATGAGGTTTCTTATATAGTGTGACACAACTAGCGTTACACCATGCAAACCATAATGTGCATGGCTTTCCACATTCCTTAGGCTCCATGGGTTTTAACCTCCATGGAGTATCCATGGGGCACCACATGGGTTTAGCCCAAGATAAAGAACTATGGATCAGAAGCCCACTGTATAAGAATGAATGATTTATACAATCAATCCCCATATATTTAATTAGTCTCTTTAGATCATAAAATTAATTCCAAATTAATTCTTGATCAATACTGATTGAATAATATGATTTTATATTACTATATTAGAACTTATAATATATTAATAAATCATAAATACCCTTTTCTCAAAAATTCATCCTTAGAAATTGTTCTGGTGCCATGCAACCCAAATAGACCACTACTAGAAAAACAAATTTTTACGACGCGCAATGTGTGTCGTAAAACACTCAGACGACGTGCAAATGCATGTCAAGAAAGGCCATGTAATAACAAGAGACGAAACGCTTTTGCGCGTCGTCTATAGACGACACGCATTTGCGACGCGCAATTACGACACGCGATTTACGATGCATATTTACGACACGCAATGCGTATCAAGAAAGGCCATGTCATAAAGAAAGATGACACACATTTTTGCGTGTCATAATTTTAAATGTTTTAAAAAAAATATGTGTTTTTGATAGATTTACTAATTTCAAATTAAATAACACATTTAAAGTCTCATAATGCAAAATAAAATACTTATATAACAAAACAATCCATTTCATAAAATAAATGTACTAATATTCAAAACAAATCACATTTAATTGTTAGTTTATTAACATCATTCAAACTAGAAAAACAAATCTTCCTAATCCAAATAAGAACAACACGGAAGTCCCAACTCTTGATCAAGAACAACACGGAAATCTTACATAATAATCATGTCAGTTGTACAATATCAATATCAACTAAT
Source organism: Lactuca serriola (assembly GCF_051521515.1). Taxonomy (NCBI): domain Eukaryota; kingdom Viridiplantae; phylum Streptophyta; class Magnoliopsida; order Asterales; family Asteraceae; genus Lactuca; species Lactuca serriola. The sequence goes on along the minus strand of NC_136408.1, from coordinate 227,826,718 downwards.
TAATAATACACATGGTATGTATGTATATATGAGAGTGGAATTAAAAATGATCTACCAATAAGTGTTTTGTACTGACTTGAATCAAAGTATTTTTTGTGGCCTCAAGGACAGCTCCCAAAGGATACTCCTTCATACACCCACTTGCATATATGCAAATATACATGTACAATATTGAGTATGTTATGCAAAAATTGTTGAAAATAACAACATATTTTCAATATTGGTAAAGGGGTAAAATATTAATTTGTGGAGTATATTATTGGGCATTGTGACTTTATATATACCTTTCAAGTATGCCAAGATAAGCACAATTTGCGGACTCTATCATCTTCTCGAGCAATGATCTCACCAAATAGTTACTAGCCATTATCTTGGGCTATTTTTATTTAAAATATATTAATAAATAAATAAATAGCATATAACATATTTTAGTTTATTTTATTGACTTACGTACCTGACTTTGTAAAAGGTTAAGAACTGTTGAACGCACAAAATTACTTGTTGATGCCTTTCTTATTACTGTTGATAATGCTTGCATTGATCCCATCATTGGTTGTAAATATGTAAAAAGGAAACAAATATGAATCTTGAAACCAAAAAAGAAAAAAATCATCATAGTTTGTAAATATATAAACAAAAAATGAAGTTTATAATAAATGAAATTACCTGACAGTAGAACCACAATCCATGTATAGAGAGACTTCCTATTCGAAATTGATGTTCAAGCTGTGCCACCATGGCTTGATAATCCTGAGAAAAATAATTATTTATTATAATAGCAAAATAGAAAATTCATGGAACCTTGACACTAAAATGTGTTATATTGTTATATTTATCTTACATAGTCCATGATTCCTATTGAATAACTTGACTTGTTATTGTATTAGTAAATTTATCACTTATTATAGCTTCCAAAACTTAGAATTTGCAAAGTTGTATTGTTGTGTATATCAAATACGTAAGAATCTATATCATTATTTATAAATATATGCAGTAATGACCATCATCTAATAGGAAACATTGAACATAAATATATTACCAAAAGGAGGGCCCTTAGTGCAGCAGCAAAGACATGGTTTACTAATCCAGACTTGAACTGTGATCCTGATTCCACAAATTGATTGATAATCAAATAGCTCTTGCATAAAGGGAATATTCTTTTCGATGATTCCTGCATTTTCTTGCAACATTTATTTCCCAAAAGTGAAAAGATTTCCATGAAGTTATAGATACATACATATGTGCATCTGTGTATGTATAATTGTATATGTGAAGATTCTTAACCTGGAGAGCAAAATCCATAGATCCATCAACATTGAAGATAATAAAGTTATCATTCCCTCCAACTCTATTGATAGAAATATATCATCCCTCAATCCCAACTAAAGCAGATAGAAGATCATCAATTACAATCAGTTCCTGCATGTGTTGAAACATTATCACAAAATCTTCACTTATCTTTACTTTAAAATGATATTCTATAGTATCTTGTTTCTAGATTTCAAAATTGACACTAGTTTAAAAGGCCAAGAGTTGCACAAGGGAGCATAAAAACAATTTTAGTTGTACCTGAACAGAAGCATTGTAGCAACCTATTGGCTTCTCAGATCCCAATTTGTACAAAACATACCACCAGACCTGGAAGACTTAATGACCTTATTGATAGTAACACCCTAAATTTGGTGGAGGCTTAGTTCTTCGTTCTTAATGAATCTAATCAAATTTTTGCTGTTGGTTTTGAGCATATATTGGAAGCTTCCATCATAGAGGCAAATCATTCTTTTTTCAGCAACAATACATGGTTGGGTCAAGAAACACTCAAGGAAATATCTCAACAATGTAATGTCTGTCAAGTACAAAAAACAGAAAAAACATACATTTTTCTTTAATAAAAAAAACAAATCATAGCTATCTAACATATCACGAAGTGAATTTGTAACACCCGTTTATTTATTAAGTTAAATAAATAAATTAATGAACGATTAGTAGCCCTACAATAAATAATTATATATCGAAGGATGGTCTCGAAGGGCTAATTATCATAATTTTAGAAGTGGAGGGGGGGGGGGGTAAAAGTGTAAGTTTTGTATTTAATTTGAGAAGGAATTCAGAAGTTAGGGTGCGTTGGGTAATTAATGGACTTAAATTGAAAAGATTTGAGGGCTTAGGGGCTGGTTGGTAATTTCAGGACTTATTATGGAAGGAACTTATGGGATCAAGGGCTAAAGGGTAAATATTGGATTAAGATTGAAAGAAAAAGGGAAGGAAGGGGCCAAACTCGTCATTATGGAGGTAAGTTTGGGGGATCGGGGTATATAACCCATCACCCCTCCCGATTCAAACCCTAAGCCTAAAGAGAGACAGCCGCCACCCTTATACCTCCCAAATCCTCAGTCGCCGCTACATAACCCCGGAGTCGGTCGACGTCTTTGCCGCTCGCTACCCCATTGTCGAAGTCGTGAACCGCCACTGCCAGAGACCGACGAGCTGAACGTGTTCGTCGCCGTTGTGGTTGTTGCTGCTGCTGGATTACGCATCCATCATCGGACACCACGACTTTCTTGCCGGAGAAATGAACTAGGGAGGAGCCCCTGCTGTTTGTTGAAGTCCGCTGCCACCGTTCTTCTTCTTCTCTTCTTCTGTTGATGTCGCATGCTGCCAAACGCCGTGACCATCGCTGCGATAGCAAGTTCCTCCGTCGCCGGACGTTATTCTGTTGCAGCTTGCGTCCTTCCCCGATCATTGGCGTCGCCGCTGTGTGTGACAACCCGAAATTTCCATTCTGTGCAAACCATATCTCGTCAGTAGAAGATTTGAACAGTTACAGTGAATTTCCAGATTTTTGGGTATAAGTTTGAGTTGTTCAGGATTTACACTTAAGGAGATATCAGGAAAGTGGATGCACTAATGTTTTATGCAACACTGTTATTTCAAAACTCTATGATATTAGAGTTCATTTAGTGAATGAAATATTTTCAGCCAAAAATCCCAGGACTATATATAGGATTCTGAGCCATATTTATTTATTAGTTACATTTCCAACTAGAGCAAAGTCGAATTCTCTCTCAAGGATCTTCGGACTTTCGTCCCGGAAAGTGAGTACCTCTCTCTAGTTGTATTATATGGCTTATTAGATGCTTCTTAACCTAGAAATCATAACAAAACCCCAAGATTTAAGAGTTCACGGCCCAAGAACATCTTGGACCGTGAACCCTTCTTTAAGGGGCAAATGATGCCCTAGACCTTTCCTTGAGCAATGAAACTAGTTTGGACTTGTACCCTAATGTGTTTATAGTCTAGAAATCATAAGGAAACACAAGAACAAAGGATTTTACAGCCAAGACAGGTTCTTGGGCCGTAAACCCCTATAAATAGGGCAAATTGCACCCTAACGCCTTCCTTATTCCTAGAACCCAGCTTAGATCATATCCTTGAAGTGTTAAGGACCTTAAGCATGCAAGAAACCATGTTCCCATAGAGTTTACGGCCATAAGCTCATAAGGATTGGTCCTTAGGCCGTAAACTCTATAAAGGGGTGATAGTGTGCCCCTAATGCTTCCACATGGCTAGAACTTAACATAGAACCAATCACCAATGAGCTAGGAACCTCAAAACATCAAATGGTACTCCTTACCATGAGTTTACGGTCGTAAACTCATGGGGGAGTGGTCCCAGGACCGTGAACTTTAAGCAAGGCCATTTTAAGGCCATAAACCCACCCAAACACTTGTTTAAGCCTTGAAGCACTTCACCACTTAAGTTGTAATAGCTTGAGCATCATTTAGTGACCCAATAGAGAGTTTACGGCCAGGTGTTTACTCCCCTGGGCCGTAAACTCCAACACATATGGTCTTTGGACCATAAACTCTCGTATGAGGTCTTGCACTCCTTTGTTGCAACCCGATAGCCTCCTAGCACTTGACCAAAATGTTTTCCTCACATTAGGATGTTTATACATGTTTAATTAGTGTTTTAATCACTAATTGCTTATATACATATGTCTTCATATGTAATTAGGATCATTGTGTGTGTCTAAAGTCTTCACTTGACACCAAGCACTTGCCCAATACTTCCTTCCGATCTGTTCACAACAGTTGAGTTCATACCCCTTAATCAATAGTTTACATGTTTTTAAATGTTTTATGGGGGGGATACAAGTAGAATCATGCTAGTTATTATATAAATCACATGTGATTAATAAGCAGCATTCAAATGACTTACTACTCAATAGCCGTTTTACCAAACAGTTTCCTTGAAATGATTTTCATAAACATTTTATATGTTTAAAACTCCTTGTTAAACTGTTCATTTTACTCTGTATGTTTCATTTCAAACTCATTTACAATTGTGTTTCAGACAAATGTTTCTTTATACTTAAACTGTTTTATCAAACTCATACTTTCAACCCGTTTTGTAGATTGACATTAAGTCGATCTTTTCTTAGATAGAAATCATGTTCAAAAGGTTTTACAAAACTTATTTTATTCTTTTATATTGTCAATTGCATGCCTATATATGTATAGTTATATGAGAAATGTCTAAAGGACTTAGGAAGGCTATTCACCCTATTTCCTTTTCGCGCTTGAGATGTGGTCTGGTGGGATATCGGGTATCCGTCCGAAAGTCATTTAAATATTAGTTATATATCATGTGTACATATATAGTCATAAAGGTTCTTCTAGTTCAGTTCAATACCCTTGAGTAGCAAGGGTACACTCCCATGTTCATACGTACAAGTTACATTACTAGTAAGCTACCATATGTGTAGTTTAGGAAGATACTAGAACTATTACTAGAACGCGATATCATACAATGAGTCAATACTTGCTAGATAGAGAGAGAACACTTGTTACAGCTAGTACACACAGTACATTACTATACATTCTAGACAGAGAGAGAACACACATTACAGCTAGCACACGCAGAACATTAGAGTACATTACTATACATGCTAGACAGAGATAGAACACACATTACAGCTAGCACACGCAGAACATTACAGTACATTACTATATTATTACATAGATATGTTTACATGATTACGCTTACGTGAGTACGTTTACATATATACGTTTACATGAGTGTGTTTACATATACGATAATAGGACAGACATCACTAGGTGCTATAACATAGAACAAGTTCAGGATCTAACTATACCGATAAATCACAATGCATTGTGATAGTTATATCGGGTATACATGATCATAGTAATGTGGATGTTCACGACTTGCATACATGCAGGGGTCATGTGCAGGTCCCAAAATCTCTTTGACAGGGGAGCGTTTAGCATGGGATCTAGCCATCACATTAGGCCTTATCCCTGAAATAAGGCAATAGGAGTACAGAAGTAGTCACTTATTACAAATACTACAGTACTCACATGATTACCCTAGACTTAAGGTAATTAGTACGGTTGTAGTTCGACACTACACCATAGTACTATTTCGTTTTCCCAATTACATGCACTTTGTGAACATTCACACGACGTACGATAATGTAGAAACTATATTTTTGGTTAATGATATTCAGATTTGGGAAAATACACACTCTTACAAGAGACACACACAGAGACACTAGATGCCTTGGTAGAAGGATACGATTAGTAGGAAACATAAGGCTTCCTAGGATCATTCAAAACATTTTCATACTTACAGTTCATATACATTTTCAATACTTACAGTTCATATACATACAAATACTTACATACAAATTAAGACACTAAAATACTTATGATCTCACCAGCTTTAAAGCTAATACTCTCTTTCAAAATAACTTGTATCCTTAGGTCAACGATAGACAGGTATAGATGCAAGGTTTAGAGAAGATGGAGCTCATTCAAGACTCATCTTTCATTTTGATTTATACTTTAGTGTTTATTATAATTTGACATAACACACTTGTATTAAAATTATATTATTAATGCAATGGATGATATTGTTGCTTGTTTACTACTTTTCATTGTTGTGATACTGTACATGACGTCCTCCACCCCAGAACGTTTCCGTCGTTCATGGTTTTGGGGTGTGACACTGTGGTTGCTGCTACCGCCTTCGTGAGTCTCAGCCGTTTTCCGTTCGACGACCTCATGCCACCACAAGAGGGTGGTCGAGATTGGTGCCTTGTTAGCGATGGATATGCATATTTTTGTGTATGAGCATGTTTATTTTCTGATAGATTGTTGTATGTGGTGTTTGATGGCCGGAAAAGCAAGAAAAGGCCACCACCACCACTATGAGATGGTGGCTGCCACCGTGTACCACCACTGACCACCACAAGGGTAGTTGTGGGTGTGTTGTTTTAGTATAGCATGTGTGTTATTTTGTGAGTTCATTGTAATTGTAAAAATTGTAATAATGAAATAGAACTCAAACCACCACCGTAGGGTGGTGGCTGCCGCCTCCTACCGCCACCGGCCGCCGTGTCGAGTGGCGGTGTGCTTTCATGGTGTTTGGACTCGTTTGGATGTTTGGTCAAGGGACTGATAGCCTAATGGGCTCAAAGGAGCTCTAATGGGCCCAATGAAGCTTAATGGACTCTAATTGACCCAATAAAACCCATATGGGCTTCATAAGATTTTAGTGGGCTTATCAGGCCCAATAAAGCCCTAATTGTCATAAAAGGCCAACAAATTGATAAATGGGCTAATATTTGGATTGGAACACCCTAATGAAAACCTAACTTTAAGAATTAATCGGGTCACACACACGAGAATTATTTAATAACTGGAGATACTAAATAATAATCGTTCTCAAGAAATTAATCTAAGTAATATTGGACTTAATGGATTAAGTCCTTAATGGGTTAAGTGAGAAGACTTAACCCTAATCATCATTTTATGTGAAAACCGTAATTTCACTTGGGTGTATTGTTAGACCTTTCTATTGGGCCTTGATGATTGGGTTATTAAATGTGCTATCCAAGATCAAGCAAATGGTCTAGAGTAATTTAATGGGCCTAGGGTAATGCCCATGTAAGGGGTTTCGGCCCAATTTGGAAAATTGGGCCATAGTTTGGGCCTTAATGATTATATGATTTTGGGCCTTAGAATGGGACCATGTATAGGCCTATGCCTAATTTGGAAAATTGGGCCATGTGTTGGGCTTTGATTCCTAATTGACTTTGGGCCTATAGATTGGGCCTTGGGCTTGAATAAGCCAAGCTAGGGGTAATGTAGTAATTACCCAAAGAATGTACTATTGGTTATGTGTTGGGACCCAATTATTAATTGGGTGATGTTTTGATATTCACTGATCGAAAATCTGTCATCCAGCAGCTGGGGTCGACTCTGTGAGACTTCAGCAGTGTGAGGTGAGTTACCTTCCAGTAGCGGTGGGCCTACGGTCATAATGCCGGCCCACCAGTAGGAGTTGTTGCTAGATTATTGTCTTTGTGATAATTGTCTATGTTTGCTACTACCTGTTATATTTATGTGCTAGCATGATATGATGTTATGTGATAGTGTAGTATGGGGTGAAATAGTCCCCGATTACCGGTCGATAGGGCCGAAGGGGTAGATTAGTACCCAACTATGCTAGACAGATTATGATATATGTGATATGATATTATGTGGTAATAGTAGGGGGTGAAATAGTTCCCACTTACCAGTCGACAGGACCGAAGGGGTAGGCCAACACCCAGATATGCTAAGCAGTATATGACTTATGTGTTTATGCTATGCTTTTATGTGGTAGCGTTAGGGGGTGAAATAGTCCCCGGTTACCGGTTGAAAGATACCGAAGGGGAGGCCAGCACCCATTTATGCTAGGCAGTATCCGGTCGAGAGGGCCGCAGGGGAGCCCAGCACCCAAGTATGCTAGGCAGTATCCGGTCGAGAGGACCGAAAGGGAGGCTAGCACCCAGATATGCTAGGCAGTATCCGGTCGAGAGGACCGAAGGGGTAGGTCGGGCACCCAGATATGCCTATTAGTATATGTATGTTATATGATCTTATGGTATGTGGTATGATGGGGGAACTCACTAAGCTCTTAAAGCTTGAAGACATCAAGCTACATCAAAAGGTATGTCATCTAACTAGTACTTTGTAGTATAAGAACTTCATAATATGCTAGTTAGGATTAAATCCTTGGAAAGTTCTTATTTGCATGTATAATAGAGAAAACATAGATCCAAGGTTTATAGGGTTGCATGTACACAATAGGAGTGTTAGAATGCTCAAAACCCATCAGTGGTATCAGAGCCTAGGCTTGTTTTCTTGTTATCCTTGCAAAACTGCTTAAAATCGAAGTTTTTTGCTGTATGGGCATCAGACTCGACAAGTCCATGCCTAAAAAGTGATCAAATCGATCCAACTCGCCGAGTTGGTTCATACACTCGACGAGTTGGACCCCCAGACAACATATTTTCGAGTTTTTTTGGCTGGAATTGGACTAGGAACATTACCCTAAGATGTTTGTGGACTTATAAACTTGTTTTTGATGTGGTAATGTTCATGCTAATCAAATTTTAAAGATAATTGTCAATAGATTCATGTTTGTATTAGTTTAAGTGTTATGCTAATTACATGGAAAAAGTTTGATTGAATTATCTTGTTCATATGAGTTGCTTCGATTAATAGAAAAGTTAATTGGATAGTTGTTTTCAATCCATTTTAATCTAAAAGTTGGTTCTGAAATGTGTTTGTGTAACTTGTCCTCAAGTTACATGAAAAGTCACATTTAAGTTTCATAAAACTCATAAAAGTTGGCAATGGTTACAAAAATGAAGAGTCTTGTCTCATTGAATGGTTTTATGACTCCATAACTTGTCCTCAAGTTATGGAAGTTCAAGAGTCACTTCATTAAGTACTAAAATGTGTAACCTTAATTAATTCCATAAGTTATAAAGTAAAGAAAAATTAATCCTTTTATTAGTTTAAAGTCTTCCATAACTTGTCCTCAAGTTATGGAACTTGAAGAGTTTTTTAATTAAAACTACTTTAAACACATAAGTTATGAAATTAATTAGTTTTGAGTAGTTTCAAAACTTGCCCTCAAGTTTTAGAATTTGAAAATTTTTCTCTTATGAATACTTCAATTCCAAGTTAGCCCTTAGAATTTTAAAAGTTAAAATTCAACCCTTATACTTTATAATATTATAAGTTAATAATATATATATATATATATATATATATATATATATATGTATGTATGTATAAGAGCAAGTCAGTCTTACCGTTAGTAGGCCTCATTCACGAAGTCGGTCTATAAGGGGGTATAAGGTTACTGCCTATAAAATGGCAGTTTAATGGGTGTCCACTCTCACCCACCGCTTCCTTGACCGGTGGAGGGTCGTTAGCCGAACGGGTAGGACAAGGACTATAATTCTTCCTTCATTAAAAGTATTAATGATAAATACTAAGTAACTAAACCATTTATAAATACCCAATCTTAGTTACTTAGGAAAATGTGAATAAGGTGCTAATCCATGAAATTACACTTTGCACTTTGTTTAAGTCGGTTAGTGGAGCGTGTGTGGTTAACCGGCACACTAACTCGTATTTAACAAGGTTGGCAAAGGGTAACTTAATGTTTATCATAGTATCGATGGAGTGTGTGTGGTTAACCGGCACATCGATTGAGAGGTAAACACTTAAGGGTACCAAGTAATTTGTGTGGTTACTTCACACCTTGTTTTGTGATCCTCGGCATCCTAGTCAGAAAACCTGAAGGGCACACTTGAGATTAAAATATGCCATTGAAAGTTCATTGAATCTCAAAGATCTAGGAGTTTCAAATCCAATTAAAACCTAATAAATTATTTCGTTTTTCATGGTGGAAATTGGTGAATCGTCCTTCACCTACCTTCAAATATTTTATAACTTGGATTACGGCATCCCTCTTCCAAGTTATAAAATAGTTTGTTGGGTCCTAGCCTTAATATTTCATATTGGGTGTTATATTAAGGACTTTAAATCAACTATCTTGAATATCTCCCAAAAAGATGTCTAGTTCAGACATCTATGATCTTCCCAAATATCTTGGAACTTCACTTCCTCCACTTCCTCCAATTATTCTCCCTAACCCACAAGGTCACTCAAGCCCTATTGGCAAGGCAAGGTCTAGGTGTGATCACATCTTGGAGATGAAGTCACATACTGTCAAGTCGGGAGAGTTGGGTGTCAAAGTCTTAAGAAAGTTAGTGGTTCAATCACTTTCTAAGTCACATAGTGAGTTCCTTTGAGACTCCTATGAAATAGACTATGACAAGACCCTTAATGATCCTATCTATTTGCTTGGTGCTGCTAAATCAGAAATGATTTAGTGTACTAGTAAAGCAAATTTGATTAGGAGATCAACTTCCCAAAACATTATGGACAGGGACAATAGTGACACTGGAAATCCAGAAAAAGCATTCTCTTCCCAATGGAAAGGGATCGACCATAGTCAACTCGGTTGACCAAATGGTAAATAGAAAGGCTAAGTCTGAGATAGTCCCATGTAATATTACCTAAGGGTCCATATGTTTCTATTGCCAAAGGAAGGGGCTTTGGTTACGAAGCTGCCAAACTTACCTAAGGATGGTAAAGTCAATAAGTTTGACTTTATTTCAGGTAAAGTCCATTGTCTAACTTTATTAAGTTCCTACTTGGAGATTCTTATTACATGATGTGGCTGGGTCACATGTTGATGTTTTAAGAATCAAAGAAAAGTAAAGAAACTTAAAGGAAGTATATGTTGATTCTGATCGCGAAGATGGATTTCAATCGCTTGGTTCGGTGATCAGAATTTTGAGCAGGTGCTTAAGAGTTATGATAGATTGCTTAAGAATAGATGACGACAAGTTTTCATATACATTTGCATTGTAAGGATTAGTTTTTCCGCAAAGTTTTAAAATAAAAGAATAGTTTTTAATTTTATTTACTTTAAAATATCCTTACAATGGCATTTGGGAAAAAAAATATGTTGCTTATATGATTCCATTGATAGCAATATTCGAAATATGAATTTGATTCTTTCATCTGTGGTAGTGTCTAAATTTACCAAATAAGGAAAGATTCTCATCACCCAAGTTTCAGTTGGATAGAAACTTGGAATCATGCAAGTTGTATAGTATGATGAATGAGAACTTCCGAGCATTGGAAAATTAAGACTAACTACTTGTTCACATCGATGTGTGAGTCAAGAGAAGGACTAAGGGATCAAGTACACTTTCTTTTGCACTTGTCAAAGTCCACCACAAAAGATGGATAAGACTATTCGTCATGATTTACTAAGGTTTAGTAAATATGATTATACTTACAACATTAAGTATAATTCTGAAGCATTGGAAAATTTTCAATGTATGACAGAACGAATAAGAAGAATCAAATCAGGCAGAAGGACAAAAGTTTCTCAAATCTGAAAAGATGGGAGAGTACTTTAGTATCATGTTTTAAGATCATCTTAATGATTTTGAGACCTTATCACAATTCATCCTCTAAGTACATTCTGATAGTTAAGAAGAGGAGTTATGAATTGTTGAAGTGGTCAAATCAAGAAGATGAGTCATACTTCGTTTCAAAACAAGTCTGAGAGTCATACTCCAAGACTGTAAGTTGAGTGACATGTCTTAAAGAAGGTTTAAAACACTTTTCAAATGTAAGAGTAAAAGTTTTCTACTCTTGTACATTTGAAATTGGTAAGTTGTGATGTTTTGGATAAAACAAAGACCAACTAAGGCTAATTGTGTTAAGTGTCTGTCTTGATTAGAATCCACACTATCTCTTGAACATTTGGCAAGAAAGTCTTATAGGTCAAGGAGACAGTGGGAGTCTAAAAGATCCTGAAAGGGTTTCCAGAAGTAATCAAGAATAAAACCTGTAGTTCATCGCTAGCACACAACTAGAAGTTTATAACCTATCGTGCTGACATTTATGTGCCTATTCCAGTTAAGTTGGCTATACATTTGAGTTCTACCTGTTCTCAATTGTTTGGATAGCTACTTGGAAGCAATGACAGGCCCTTGAGCTGTCAGGTGGCAAGAAGTTAAGATAGCACAAGTTCAATCCATATGAGTTAGGATTTGTCACTAACCTAGTCTTGTGATTATGGTTTTCACAAATTCACATGGATAGGAACACTTACACCATAAAATCTAAGTGTCATAAGGTTTCTCTTCAATTCATGAAAATGATGGTAAGGAAACTCTTTCACTAAGTAGATTTTGAGTAGATAGCAATTGTGGAAATGACAAAAAGTTTAAACAATTGATACTATGATTACGGCATCCGTTTTCATAGTTTTGTAATTGTTTAGATACACTTGTGAGCTATCTAAGAGAGGTGTATGATTTTGATAAAGTATTATCAAGGCAATCTAGTATCAGAAATCTGAACTTTGGTAAGAAAGTCAATAAAGTATTGACTTCTAAAAGTCCAGTTGGTTTCTGGGTACATGTCAAAGCTAGTGGGAGCATAAGTGTTATGCTATTAATCATCATGTTAGTGGGAGCATGATAATTATGATAAAGGTTGCAAGTTAGCAATGTTAATTATAGAAAACAAAAAATCTCAATTGGGAAAAAGTTGTTTTGCTATAATTAAGGGAGAGGAAATTATACTTTATCTCAAATCTAAAAGCTTAGACTGAGGTCTTAATCGTATTTAGTCAAGAATATATGTGAATTTCATGTTGGAATGGCTCAACATAAGGAAATTCTATATATGGGCTCATTATTTGCGTTCCAAAATTCGATTATGATTACGGCATTCCTTTTCAGAATCTGAATTATGAGAACTTGGCAAATAGAAATGGAAATATTATAGCAAAAGACTGGTTTAGTCTTTATGTAAGACATCATGAATCGTGTCCCATATGCTTCGGATATAGGATCGATTACATGTGCTATATTCATCCTTTCTAAAATTTTCCAAATGCCTGGGGCATTAAGAAGGGAAAACGTCTAGAATTGGATATGACTAAAATGATTAAGCAATTGTTGAGGACAATCTAAGGTTTACCAAAGATTAGTTGCTCAAGGACAGTTGGAAGTATACTGTTAATATTGGAAGGACCATATTGACATAGTATGAAAAGAGGCAACTCTTGTTCAGAAGTGATAGTCAAAATGGAATATGGAAATGCTTCAAAGTTAGAAAGTATTCAATCTGTATGATTAGGAAAATTAATGCATGAAGGATGTTTCCAAGGAGTTGATCTCCTTTGGAATACTCTGTAATGATTGTTGCCAAGTCTTTGTGAATTTGTGCATAATCATTACAAGAGGATCAATGCACATAAGTTTAGAATCTAACAGATTTCAGTAAATGGCATGAATTTGGAATTCTTGCATTTGCAGTAAGGAATTGGGACTGTGAAATGAGAGTCATTGGAGTTATGTTCAATCGATCGAGTTCACAAAGTAAGGATCATAGACAAACATAGAGTGCATACTTGGTGTATGGCAAAGCTATTGTTTAAGAAAAACATAGTGTACATGCTTGGAGCATGGGACAACTAGTGTTTTTAATTCAAGTATAAAGTTGATAAAACCGAAACAATGAATAATGAGTAATCAGTATGGTGATAAATAAAAGTGTTTATTTATATTCATAGGGTTTGATACCATATTTGATTCATTTATTCTTGTGTTTCACTTTGCATGTTTTGACTTCCATAATAACTAGGTTATTCTTCCGGAATGACTAAGTTATTCAAACCATCCACAGTCGGTCATATGTTGGAAGTAGATATGAATCAAGACTGTCATGGGTTGGATTGTAGAGGTCCAAGTTGGTGGACAAAGGGCTACAACACTCATGATTGCTCATAAGTTCTGAGTATTGGATTCAACCCGCGCTCATTGGAATCACTTCATGGATTTTATCACGAGTGATCATGAGATGATAATATCTTATATTCTTCAAACATAGAGATATGAGTTGTTACTATGAGTTGATAGTACATTCATTGCACGAAAATGCATTGGTAACTCGATGTTATAAAACGTGCCTTTGTGTATGATTCAACAAGTAGTAGAACAAGCCATATGAGTCGAAGTTTATCCATTCCTTTTAGCTTCGGGATAAAAGCGATATCTGTGGTCCCCTCGATGATTTAATGATGACACATGTGAGTGCTTGGCCAAAGCAGGAATGATTTGATTTGTTCAATCAGTCAGTCCTCATGAATCGGAAATCGGGAAACAACAAATGGAAAGAGTGAATGATTGTAATCCATGTCTTAGTCCATATGATATCTAGAATGGAGGAATATATGATCCCTTATCTAATGGACAAGTTCGTTGACAAAGATCAGAGTTCGACAGCGGCTTTAAGAGCTACGATTGCCAGTTAGGTTTTGAAGTCATACTCAATAATAGTTTCAGACTTATCCAAGTGGGAGACTGTTGGATTAATGTCTAAGTCCATAACTATATTTGGTAGGTACATGACCCGACCCGGCATGGTCCATTTGGGTTGCACTTCACCGGCACAATTTATATGGATAGTCTTTTGAGAATAGTATATTTATGATTTATATTAATATATTATAAGTTCTAATATATTAATATATAATCATATTATTTAATTAGTATTGATCAAGAATTAATTTATAATTAATTAAGTGATCAAAATGAACTAATTAAATATGGACTCTTATATATATGGAATGGGTCAAGTTCATTTAGGTTGGGGTAAGCTTTCATGGATAGTCCATGGAGTGTTTAACCCATGGATCATATGAAATGAAAGGTCATGGGTTTAACCCTAGTTTCCATACTATATAAAGATGTCCTTGGTTGGTGAAATTGGCACTAGTGTGGGTACATTAAGAAGGGCTAGCCGATTTCACTAGAGAGAACCAAGTATCCATATTCTCTATAGTCTTCCAAGGTGTTTTAGTGATTTGTGATTCCACTTGAGGCTTCCACACTATTGGGGCTAAGCTCTTAAAGCTTGAAGACATCAAGCTACATCAAAAGGTATTTCATCTAACTAGTACTTTGTAGTATAAGAGCTTCATAATATGCTATTTAGGATTAAAGCCTTGGAAAGTTCTTATTTGCATGTATAATAGAGAAAACATAGATCCAAGGTTTATAGGGTTGCATGTACACCATAGGAGTGTTAGAATGCTCAAAACCCATCAAAATTAATAGATGATATGTCACATAACACACACATAAAAAAGCAAGAAATAGCTTCATCAACTTTCTTTTCAGTAGAACCCCGGGTGCTTGACAATGTGCTTGTGAAAGAAGACAACAGCCAACAAGGTGAAGAAGTGTGCACCATTCATTGTTTACACCCTGAATACCACTAGATGTTTTCTCCTTGAGTATATTTTGGTTCACCATAGTAAGAAGATGCTTCAAAAACAAAAAAACAAATATATAAACGTTTAATATGTTTCTTGATATTATAAAAAACTTTCTGTAATGATGCAAAGAAACAAACCTCAACAACATCAAACTACCCATGTTTTAGCAAGATCAAAGCAATTTGTAATGCGAAAACTAAAAACACAGACTAAAAATATGAAAACTAAAAACACAGACTAAAAATATGATTAGGTGAAGACTGAATAGCTTATAAAATATGGTTACGAATTTGTAATAAGGAGAGTTGAGAACTGAAATCTTCTATGGCAGGTGATTCAGATGGTGTGGTTGAGAAGAAATGTATTATATACCACTCAGTAATAATTTCTTGGATCATTGGAAATAATTCAAGTTGCACCCTGGAAACATCATCAGGTGACATATTTATCTGGATATGTAAATTTAAGGCATAAGCTTCTAGCTTTGTTTCGACTTTTTCTTGTATGTATGTATGTATGTATGTATATATGTATGTATGTATGTATGTATATATGTATGTATGTATGTATGTATGTATGTATGTATGTATGTATGTATGTATGTATGTATGTATGCATGAAGAGATAAGAACATATTGCACAGAGAACTTCCTTAATGCTTTGTGGTCATCAATTTCCTTTTTCAAGATGTATCAACACCAAACTCTAAGACATGAACAGCTGTTATTGAAGAAGTGTATCAACACCAACCTTCAAGAAACGTGTAACAATGTATTCAAGGGACATAAATTGTTCAATGAAGAAAGATTCATAAAATAAAGCTGGGGTGCCTTTTCCTAGCTGTTGGATAAGGTTATTTGTGCGTGCCAAAACTTCATAAAGTAATTCCTGTTCAAGATCATTTGATAACTTGATCCTAGAGCTTGTAGATTCACCAAGTTCATTAAAAGATCCTTTATAGCAAAGGAAATGTTGCGAATGTTATATAGAATTAAACATTGTGTTCAATTTATGTTCCTAATCATGTTTTTCATTAAAAATAATTTGATTTGAATTTTATTTGGACAAAATAAACAGTGATATTTAGCAGTTCTTAAAGAAACAGTTTTTTTTTTTATATTTAGAATTAATCCCCTACTACTGTTGTTCTCCGTTTTGATAAGTTGACATGGGGATGGGGGGAGGTCCACCTATGGAACCGCCAAAAACAAAGCTAGACAATACCATTTTCTTGCTCCCCTGATTTCCAGAATTATTGGATGAGGCTGAAGCAGCAACAAAGTTGCTTTTGAACTGAGCCATCACTCCCATCCTACGTGACTTAATAGTTGAGCCATTAAGAGGAGTTGCTTTGGGTTCTGAGTTGTCTCCTATCCCTAAACCAAAATCCACACCACACACACCTAGATTCCTACCGACATCTGATGAAGCAATATAGATATACTGATGAAGCAACACATTTCTTAATGGCGCCTGAAACCTAGCAACAGTACACAGTGACGAAGTAGGGCAGGAGAGGTAGAAGAACGATTGTAAAACCAAAAGGATCAAGATTAAAGACCTAAAAAATCTAAAATTGAGTTCCAAAATAGATATAATTTCAAAAGGCAGAAGAGAAGGGATGGGCTAAGGGTCGTAGGAGTTGAGATGCACTTCGAAAAAAAAAATACCTTAAATCTATAATTGTCTTACCCAGGTGTAAAAATTCGTAGGGGTGACTCAGCGGACCGGTGTTAGTAAAAGGGGATGGAAGAGCGCTAAGTAGCTTTGGGGGAGACGCCGAAGGAAAACCCACCGTGAATCTTGTAGTTTTTTGGGGGAAACTGAGAACTGTAAGCTGAAAAGTAGTAGAAAAGTTATATATATGCGAAGAGGAAGGAGATGAGAAACGTGAGGCTACAGAAATCGAAGGGGAGATATGAGAGCACAAAATAGATAGAAAAAGGGAGAGGAACTAATCAATGATGAAAGAGCCTTAGAAGGATTAGAAGCAAATCTAAGGGGTTGAACCCAACCATCGTTGCATCTTCATTCCCCATAACCACCGTCAGGCGTCTTCCTTCTTTGGAGCCACCGTCGCCGCCTCTTCCTTACCTTAAGACAACACCTCAAACCATTCTCAAGCTATTTGATTCTCAAACCTTAAGACAACATCTCAAACCTTTCTCTAGCTGTTTGATTCTTAGTCGCCATTTTGTGATCTTCAGGAACGAACGTCAGTTTTTAAGAAAAAATTATAGAATGATTATATGAGTGGAGGTGTATAGTAGAGATGTATCGTGATTAGGGTTTGTAGAGAGAGAAGGGAAGAAGAGAAATATTGAAGCGGGGTAACGAAACGCACGTTTTGAGTAAAAAACATAAGGCGACATTCATACTGGACGCACATTTTAGATAAAGGGCCCTCCGGTTTTTTATTTTTTTACATTTGACACTAATTTAAGGGCACACAATAATGCATGACCTAAATCCTTAAATTTTTTGAAGAGATGACACTTTTTTAACGTCACTCTTTTGCGTAACATAAATCAATGAGCGTCATGGTTTGCGCGTCGTGAAAGGGTCTTTTTCTTGTAGTGGACCATGCTACTCTCGGGTCTAGTACATACCAATTATAGTTATGGGCTTAGACACTAAATCCAACAAGAAGTTCCATGAGGAACTGGGCACGAGGCTGTATTTTAGTACATCATATCATTCGCAGACCGACGGCCAGAGTTAGCGGACCATTTAGACTCTCGAGGATATGTTGCGTGCTTGTGTTATTGATTTTGGTGGGAGTTGGGACTCGTACATACCTTTTTTTAGAGTTCTCCTATAACAAGAGTTTCCACTCCAGTATTGGCACCCCGCCTTTTGAGCTTCTGTATAGATAGAGAGGTCGTACCCCAGTCTGTTGGGGCGAGGTTGGCCACCGGGTCATGGGTCGGACTGATGTGGTTCTACAGACTACGGAGATGATTCAACAGATCAGGCAGCGGTTGCAGACTACTTAGAGTCAAAAAAAGAGTTATGCCGATATGCACTAATCTAAATTGGATTTTCAGGTCGGTGACATGGTATTGATGAAGGTCTCACCTTGGAAATGTGTGATTCGCTTCAGGAAGAGGAGGAAGTTGGGCCCCCAATTTATTAGACCATTGCGGGTTATTGCTAGGGTTGCCAAGGTTGCTTATAGATTGGATCTTCCGGGGGAGCTCAGTCAAATCCATAGCACTTTCCACGTATCACAGTTGCGGAAGAGAGTTTTGGACGAGGATGCAGTGAGATCATTGGATGATGTTCAGTTTGATGAGTGTCTGAACTATAACGAGAGGCTGGTAGCAATTCTAGAAAGGACGGTAAAGGTTCTGTGTAGCAAGGAGGTACCTTTGGTGAAGGTACATTTATAGCATCAGAGTAGATCCGAGTGGACTTGTGAGCCGGAGACTGAGATGCGGGAGCATTATCCGGATTTGTTTGTTGCAGCAGACATCGATGATGAAGTCTAGTTTGAGTGGGGGAGAGTTGTAACATCATGTGTTTCCAAGTATTTTCAAATCCTTCCTTCTATAAATTAATATCATTTTAGTTTTTCAATTTGGTTGAATTTAGCCTTAAGAGACCCGGGGGGGGGGGGATTAGTAATCTTGGTAGGAGGGGGCAGTACGCTAGACGTACATATGAGTACACTAGGTGTAACGCCGGCCGATTCGGGCTAGTCAATTTAGTGACGATAAGCATCAAAATTGACTTTCTGATAGAGGATTATTTAGAATAAATAATCTTAACTAATTTTTAGTATTTGTCACAAGGTTTTCATACATATAAAGAATGCTAAAATCCGAGTTATAACGAAGAAGTTATGACCTGTCGAAGTTTTGCGACAAAACCGACACGACACCAGGAATCATAAAAGTGAGTTTATTATAGATTACTTTTTAGCCTTATGATTCTAAATGAAAGTTGTAGAGTATGTCTCCACCTTCGCATGGATGTAAAGAACGTCAAAAATGGATCTTGTGTTCAAAAGTTATGGCCTTCCGAAGAGGTAGCTGTCTGAGAGCATGACACGTGTCAGAAACCCTAATTTGACTGAACTCACGATGTGAGCATAGAAATTCATGATGTGAGGAGTCAAGACACCACATTTCGAAGCTAGAAGACGCATGGCAAGTCTACGGGATGATAAGTCAAAAGCTTACAATGTGAGCAATGGATTTCTCACGACGTGAGGAGTCAAACGGATACTATGCAAGCCTAGAACGCAGGTGGAGAAGCAACGAGGTGATCAGGTATGGATCACGATGTGAGCAATGAATTCTCACGATGTGAGAGGCCAAAAATCAGTCTATAAATAGCCATTTCGAGCCTAAGCTTCCTTACACCTAAATTTCTTTTCTCTCTTTTGTTTGCTGAAGCCGTTTCTGCTTCCCGAGCCTCGCGATCACGAACAGCTGATTGTTTCTAGTTAGATTCTATCAAATCACGCTACAAATGAGTACATATTACTTTCATCTTACACATAATTATGAAGTATTTTATATAAAATTAGGTGTTATGTGTGCATATTATCTGAATACTTGTTGTCTATGTTGCATGATCAAATTTATATACGTTTTAAATGATTTAAACTGTATATGTATTTTATATCTACAAATATGTCAGGGTAAAACATGGGTAGAAAAAATAGTTGGTGTGTGATGAAAAATGAGTTGGAGGATGAGATGAAAGGTGATATAGATCATGAGATGAGGGTGAGAGGTGAAAAGTGAGAAAAGCCTTTACTCAAACGTTGGCCTCATCGTCTACCAGAGTGTGGATGACAACCACGGACTATTCTAGACAGTCAAGTTTAACACTAGCAGGCTCGCAACCAGTAGGTGTTGTGAATGAAGTGTTCACCCGGTGTACTCTAAAAACCCATTGACGTGTATTTCAGGTGGATTACCGAAAATAATATTGTCTATAAGTGAGCTATGGACTTAGTACCTATTGTATAAACCCTGGCGACTATGAGACTTAATGTCTAAACCCTGGCGACTATGCGACTTAGTGTTTGTTGTATAAACCTTGGCTACTGTGAGACTTAGTGCCTAACCTTGGCGACTATGCGACTTAGTGCCTGTTGAGTAAACCCTGGCAACGATGGATTTCATGTCGATTCCTTAGGATGTTCCTTAGGAATGAATGAACGAGGAATAGCTAATTCTTAGGGTAGATCCTTAAGAGTAAAGAAGATAATGGGGATGGGTAATTGGGTTGATTGTTTGATGTTTAAACATATTAATTATATTATTATGGGTTGAAAACCCTATGTACTCACCAGGTTTCCCAACCTGACCCACTCAGTTTATTTGTATCATAGGTGTCGATACGAAGCTACTTTACACTGAGAGATTTAAAAGATGTAGATCACTAGTGTAAATAAATGTAAGGTCTATTTATGCTTATTTTTCAATATTGATGATGACATCCCAAATGTTTTAAATGAATAAAATTTCTTCAGAAATGCTTTGATAAAGTATTTATCATATATTTTTCTCGGAACCAATTCCACAACATTTTTATTAAAAGGATACTCTGATTTTTATAAAGCATAAACAAAATCGGTTTTTTCTGGCCGTGAAAATGGGGATGTCACACTAGGCATACTAGGGTGCGCCATAGTACGTTGGGCATACGCATATGTACGTAAGGCGTATGTATGTCTGGGTGCAACCCTAACTTTTAGGGTTTGTAGAGTATTTAAACCCAGTTATGAACCCTTTTCTCCCATCCTTTCAGCTTCTAAGTCCTGAGATCGTTTTAGGCAAACCCTAGCTTCTCTTGTGTGTATGTGTGTGAGCTAATAGTGTGTTTCCTATGTGGTTGAAGAAGAATAAGTTGCATCAAGGTGTTTGGAGAATGAAGCAAGCTTGTAGATCTGGAATCATCTTGTCATTTAGAAGCACCAGAATGTAAAAGGCTTCTGCCTTTGTGCTTGTATTGTGTTGATCTAGTTTTGATAGCATGTTATGTTTTGGACGTTTTAAGTTGTCCTTTCAGACCCTACAAATGGTTCTAAGTGATAAAAATGAAGTCCCAATGGCTAGAAGTGTCCCATGAAATTGGTAGAAATGGTCTTAATGGGCTAAAATCTTGTATTATGAACTTTTGGGCGTCTAAAGTTGGAAAGTTTATAACTCAAAGGTGCATTTGGACCATAGATCTGAAGTTAGGGCTTAGGTGTTTAAGCCATTAAGCACTTATTGGAGCTTTGGACTCTGCGAGGGTACGCCCCACCAAGAGAAGAGTACGCCCCCGCATAGGCAGTCAACACTCCCGTTTCCAGTCAACAGAAGGCTTCAGTACACCGCACATAACTTTAGAGTACACCCAACGTACGTCTTCTAATGGGCCTTTACGAGTTGGGTTGTGATTTTGGGCCATATTTGGGCCAACACGTCTTGGGCCCTTGTTGGACTTTCTGAGTTGAGTATTGGGCCTGTTGAGGGAATTAGACCTTAGGATGAGGTCTATTAGTGAGTTGGACCCAATTTGGAAAATTAGGCCAATTATGAGCCTTGTATATTTGGACCTTTTTGGATCAAGATTGGATTGGGCTTTGGCCTAGTTAAGGAAGAGTTAATGGAAAATTATGAGTTAAGATATTTGTGGTGATAATCCAATTATTAATTAGAGGTTTATTTATTATGATAGTTCGAGGTTTTTGTGAGCTAGTAGTCGGAGGTTCTGTTTGATACGTTAGTGTTAGGTGAGTTTTCCTCACTATACTTATGGGTCGAAGATACCAATGTCGACCTTTGTTGGATGGTTATCCTAGTAGATAGGATGTTGCTATGTTGCTATGATCTGTGATATCTATATCCTGATAGATAGGATGATGCCATGCTTAGTGGTCTGTAATATCTGCCTGTTTGTCTATAGTTTGGTTATGTGTTTAATTTATATATATATATATATATATATATATATATATATATATATATATATATGTGTGTGTGTGTGTGTGTGTGTGTGTGTGGGTGTGTGTGTGTGTGGTTGGGTTGAGGCAGTCCTGTTTTTTATTGTAGGCCAACAGACCCAAGCCGATCCAGATAAACTGAAGGCCTACGAGGCGGTCCAGTCAGGCCAAAGGCACGACAAGCAGTCCGGATAGGCTGTAGGCCCTGCGAGGCGGTCTAGACAACAGGTGCGATCCAGATAGGCTAAAGGCCCTGTGAGGTGGTCCAATCAGGCTGAAGGCTCGTTATGCATGTTGTTATTGGTTATGTTTATGTAGTGGTATTTTAGGGAAGACTCACTAAACTTTGGGCTTACAGTTTTGGTTATGTTTCAGGTACTTCAGATGACCGCAAAAAGGCGAAGGCTTGATCGTGCACCTCCTCATGTTTTGTGTTATGATTTCTGGGAAAACTCTTATGTGAAACTTATTTTGAAAATAAATTGCAATGAAGGACGGTTTTGTGTTTATTTTATAAGTTTAAAATTTTCTAAAATTTTATGAGTGTTACAACATTTGAGGCACTAACCTTTCAAGAGTTAATGATCTACAAGGAGTTTTATTTTGGTATGCAATTTGCATGTTCAACTAGTGAAAAACTTAGATCCAAAGAAATTTGGGGTGCATGAACACATAGGTTGTAGTTATGCTCACAACCCATCACAAGGTACTTCCTAGGCTCTCTTAGGTTCCCACTTCTCATTCCAACATGTTCTAACACTGTTTGTAATCCACTGGGAACCCGACCTCACCCTGGTCTCAGTCGCAAAGGAAACTTCTACCAATTTCAACTTGATATCTTACGAATACAATCACATGCAATAAAAATTAAATAATCTTGTGACTGAAAGATCCTACACTATAATGGCTAGACTCAAACAAGAGCTGCATAATAGAGCCAAATCAAGAATGCAAAAACTATTTAATATTTGTGGCGTGCAACCTGATGTATTATTTTAATAGTTAATTAACATCAATATAGACCTCACATAACTCAAGGCAAACAATATTCAAGCAGAAAATCCAAATGGCAATAAGGCCTCATAAAGATTAGTTAATCCTCACATGCAATTCGTAAGATCCTTAGCCTACTCATTATTACGCATCTCAATGGTTCACATATCAAACATAAAAGGTATCTCTCCTTAGAAGGCATTCTAGCATGTAACCCTGAGAAGATCCTTATTCTAACTTCTAGCATGCATATCATATTATAACACATATAACATATCAATATTTACGACTATTTTGGGAATCACTTACTTTAGCTCGGCTTATTGTATGCATCACATCCCCTTTTCTTTATAACAAACTTTTTAGAAATTCTTTTTCCTTTTTAAAAGATTTTATAAACCTTAATTTGAGTTCAGACACAATGGGAAGTGTGCCTGAATCCCTCAAACCAAGGCTCTAATAACAACTTGTAACGTCCCATAAATACTAAGTAAAAATTTCATTTTTACAAACAACCAAAACCATTCATTCATTTGTTCAAGGTAATTAGAGTATAAAGTATTCTTGAACATCAGAGTAAATCATAAAGATAATGTGGAATAAAACTCCTCAGGATGCAGTGCGATCATGCCAGGTAAATCCCTTTGGAACCTGAAGTACCTAAAAGATTTAAAACATGAAACTGTAAGCACAAAGCTTAGTGTGTTCCCCAAAATACCACATATCATAAATTACATTGGGCCGACCCCACCTACACAACTAACAGGCTCTACCCTCACAATGGACCCCACCTATATATCGGGCCTCGCCCAATATACATGCAAGAGTCACAAAAATTCTAGCACCCTACATAGTATAGTGAGAAAAATCACTTCACAAATGCACTAGAAAGCTACAAGCTCACACAATCGAAAAATAGGTGCTATGCACCTCCTACTGAAACATACAAGCTAAAACCTTAGTCTTTCTTCTAAAACTAGAAATGTACTAAAAGTCAAACAAGGTAAAAAAAGTTAATGGTCCAAGTCAACTCTAGTTGACCTCCGTGTCGTGGCAAACCCCTAGCCACGACGTGGCCATCTAACTCAGTTCCGATCAAAATCCACTACCATGCCGCTGCAGGCATGCCACCACACTATGGCAGAGTCTATGAAAAATAGTTGTGCCATTCTCCTTCGCCACGTCATGACTCCCATCTTGCCATGTCATTGCAATTGCACTTAGACATCTTAATGGATAGAGTCCTTAATCCAAAAATCACATTGTTTATACTTTCCAGTAAGCTTCTTGGTACCCTAATGGTCCATAAAAATTCAAACTTTATAAACAAGCATGTCCTTCACCCAACTAGGTCAAAATGATGAGAAAATAACCTAAAACTCATGCATGGCTCTCAAAACTCATTCAACTTCTATATCTACAAGATATAGTAACCACGAGACCAAGGAGAGCTATAAAGTTGCAAACTTTATCTCATCTAACCAATCCAACTCGAATATGAGCTAAAGCATGCAGTAAAACCTAGATCTATAAAGAGAAAACCAAAAATGTGGAAGCTTGAAGTCTTACAAATGGTCTGTAGAGTGATCGTAAAGATGGAGAGTAGTTGCTTGCTTGATCCTTGCACTAAGACCTTCTTTTTCTCTTTTTCAAAGTGAACCAAAAACACCAAAATTAGCTCAAGGCTTGCAAAGAGGCTAAGTCTTGATCAAGAAAACTTATGGAGCTGACTGAGGCTAAGGGTGGATGAATGCCTTGCCATCACATCCTTTGAATAGGGCCTTAAGCCTGAAAATAAGGTTTTCACATCTGCCGCCACCACATTCTAACAAGCATCATGCCACATCATGGTGTTCTAAATGAAACACATGCTTCATGCAAAAATACCATGTCGTGGTGATCTCTTCACCACGTCATGGCCAACTACAAATTTCAAAGTTAAAAGTGCAAATTATACCTAAAATTGTGTATTACACATGCAAAGGAATTAAGTTATTTTTGGGACATTTATGAGCTAGGGTTTGAGTTGGATTTGATTGTGTTATAGATCTGGATAAATTTGGAAACTTTATTCATTAATTCCATTGTGAGATCCAGATATGAAAGTATAAGCCTTGGTCTGATGGGATTAAGTGCTTAATAAGAATATGCTTCTTCTTTGAAAAGTGCGACATGACCAAGGAGAGGTCCCGATGCTAGTCTTGGAAATATATTGTGATTGTTTTGTAACCATATGATCGGGATGAAGACGAGTTGTTAGGTCCAACGTGTTGACCGTTGACTTTTTTGCCAATATGACTTTTGGTCAAACTTCAAGGGATTGAGCAGTAAACTAAGGTTTGACCTCTTTTTCATTTAGGTGGTTTGTGTAGCTGACTCTTCGAGGACGGAACCATGTTTGTGATTCTTTAGCTTTTTAAGATTCATGTGAGTTTACTCACGATATTTTGTATAACAATAGATATCCTTTGTATGATAAGATGTAGGTTTTGTTAGTGTATGGTTATATAACTAGACCATATTAGTCTTATGTGTGTATGTTGAATGTTTAAGTATATGATTCTTTTGTGCATCATGTTTGAGGGTTGATAATGGAACAACGCTAGGTTGCGAGTCAAGATACCCAAAGTCGGTGACGAGACGATGTTAGGTTGTGAGTAAACTATTGTGTCAGGTTTAGAGGCTTGATGACAGAATGACTCTATGTTGCGAGTCTAGATATCCAGATTCGTTGACATAACAACTCTAGACTGCGATTCTTTTGTCATGTCATGTTTGAGGGATTGATAACTGATGCAAACTCGGAATCTGATCATCAGGTCTTGGTGTTGGATCTAGATCATGGATCTTAGGTGAGCGCCATTAGCTTCTTCCTGATGAGATTCCTAGTTGCAACATGTAAACAAATCATTAGAACCTCCCCATGGATTGTTCCCTAGGAGTAGGCTCTAAAGATCAAGTTAGATCGGTATGCGTGAGGAGATGGTATCTCCTGGTCTGAGAGAACCATCTAGGTGTGATGAGAGAGTGTATAGGCATGGTGGTGATCTCCTAATGTGGGATAAGGCAAAAGGAAAGTTTTGTCTCCATGAAGGACAACATGTTATATTTATAAGGGACGTTTAGGTCAAGATGAATTAGGTTAGGCATTAAACCATCACAAGTTAGGCCCAGCTAGTTGGAGGCAGTGCCAACCATTTGGGCGGTCACACAGAGGTGACACGTAGTCATGATGTTGCGATCCATAAATAATAGCCAACACAACAGGTAGGCATCCAAGTTTTCATGCTATTGGATCATTTCGGTGGACCCAATACCAACAATAACCACACGACGTTAATATATGAGTCTAGATACCAAAATTCATTGACAAAATGTTGATAGGCTATGATTCAACTGTTGTGTCATATTTGAGGGTTTTATGAAGGAATGGTGCTTGGTTGTTAGTCTTGATACCTAGAGTCTTTAACAAAACAATGCTATGGTCTGAGTCAACTTTTGATGGGAGAACAACGATATGTTGTGAGCCATTTGTTTGTATGCATTGTATATGTATTCTTGTGTGTGGTATCTTGAAAAAATCAATAAGCTTTATGTTACAGTTGTTGATTAAATTATTTCAGGTACTTTTCTTGATAGAGGGAAGGACTTATCTTTACTATACCACATGTGCATATCTGTTGGTATATGTGTTCAAACATGAAGTGACCCTCTTAAGTTAGCCTACAAAAGCCCACAAGCATCCGCAGTCAAGCTCCCATCAGCAACCTCATCCGGAGTCATCTATCGAACTGCAGTCTTCTTACTTACTTAGTTTAACTTTATCTATCTTTTCTGTAATACTCTCTATTGTCCAGTATGCCTTGCATGGCTACTCTTAGAGAGTGGATAAAATGTAATTCTTGAGACTCTATATATAGAGCTCATTCTTTCTCAGTTTATAAGAATCTTTCACTTCTATCTATCTGAACTATCTTCAAGCATATCAATTACATTACACATCTCGTATCTTTCTTACTCTAAATCCTCTCGAACATAACTGATAAATATTTCTCTTCGGAGCAAGTCATTCATGACTTTATCACTAAGCTTGATCTCACTCACTAACTTGATTTGAATGCATTCCATGTTATGAATCAACTTATGTGTTTACTTGATATATCACCTGTTGTCATTTATGCTTCCTTACATTTCTGCAACTAACTATCTAACTATCTGACTCATTAATATTATTGTTGAGCTTTTAGATCCTTTGAGGTTAACTACTTCCGCAACTATACTTGTTCTAACGTTTGTTCAAGTGTGTCTCAAGTTTTTCTCTCAACAATTAGTATCAGAGCCAAGTGGTTGCTTTTTGAAAAACAAAACTCTGATTTTCAAAGGGCCTTCTATACCACCGAAGCTCATTTCTTAAAACCAAAAAAAAACAAGGATAAATGGCACAAGCACTTTCTCTGAATGTTTCCAACAGTTTTGGTGGTTCAAATCGAGCTCCAATATTGGTGGCAAATGAATACCATCACTGGTCTCAAAGAATGGAAAGATATTTAAGGAGACTTGGTAGAGATGTATGGCGATTTGTTGAAGAAGGACCACATGTCCCTGTTCTTACACCTATTCAAACTGATGGCGCCATAGCCAGACTAGGAGGAGGACAACCAGTCATGAACCGTCCCACCAAAGATGATCTTGATAAAATGGAAAATGATGTTGTCACTTTTTATGAAATCTCGTTTGGAGTTGCTCCTTACAACTTCGACATTATCATAAACTATAAATCAGCAGAAGAGATCTGGGATGTTCTTAAGAACTTGTATGAAGGCTCAGAATAAGCTCAAGATAAGAAGCTTACAACTGCACTCAATGAATTCAATAACTTCAAAGCTCATATTGGCGAAAGTATAGAAGACTCTTTCATAAGGTTCAATCTGATAGTCACTAAGTTATCAAATGCTGGCACCATCCACAGTAACCATGAAATAAACCTTCAATTTCTCAATGGTTTGGGAAGACATTGGACTACTGCTAAGATGATATTTCAAGGAGATAAAAAGATTCATTCCCTGTCTCTCTATAAGCTCTATGGGGAATTACAAGCACAAGAATCCACCGTACTCAAAGACTGTGTTGACTTCGGAGGACCACTTGCTCTTGTAGCACAAGCTCCTCATAATCAATCTTACTCTCCCTCGTATGACACTACACTGCAGTCGTATGAAGCTGACTCAAAGTATGATGATGAAGAAGAATTTTAGAAGGCTATTGCTCTTGTTAGTAAACAATTCAACCGACTACCACCTCACTCTTTTTGCAAGAATCAACAATTCAACAAACCTCCTTTCAATCGTAACTTCAACCCACAAAACAGTCACTCTCATTATCCTAAAAGCTATCACCCACAACCACAATCTCAAAACACTCAACCAAATGTGGCACCACAGTCCATTCAAACCTCTGACTCTGGTACTCCTTCAGAAGATAAAAGTGATGTTGTAATATGTCACACGTCCAACAAAGAGAATCATTTTGCAAAGGATTGTAAAGCTAATGTCGTGAAAGACAGAGCATTCTACCTTAGAATGGCTCAAGAATTGGATGAAAAGTAAAAGGCTAGGGCCTATGTGGCTCATGTTAAAAGAGACCATCAAGTTTGGTCATCCGGGGATGAAGAAGAAACCATCAGCAATATCAAAGGAAAAGGCAGGATCTGCATGCTAGCAACTGCTGATGATGATGTGTCTACAAAGCTAGAAAGGAACTACTACTACATGGCAAAGGATGGAACTCTAAGCATCGTCGAACAGGTAAAAATTATGATCCAAACTCTAAACTATAACATGCATGACTGTGAACCTTTCATAGACAATCTTAATGACACTTGTGTTGCCGTCCTTACATACTACAACAAAGCCTTAGATGAGAAGAACATAGCATCCCAAGAGATGTTTCAGGTGAGAGGACGACTGGACAACAAAAGACTCAAAATGGCCATGTTAGAAAGAGATTTAGAGTTAGAAAAAGATGCAAGAATGTTGAGTGAAACACAACTACAGATAGCTTTGAACCAAAGATGTTTAGCTCAAAGTGATATTGTACGCTTAAATCTATTAATAGAAAAATTGTTCAATGAAAGTGAAGCCGTTGAGAATTTGGTTAACAATGGAACTGTGGACAATACGTACAATTGGGGTTGGTCCAATGGATATCCTACCGTAGAGGATTCCTCACCCCAGTTTAACAAAGATCGACTTTATGTCCCTCCGGACCGAGAATTTCATTTTCCAGTCAATGACAAGACTTTTCCCGAAGATATCAGAACCCACTTCGGTAGACTTCATAACGTAAGTAATAATTGTGTAATTGAGGAAATTGTGCCTGAGGCTTTGGATCACACATGTGATCAAATTCCTATCTGTGGCACAATAAACTCAAATTCTCAAAACTCATATGTTGTTGATGAAGAAATTGTCATAGAAAGTCCCGAAGTCTTACAGGACTTTCCACCTTTGTCCTCAGACGAAAGTGTCCCTCACTGCGGTCATGATCCTCAGAAAAATCCCACTCAGACTTACGCTACGGTAGCTAAGTCTTCCTTACCAAAGTCCAGAATAAAAAGCTCCGTGACTCTTCAACCAATTCATCATGATCTACCTATAGAAAACTTTGAAGTAGGTCAATGCTCTCAAAATCCTGAATTTTCAAGTTCTGATGAGTCAAACCCTCGTTGTCAAAACTTTTCAAAGGTTTCCAGGAAACCGCAGTTGAACACTAATGACTGCGGTTCTCCAAAAACGTTAGCAAAAAAGGCTTTCAAAGGGGATATTCAATCTCGAGGCACAAATCGACAAACCTTTTCTAAAAATAAAAGACATACCATATTTCCAAAATCTAAGAGTCCAAAAAAGTTTGTTTTTGATCATTATGTTTCAAAAAACTCTCCCATCAAGAAAACATGCAAAAAGGAATGTGCAGTTTCAACATCCATTCCTAACTCATATGACAAAACCCAAAAGAAAGAAAACTCTTTTCAAAGAAATGGTTTTCAAATCTATTCCTTAGATGATCCAAAATGGAAGGGTATCTTACCCACTCCAACACTTTCAAAATCACATCAAAATTTCAACAAGAGGAAGGGTATTTTACCAAATCTCAAGAAAAAGTCCAATGTATCTACACGTGCTAAATCTTATTCGAGACAAACTTTTTCTAATTCCAACAGCACACATGTCAGATCTTACCAACGTCGGACCAGTCACAAATCAACCACATCATTCCGACCGCTGACCAAACAAAGTGCCAAAACAAAAGACAAAATTTCAGCTTGTCAATGTCAATGTGGTTGTCAGAAAAGATTATCTCATGTCAAAAATGATCCTTTTCAGAAACCTCGTAACTTTTCAAAAAGGCACAACACTCCAAAAACTCACAAACACCCAGGACTAGGATTAAAAGTTGACATGAAACCAGTCCCTGCAACCTCATTTCATGCATCAATCAGAAACTCATCTGTTGTCCCAGGCTCCAAACTAGTTTGGATGCCTAAACTAACCATGTAATTTTCAGGCCTTGTGCAAGGAGGAACAAGAAGAAGAATGGTTAATCGACGTCTGCTCCTTGCACATGACGGGAAGGTTAGAATACCTTCGAGATTTCAGACCAATTTGCAATGGTGGTAATGTTACATTTAGGAACGATGCGAATGGGATAATCCGAGGCTATGGTGTTCTTACTACGGGAAATTCTCTATTCAAAAGGTTGCTTATGTAGAATGCCTTAAACACAAACTAATCAGTGTTGGTCAACTATGTAAAGCAGACCATCGTGTTGAATTTGATGACCAATTTTGTTATGTAATGACAAGCGATAGGAGCAATTATCTGATCAAGTCCAGATTCGAAGGCACTATGTACCCTCTGGATGTAACTCTGATCATAGGCAAACCGCAATTATGCTTTATATCCAAAGTTGTATCTGAAGTTAGCTGGGTATGGCACTGCAAGCTCGCTCATCTTAACTTTAGATACATCAACTATTTGGTTACCGGAGAGCTAGTCAGAGGTCTTCCAATCCTCAAGTTTAGCAATGATACTCTCTGTCCTGTATCTGAGTGTGGAAAACAATTCAAGGCAAGTCACCCCACGGTGATTGACTCCTCA
Source organism: Lactuca serriola (assembly GCF_051521515.1). NCBI lineage: Eukaryota > Viridiplantae > Streptophyta > Magnoliopsida > Asterales > Asteraceae > Lactuca > Lactuca serriola. The sequence continues at coordinate 227,795,383 of NC_136408.1, read as the reverse complement.
ATCTCTGAACCTTTGGAACTCTTACACATTGATCTCTGTGGTCCATCTACCGTAGTCAGTCTTCATCACAAAAAATACATACTTGTTATAGTGGATGCCTTGGGCCTTGGTCCAACTCACCCAGATATTGGGCCGGCTCTGATGATATGAAGGAGATTACTGAGCTAAACAAAAATCTGAAAATCACTTTATATTTGCAAGAGAATAGGAGCTCAAGAAAAAAAAAGAGCACATAACATTGAGCTTTTACTTCAAAATACAAATTACTATACTAGAAAAAACTTTTGTAAGCATTGGCGGTGAAAAACAAATTAAAAATATAATATGTAATTTTTATATTACTTAGTTTATTAGTATGACAAACTTGATATTATTTTCGGTAATATAGAATTGAACTACTGTAAGTTCGAAAGTTCTTAAGAGCTTGCCGCGTCAACAACATCGGTGTCAGCAAGAAAAAGTATAAAGTGGCCTCCAAATCAGACATAGTAAGACACGTGGCCTCTACATGAATATCATAGCAGAATTAAGAATTATGTCAGCCCAGTTTCCGTTTTTCTGGCCCAATTTTTAGACCCGTTTGTTAGACTGGGAAAACGACTCCCTTTTGTCAGTGTGTTTCCTTCTTTTCAAAGCTTACACATTTTGTTTCTCTCGCAAACCAATCGATTTCAACTTTGGATGGTATTTTGGATTGTTTTTAAAATAACTTAAAAAGTTTAAAAGTTATTTGGGAATTAAAAAAGAACTTTTTAAAATAATTTTTTGACAAGAAGGAAAAAAAAAAGAGTTTTTCAAAAGTCATGAAATTAAATCTTTTTATGACTTTTGGTATTTTAAAAGGTAAAAGACATTAAAAAGTAAAAAAATATCATCCAATTATTTTTTAAAAACAACTTTTAACTTTTACTTTTTAAAAAAACTCTTAAGAAAAGAATTTAAAAAAAAGATCTTTTAAGTTTAAAAAGTAATCTCAAACACCCTGATTCATCTTATTCTAAAAAATCCAGATTCTCAAATGTAGAAAAATGGGTCGATTGATGATAATAAAGAGTAAGTTTTTGATTTTTTATTGGTTATCATATGGATTAAGAAAGTATTTTTACGTTTTTGTTTATTTTGACGCAGCAATTAACGGTAGTTTAATTTCTATTTATGTTAGGGTGAGCAAAAACGGAACCAACGAAAGATAAACTGATCAAACCACAATAAACCATATCCGAGAAACCGAAACCGATGATGCAAATTTTATTTTCACAAAGACCGAATTTTTTAGTGAGGTGTTGTTTTATCTAGAAATTGATCCACCAAAACCTAACCGCACCACAAGTATATAAACAATAAAATAAATCACTAATTTATATTATATACAATTATATGTATTATTTAAAAAAACAAAAAAATTCTACTATAAAAACAATAAAACAAATCATTAATTTTTAATATATATAATTACACATAGGTGGATTGTTTATGATTACATAATATATATTATTTAGAGAAGTGAATTTATATTTGTTCTTTTTGTTGCTATTAGAAACATGTTTGGTAGGAATTTACCTTATTTATTTTTACTTTATCATAATAATAATTAAATTTTATGAGTTTCTTACTTTGTGTTTATAGAGTATGTAGGATACAACTTGCATGCTTGCATGTGCAAATTGAATGAGTTTGGGATTATGGGTTGCAAATGAAATAACAAAATGGGATTATGGGTTGCAAATGAAATAATAAGTGGGATTATGTGTTGGAAATGAAATGATAAGTAATCAACATTAAAAACATAAAAGTGTGGTTTCTAAACAATGTCATACAATTATAAATCTTTATATGAATATCATGGTTAAAAAACACACACCGGTGAATATGTAAAACGGAACTATATACCTGACTCCGTTTAAAACCGACACCAAACCAATACAAACCGAAACCGCATTTGAAAACCGCACAACCGAGTCATTGAAAAACCGCACCCAACAGTTTCTAAAATGAAAAAACCGCACATTGTGGTTTGCGGTTTGGTTTGACCCTAAAACCGCACCATGCTCACCCCTAATTTATGTATTCAACATTGGAAATTACATAGCAGGAAACGATCAATCCCTATGTGTATATGATTATTTATAACCCTTTTATTTAACCATACTAATTAATGACCTCATTCTTATTTTGACTAAAAACTGCAGTTTTTACAACTTCGTTAGTCAATTAGATAACTTCTCTTTTTCTTTTGCATTGAAATGAAAAAAGACTTGTAGGCCCATCTCTGTATGCCTTTCCATGAATCTGCAATATTTGTTTGATTGTACAACAGTTGATAACTTTGATGGAGTTCAGAACAATAGCAAGCACTTTTGGTTTCTTCTTCCTTGACGAGGGGAAAATGTAATATACTAATCCAAATTATTCAAGATTGAGTGAATATAATTTGATATAGATTCAAAGTAATAAGAAAATTAAGTTTAACAACATTATAGTGATTTTGATGTTAAACTAATAAAAGAATGACAATATTTAATATGAAACTAGGAATGCAACATATTATCTAGGTTCTACCAAGTGCAACATTTAGGATTAAAACGAGGGGTTAATCAATAACTTTGAGTCTTAGGTGGAACTTGTAGCATAAAGATGTCAAAAAATATGTTTACAAGAGATAATTAATAAAAGAATGACAATATTATACTTTTCACGTTTCTCATTTGCGTAAGTGTATAATCGACCCAGATAAAGTAGTACCATTGGATAACATTTAGGTGGACGAACGTCTAAATTATATAGAGAAACCAGTTGTAATTTTGGATAGGAAGACAAAAACTTTGCACAACAAAGAAATAAAGATTTTAAAAGTGCAATGGCAGCATCGTCGGAGTTCCTAATATACTTGGGAACCAGAAGAGGAAATGAAGAAGAATTATCTCGAGTTGTTTGAATAAGATTTCGGGGACGAGATCATTGTAACTGGGGGGATTTGTAACATCCGCTTTCAGTAATTTATATAAATCCAATTGTTATAATAATCATAAATAATTATATATTTTATATAATTCAAGAATATATTATGTATTACATTAAGAAAACATAATTATACAAGTATTTGAAGGGAGATCATCTCATAATTCAATTAGTTGGCATTTAAATCAAGTTTTGTTATTAAATAAAAGTATATACTCTTATGTAAAAAATGATACAATAACATATATTCATTTTTACTTGAAACAATCTAAATGAAAGTTATAATACTCTTCAATACCTACGCGTGGATATAAAGAATATTGAAAATGAAGCTCGTATGAAGAAGTTATGAATTTTTAAAGTTCAGACATACAACCTCGAAATGAAATCTAGCAGCCAACCACGACCAGTGTTTTGGCGAGTGAGGACTTGTCTAAGGGTCCCACGAGGCATGGTTGGGTTCATTACATATTTCACTCAATTATCTTTACAGTAGTGTTAGTCTCGGTGCTTGTAAGTGCGATTAAGACTGCCATAATCTAGTTGGAAACACAAAGGAATTGCATTTGGAAGATTTTGCCAACTCCACCTTGATTTAATAACTAATAAATGGGACTATAAATACATATGTTTGTTATTGATTCAAACAAGCCTTTGAAAGATCAAATAAGCTTATTATACATATTGTATACTCATACCTCCCTATTCTATAATACGTGTATTATACGAAGTTCTATCAAGAAGAAAGTAACAAGATTTCAATAGTTCATGATTATTGTTCTATGAACCAAGTGAGTTATCTCACTATATTATGTATTCCAGTATGTGTTCGTGTATATTATGTGTAGCTATGTGTATATATGTTGTTATATTTAGCATAGTAGTGTAGGGGTTGTTGGTGGAACGAAAAATGGGTCGGGAGCCTATAGACTCGAGTGTTGACGACAAAATGGCAAGTAGGCCTTAAGTCGAAATACACTTGTTAATGGTGGAACGATAAACATACGGGAGCCATTTGTTTGTATGAGTGTATATATATTGTGATATATGATGTATTGAGGAACTCACTAAGCTTTATGTTTAACCAGTAGAATATTAATGTTTTTCATATACTTCTTCAGATAAAGGGAAAGCTAAGGCATAACTGTACACATGTTGACATAAACAATTCCAATGTTTTATTTATTTTGGAATAAATGTATTTGTTTTCAAAACGATTGTTAAACTATGTTTTATTTAAATGTGTGAAACGGTTATTTATTTACAAAAAATGAAAATTTTGTATTGGAAATTTGGGGACGTTACAAGTATTAATAAATAGTTGAGGGTACTTGATCTTCATCCCATCCTCCCTTTCCCAAGTAAACTCAGGTCCTCGCCTTGAGTTCTATTATACCTTTACTATAGGAATACGACTTTGTTTTAATCTATTGATCTCCCGATCAATGATTTCTCTCGGTTCCTCAACAAAGTGGAGTTTAGAATTGATTTGAATTTCATCAAGAGGAATGGTAAGTGTGTCATTTGACAAGCACTTCTTAAGATTTGATACATGAGGAATGGTAAGTGTGTCATTTGACAAGCACTTATTAAGATTTGATACCTGAAAGGTATCATGTACATTCTTGAGTTCTTGAGGCAACTTGAGTTGATATGCTTCAGGACCAATTCTAGTTAGAATTTCAAAAAGCCCTATGTATCGTGGGTCTAACTTACCTCGCTTTCCAAATTGTATCACTCCTTTCCAAGGAGAGCTTTTAACGTCACATGATCTCCTACCTGAAATTCCAAAGGATTGCATCGGTGGTCATCGTAACTTTTCTGAAGGTCACGTCCAACCTTTACCCTATCCGAATTTGTCACATCCCGACTTTCAGGTTTAAGAGTTATCTTTTGTATGATTTTCTAGTCGAACTTGGCGAGTTGGGTAGCCTCAACTAGGCGTGTTGAAGAATGGTTTGGCCGCATGATTTAATAAAGCAACTCGGCGAGTTGACAGCTGGGAAGGAAACACTAATTTTTAGGGTGTTTCACCCTATTTAAAGGCCTTAAGTCCCTTGGTTGGCCTCCTTACCAGCCTCCTTTGTCCAGAAACCCTAAATTCGAGTATCATCTTCTATAGTTGAGTGTGTGAGCTTGTGGAGAGCTTTGAGTGTTGATTTTTGGTACTCTTTTGAAGGAGCCTTGAAGTGAAGGTGTCTTGCTTGGTGGAAAGGCTTTAGCATCAGAACTTCCCCACTTATTATAGTCTATTTGTGTAGAGTCCCAATTCAATGATCCAAAACAGTGATCAAAACAAATAAGAACAAGAATGAAGAAGAATAAGAAGTTCATCATGCAATGCACACGTCTATTAGAAGAAACGTCTGGTACACCTTGAGTACACACACAATGATCGTAAACACCACTGATACGTCACATCACTCTGACAGACTCTGACACTATATATAGCGACAGACTGGCCGTGAGTAGGTTTACGGCCGAACACACGTTCACGGCCATGAACACCAACATAATCGGAAACTACACCGAAATGTACAAAAGAAAGACCAAGACCCTATAAATACCTATACAAATAATTGCCTAGCCCAAACCACATAAAAGTATGTCCCAACAATATCCCCCTTAGTTTAGGACTAGCATGAGCTCCGGTCTGCTTGAACACCACGTTAGATTTTCCCATGGCCCCCATCCAAAGCCTCTTCTCAATAATCATAGCCACCATGCTTGTGAACTCTTTAGCCATTGGCTCCATGAGCTTCGTTTTGCATATGATTTGATGTTGAGCCAAGATGTGAATGTCCCGCTCCCTGAACCGCATCATATCTTTAGCGTCAACTAGTCGAAGAAAAGTATCACAATCGATGAACTTGATTGCTGCTGTAGTTGTGACATCATCATAAGCCCATAATTCCATACGATCCAGATATCCATCATGGAAATGTTGAGGAATGGGAATTTCTTTCAACTGTTTAGTTGCAGGCCACAACACTATCTTCATTGGCTCATTGGTTTTAGGATCAAGCACCTCATTGTCTTTCTAATGAGAGAATCTGCAGTTTGCATTCTAGAATGAGTAGAAAGAGTGAATATAGGGAGTAATCTGAGCGTAATTCTAGTACGCTCTACGTACTGCCCCAGTGTCCCCGATGGCCAATCTGGATTCGTGAGTACGTTGAGCATACCAAGGGAGGTACGCCCCACGCAACCTCATTGTGGACTTTTAGGCTAAGTCTCATTTTGGGCCTTGAGTGTTGGGCCTGGAGTTTGGGCTTGTTGCAATAGAGTTTCGGACCAGAGGAATATGTATATGTGCTTTGGGCCCTTGTGGGTCCAATGGGTTTTAGTTTATTAAGGAGCTGGTTAGTGGACTACCTTATAACCTAATGAGTGAAAGTTTGGACTTAGTTCCTAATTGGGTTAAATGTGGATTTGGCTCAGAGTTAGAGGCTGGTGCGTAGCAACATTGTTTATAAGGGTTGTTCATCATCCGAGGTGAGTCTTCTCACTATACTTACCATGAGTGGTATCCTTGTGTGACTCAGCTATCTTATGTGCTTATTTGTGTGTTGTGATATTCTGCATTATGTCTTTGGGATTTATGATGGATATTATTATTATTATTATTATTATTATTATTATTATTATGAGTTTATTGAGTTGTGACCGGAGGGTCCACCCGGGTTTTGGTACCAGAGGGTCCCACTGAGACACATCGACCGAAGGGTCTTATCTAAGTATAGCCATCAGAGGATACTGAGATATGTGTGGTATTTTGGGGAACTCACTAAGCTTCGTGCTTACCGTGTTATGTGATATGTGTTTCAGGTTTTTCTCAGGACTGCAGGAAGGCGTCGGCTTGATTGTACACACCATAGAAAGAGTTATATTTCGAGGATATTCGATTATTAATCAAACAATTATGGAGTTGTGCTGTAAATTAAATAAATGAGATTTTTCTAAAATGTGTTATGAGAATTATGTGATTTTTAAAATGAAAATTTTGTTTGAAAATTGGCTGTGTTATAGAAGCGATGTCATGCGCAGGCCTTGGTGGGGAGAAACTTTCAAGAGTTGAAGAGCACCCGGTTTGAAACATAGTTCGTGGTCCTTCTTGTCTTTGAACGATTGGAGTAGTAACTTGTGTTGTAATTGTAGGCTGTGCCGCGCGAAGCCTGTTCCTGAATGAGTACTCCCAGCCTCGGATTTTGTCTTCTCCTTTTCAACGGAGGCTGGCAGGTCTGAGTCATAAGTGGATCACTCATAGATAGCATAGAAGTTGGAATGTCAACATTAAGGGCAGGAAGCCTTGATGCTGCATTTGTATCCATTGTAACACCGGCCATCTTTTTTGAAGCAGGAGCCGTCGCTTCTTGAACATCTTCTACTTCCCTTGACTCAATTGCTGGTTGAGCAACTTCATGGTCACCGCTAAAGGAGTCGATGTTCTCATTTTATGGATAGTAATCATTCATAAAATCAAAAGACATATCAATATCATTAGCCCCAGACATGTTACCACCAAAAATCAAATCATCATCACCAAGACCTTCATCATTACCATCATCATCCGCTTTTTCACCCTCATTGAAATCACTTTGAACCTCCACATTTATCATGTTATCATGTTCATCTGCTACGATTGCAATAGGACGAACTCTTTCATCTTCATGCTCAGTGATGGTTATGACATCATCGTCAGATTCCATGCGATCAGAGGAGTCGTTAGACTTAGATGCATCACTTAACTCAACAAACAACCCGAACTTTACCAAAGGGTATTTTCCTATGAACATAAACTTACCCTTACGGTTCTGTTTCATTAAACCGAAGGTGTTTGACCCAAGAGATTTCATGTCTAGTGTTTCTCCTCCTTGTTTAATCTTTGGGTAGCTGTTGTTGATGATCAACTGAAGGAATCTTGGGTACATAAGGAATTTATCTCTTTTCTTTCCTTCAATATTCGCGATCAATTCAACCATGATGTACTTGGAGAAACTGAATTGAAGACCTGCGGCAAGAGCGGCGATAGCACCTATATTCAGTAAAGAAATTTCATCCGCCCCAGATTTCCTTCCCGAGATGCAGCTCACAAAGACATGAGCTATAAACCACAATATGGTGGTAACAGCTTTTTGAGGGTTGGAGGAAATTCTCCTTCATATCCCATTTGTTCGATGATTTCTTGTGTTTGATCCATTGCAATCTCAGTCAGAAAACTTGGTTGGTCATCAATTCTCAAAACATCTCGGATGATCTGCTCTTTAACAACAATTTTTCTTCCTTTAACAGTTGCTTCAACAAATTTTGAACCACCATCTCCCTTTTTCACCACTGCAGTGCTCCAAAACTCTTTAATCTGACTTTGGTAGATCACTAGATTCAAAGTCAGGGCAGAAGCAAGGCATCACTTCTTCAGACCATTCACCATTGACTTGAATTCACCATGGGCTGCTGGTAGGTCCACCAAAAAGATCGCCAAGTTGTGACAGTCAGCAAACTTAAGTTCAACCATTTTGATCTACAAGAATAAACAAGCAATTTCGAGTTAAAAACACGGATTTAGAAGGACCCGTTTCACAGAGATGAGAGGATTTGGGAGGGGTTTATGGCCGCAAAGATAAACAGTGAGTGAGAAGGGTTTACAGTCGGGCATGGTGGCATTTATACCTGGACCCAAGACCCATTCCAATATCTATGAACGGCAACCCAAAAAGATTTAAAAATAAGCCCAAAACTCCAAAAAAATTTAAAAAATAATGCATTTTGAGGACTAGAAAATAAAAATAAAATAAAACCTAAAAATTCAAACATATATATATATATATATATATATATATATATATATATATATATATATATATATATATATATATATATATATATATGATTTTTAGCAAAGTAAAAATAAAAATTAAAAATAAAATTGAAATTAAAATGGATTAACACTAATTTCTCTTTCACTATTGCTAATAATATATTTGTGAGTTTGAGATCAAAGTTCTTAGACAACCTTAATATGTTTATCAGTAACTCTTACTTCATGAATAGATTTGGTCAATCACTGGTATTGTGGTCCACTTAAACACGAAAGATTGTGACAAGAATATGACATACTACAAGTTACAAGACATTGTGACCTTACAATTCTAGATAGAATTCCCAAGGACCATTTATCTGATGCGATCAAGGATATTGTTGTCCACCTAAATTGAGCAGTGAGATCTACAGACAACCTATTAATAGTTCAATTTTAGATGTACTAGAACATGTTTTCCGCTTCCTGATATACCCCAATAATCAAGAACTTCCGAGATACTCCTTACTTCAAGTGAGCAGACAATTATTATGAGAGAAGACAGATTTAGAATGCATATGTTGTACACCTAGGTCGGATCTCTTCCTATCACACAAAGGGTGAAACATATGACTAACTAGAGTTTAGAGGGATTGAGAAGTAGAATGGTGTATATGTTGTGTACCAGGTCAGATTGTTAATCACGCAAAGAAAACAACATATGGCTAATAGGTAGAAAAAATTGCATAAAAGGAGATGCATAGAGATAGAATTGCATATGTTGCAGTCCAGGTCGGATCTTTCGATCACACAGAGGAGGCAACATATGACTGACAAAAATAAAGCAAGAAAATAACCTTCTACAGACCTACTTTATTGGAATTCCCTAGTCGCCCTGTCAATATCGGAATTAAGGACAGATTCCGTACATCGAGGAAAAGTAAAACCACGGTTCTAGATACAGATTATTTAGTGTAATCCACAGACTCCCATGTATATCTCCCTGCTCAGCCTTTCTGAGTGTCGTATTGTCAGACTAAACAGAACTATCTAGGTCAAGATTTGTCAAGTCACTAGATTCCTTAAGTTCATCTATTCCTAGTTAAGTCCATTAAATCTTTCGTGCCTACCAGCGCATCGAACACAGAGCCTAGAAAATTCAACTTTGGTATGTTACACAAATTCAAATTGCCTGTTATCACCAAGTTTATATCACTTCCCATCATAACACCTACAGAAATATGCTACTGAAAGAACACTATTTTTGGATTTTTGATTTTCTAATTTTTGTTTATTGTTCCCCCTAAATTTGTGCATGGGTGAGAATGAAAACTAAATGTGCAAATTTAAACTATCCTAAAAACAAAAGTTAGTCCTCAAAGCGTATAATTTTCAAAAATCCTACAAGCACATCAAATCGAGCTTTGTTAAACAATTTTGTGAACAAATCTGCCACATTATTAGTAATGGGAACCTATTCCAACCGAATGAGCAAACACTTATAACAATCTCTGATAAAATGCACTTTGATATCGATGTGCTTGGTTTTCAAGTGTTGGACTAGATTTTTAGCAATTTGAATTGCAGCTTCATTATCGCAAAAAAAAATAGGGGTTTCTAAAAAATTCAAAGCATAATCCATGAGTTGATGTTGTATCCAGATAACTTGAGAACAACAGGCAAAAGCAACTATGTATTTCGCCTCTATAGTTGATGTTGAGACTTTATTCTGTTTCTTACACAGCCAGGACACCAGCCGGTCTCCAAGAAATTGACATCCCCCAAACGTTGATTTCCTATCAAGCTCACAGCCTTCGTAATTACTGTCAGCAAAAGCATATAAATCAAATTCAGAATTTTTCGGATACCAAAGACCCAGTTTTGGGTTGCCTTTGAGATAATGAAAGATTCTTTTGACAACAATAAGATGTGTAAGTTTAGGATTAGCTTGGTATCGTGCGCATTGACAAACCTCGAACATGATGTCTAGCTTGCTTGCGGTTAGATACATCAACGATCCGATGATTGATATGTAGTCAGTCTGATCTATAAATTCGCCTTCAATATCTAGAGTCAACAGGGGTCTCTCGGCCATCGGCGTCAAAGCAGGTTTTGCGTCTCGAAACACAAAGTTCTCTAGCATATCTTCAACATACTTGGCTTTATGTAACAGGATTCCGGTTGAGTCTTGTTTGATCTAAAGCCCTAAAAACATGGTCATCTCCCCCAGGGAACTCATCTCAAACCTCTTCTTCATAACGCTTTCGAACTCCTTGCACAAATTTGGACTTGTTGACCCGAAAATGATGTCATCGATGTAGATCTGAACTAGAATCTGATCGAAACCAACATGCTTAAGGAAAAGGGTTTGATCGATTGTCCCCCGTGAATAGACATGCTCGAGCAAATGCTTAGTAAGAGTTGCATACCACACCCTTGGAGCTTGATGTAACCCATATAAAGCCTTGTCCAACTTGTAGATGTGATTAATTAGGAAATTTTGAGTTGACAAACCCCGAAGGTTGATCAACGTAGATTTCTTCCTTCACAATGACGTACAGGAAAGCAGTCTTGAAATCCATTTGGTAAACCGTGAAGTTCATGTAGGAAGCATATGAGAGGAAAATACGAATAGTCTCCAAGCGAGCCACGGGAGCATAAACATCGGTGTAGTCTAGACCCTCAATTTGGCGAAATCCATGTACAACCAATCGGGCCTTATTCCGCACAATGCCTGCTGAATCATATTGCTTGTTTTGATAAACCCAGTGCGTGTCGAGTGACTTCTTGCCTTTAGGTAATTCAACCAACTTCCAAACCCTCAATTTTTCAAACCGATTCAAATCCTCATGCGTGGCATCAACCCATCTGGGCTCATTAAAAGCCATTTCAATGTTCTCTGGCTCTATTTGAGAGATGAAGCACGAGTAGAGACATGTATTGACATCCTCACTCTTACTCCGCGTTCGAACACCATCGCCCAGCTGAACGACGACATTTTCGATCGGGTGATCGCGTTGATATCTGGAAGGTAGCTCCTGGTTGATGTCATTAAGCATAACGCGAAGGTTGTGAATATTGACAAATCCATCATCTACTGAATAATCCACCTCGGACGGTCTAGAATCATGAGAGGGGCTTTCCACGAACTCATTAGCAATTGGTTTAAGAAAGAGAAGTTCCATAAATGTTTAAGTAGCAGCGAAAGAATCTCTGGACATGAACTCTCTTTCATCAAGAGTAAGAGGAGTGGCATTAGCATTTGGATTGGTTTGATGACTCGGAGAATCTGATGAATCACTTGGAACAAATGCATCGATTATAGGAGTCGTAGAACTAGAATCAGACAAATCATCTAAAAACACATTGAATGATTTGAATAGAGATGTGTAGTCAAACAACCAATCTGGACCAACTCTGGCATCCATCTCGTTCTCCTCCAACTAGCGCATGTCGAAGGATTCTACGATTTGCTTTGTCTTCTTGTTGTAGACCCTATACGTCGTGCGATCAACATAGCCCACAAAGTAACAATCATCGGCTTTGGCGTTGAATTTGGGGTTGGATTCCAGATGAAGAAGGGTGCCAGGATAGCTAAAGATACGGAAGTGACTAACAAATGGCTTGTGACCGTAGAGAATTTTGTATGGAGTCTTCATCTGAGCTTTTTTGATTAGAACACGATTTTGAACATAACACGTCGTGTTGATCACCTCGGCCAAAAAGAAAACCGGTAGTTTGGAGTCACATAACATTGTCCATGTAGGGTCTTGCAATGTTCGATTCCGCCGCTCAGCAACACCATTTTGTTGCGTTGTGCGAACGGCACTGTATTGATGCACTATCCCTTTTTCCACACAAAAATGATCGAGAACAGGATTCTTGAATTCCGTCCCATTGTCAGTTCTAAGCACCTTCACCTGGTGATTGGTCTAGTTCTCTATCATTACAATAAACTTTTTAATCAGGTCAGCAATCCCAACCTAGTTGGACAAAAAGAAGACTCACGTGGACCACGATAAATCATCAATCCCAACCAGAGAGTATGAATTTATGTTGATGCTGAGGATGTTGACCAGAACAAATAAGTCCATATGCAACAATTGGAGCACCTAGGTTGATCAAATTGACATGTTTTGGCAAGTGTGGCTTTTTGTGATGCTTTCCTTGGGCGCATGCCACACACTTTTCAAACGTGATAAAATCCTTGACATGAAGTCCACGTACTATGTCATTCTTTGCAAGTCGATTCAAGTTCTTTGCGTTAGCATGTCCGAGTCGTGCCATAACATAGCATTATGCTGTGAAACTTTTGAGAAGACACAAGTGACTTGTTCAGGAAGATTGTTGTTCATGTCAATGATATATGCATTGCCATCCCATTTAGATATTACAAGAATCCATTCACCAGAGATGACAATGCCTGGATTCATAATTAGACATTCTTTTTTTGTAAAATGTGTTGAGTATCCCTTGTCACAAATTTGAGAGACGCTCAACAAACTGTGCTTTAACTTGGGTGCATAGTTGACATTCTCGAAGCTCAGCACTCCATTGGAAACTGTTCCTTTTTGAGTGATTTTTCCGACATCGCCTCCCGCAAAGGAAACATATCCCCCGTTAAAGATTTGAATGTCGTGCAATTGGGAGATGTCTCATGTCATATGCCTGGAACAACCGCTGGCGACATACCATGGTCTGGCGACATTGCTCCACAGTTGTTCCTGCACAAAGAGTGGGATTATTTACATTTAGGGACCCAGGTCATTACAACCCTGGGTTTACCCTTAACATTCACAGATTTATCCTTTTGATTTTTCAATTTTACATCGTTATCAGAAACACTTTCAGAGGATGATGATGATTGGCCAAGTTTAGATTTGGGCACCCACTAATATTTAGGTTTTGAAGAATTCACATATGATTTTGAAATATTTTTCTTTTGCTTTGAGCATTTAGATTTTTGACTAGAATTATTCAAAGATCCATACGCACTCTTTAATGAAATAGGCCTTGGCTTAGCCTCATTCGATTTTGGCAAAGCACATGTGGCTTGTTTAGTGAAAACCTGTTTGTTCGTTTTAAAATCAGCCCTTTTCTTATCATTATTAACATTCCAATCATCGTCACAAAGATGAGATCTCGAGGGCTTTCTCGTTAGAGACCTTCCTTGAGACTCGTTTTCCTTCCTCGGTGTAGAAAAATGCACAAACGCCCTGTTGGGACAATTGCGAGCCATGTGGTCGGCAGTACCACGGTTGAAACATATTTGCTTATTATTATTAGAACTGGTATCGCCTTTATTTGATTTTGTGCTTGTTTTGTCTCTTCTGACTTTCCCACACATGCAAGTGCAAGAGTCAGATTGTGTGATATGTGTAGAAGGTGTGGATTTACATGTATCAGATTCAGCAGATTTCACAAAAACAACACCACATTTATCAAAAGCATTAGAGTTTGACACAAAGTCATCACAAATAACATCAGTGTTAACAAACATAGACTCATCATTGTTTAAAATAAGAACACCAAATTTAGACACAAAATTATTAGACTCAATCTTTCCATCCTCCTGCTTTTCCTTGTTTACTGACAAATCTGCATAGGAAGTGGAAACGTTAGTATCTAAATCCCTAGCACTACTTTCTGTTGTCTATTCAGCAACTGGTTTACCATAAACCATAGACGGCTCTCGGTCAATCTCCTCTTGAGTTAAGGGTTTAGCAGTGTAATTGTGATTGAATGGGGGAGGGACACTTTCATAACCAATTCCTACTTGATTTTGGTCCTTCCACTTCATTTGTTTTTCAATTATTGTTTCCACTTTCTCACTTGAGACATCGAATTTTTTAAAGTCAAAATTAGCATTTTCCAAACGTATCTTCAATGTGTTAAGTTCCTCGGTGACAGCAGCAAGTTCTTTCGGAAGGTATTTATAGCAAACACACTTGTTGCTATAATCGTCTTGCAATTTTCTAAAATCCTTAGTCTTGCCCTCTAACTGGTCTTTCAATGGTTTCTGGCCTTTCCTAAGGGTGTATCGCTCATACCTAAGTTCCTCGTTCTCTCTCTTTACTAATTCAAATTGCTCTCATAAAAAGTTGACAATGTTAATACAAGTTTGAGAACAAGAAATTTCACTTACCTCTGGCTTTGCAGGCTCTTGAGTGTTCTGCACCACAAATGCAAATTGTAGTTCCGTCATCTCCGCCTCTAGATCCACTTCAACTTCTCCTTCTGGGATGTCATTAATCTCCTTCTGCTTGTCGTCCATGTCACAGGCTTTGATAATTGCCATGGTTTCAGCTAGACTTAGACGATTAAGGTCCTTCGTCTTCTTGATTACAGAAACGTTCATATCCCATGACTTTGGCAATGAATTGAGTAGCTTTTTTTATTTCGGATTTGGTGACCAAGACACCAGCAGAGCTCATTTCAGTCGTAAGAGTGATAAACCTCTGCAACTGAACTTCCAATGATTTGCCCACAACATGATTGAACATGTTAAACTTTTGCCTGAGCATATCCTGGCGGCTTTGTTTCATGTCTTCGTTGCCTTCATAAACCTCGATTAGTGCCTCCCATAGAGCTTTTGTAGAAGTATACTCTCAGAAACCTTGAGCAATCTCTGGTGATAGAGCCATAGTGAGTGTGGCAAGTGCTTTTTCTTGCTGTTCAATTTTGTCAAAATCTTCTTCAGAATAGTCTTCAATATTCTTATCAATAATTGTTCCATTCGGTATAGTTGTGGTGATTTGCACGGGTCCTTTGAAGATACTTCTCCAGATTTTGAAATCCTTAATTTTGATATATTTTCCATCCGATATTTCTATTCTGGGAAACCTTTAGCAGATAACAGCCGAGGAATACGAGTGGTTGTTCCCATTATCGAATCTAGTTCATGTAGAATTCTTGAGTTATGTGGATCCATTTTTTTATTAAATGAAAAACAAACTTGAAATCAAAGAGTTAAAACAAAAATAGAGTTCACGGTTGGAATCTATTCACAATTGAGATGTGATTACGGCCGGAATCTGTTTGCGGCTGTACACTCAATCACGGTTCAACTGATTACGGTGAAGCCATGATTTACGGTCCAAGATGAGTTTACGGTCAACAGTTGATGAATGGTTCATAGTCAAGCAATCGATTACGGTACAGAAACAGTTTACAGCTCTTGAATTTTAAGGCTTTACGGTTGAATCACGCGTTTACGGCCGTACTCCCTACAACATACTAATTTCAAAAATTTTACTTCATTATCAAAATTTTCCTCAAATCCTCAGTTTGAGTTCAGATACGCCCGAAGATGCATCCGAATCCCTCAAACCAATGCTAACACCATAAAAATTTGAACAATTTTTCACTTTTGAAAAACCATAAAATATCATTCACAATCATTTTAAAAACATTGTATCAACATTATATCAGTACAAAACCCCAAGATCATAATATATAACCTCCAATGTGCGTGTGTACGAATCATGCCGGCCCCTTCCGACGCTCAACACTGGTACCTGAAACACATAACACAACAACTGTAAGCATAAATGCTTAGTGAGTTCCCCAAAATACCGCATACAACACATACGCCACTCAAGGCTATAATACGACCCCCCGGTCGATGTGTCTCAGTGGGACCCTCCAGTCCCGTAGCTCGTTGGACCCTCTGGTCCGGTCATAGCTCGTTGGGCCCTTAGGCCCGGTCTATATCGTTGGACCCTTCGGTACGGTCTATAACATCATACAACATACATATAACACATAGCACATAATCTCATACATAACACATAAGACCCTCTGGTCCACACATAATACCACTCTAGGTAAGGTATAGTGAGAAGACTCACCTCAGGTGTCTCGGTAAGTCTCTGAATCGGTAGAAATGTGATCTAGCCTCCGTCTAATCAGACAAAATAAATACTCTCATAAATACCACTATACTCAACCCTAAAAGTCAAACTAAGTCAACGGTCAAACTTTGACCCGACTCGTCGAGTGCACTTGGGCGACTCGACGAGTCTACACGTGTCCACTAACTCTCTTAGTCCCTCTCTTGGTACGTCGAGTACTTCCCCTGACTCGACGAGTCACACTTGGCATGAATCGCGGGACCACCCTGACTCAACTCGCCGAGTCTCAAGAACAACTCGGCGAGTTCCGCCTTGAACTCCAGTCCCCCTAACTCTCCCTGACTCACTGAGTTATTCCCTAACTCGGCAAGTCTACTCACTGAGTGATTTACGGGAAACCCTCATCCTACTTGTCGAGTCTGTTCTTCGGACTAGGCGAGTTCATGCCATGCACAAACTCCACAGGCCTCCTGAGGTCAGATCTGTTCCATACATTCATAGATCTGGCCTTCCCAAGCATGATAATCACGTAAAGTTCAGAGCTTGATACTCATACAACATCAAAATGGTCTAACTTGGTGGTTTAGCCCCAAAAATGACATCCCAAGCTCATCGCTCCCAAAATGACTCATTAAGCACCAAGGGTTAAGGTCTCTGGACCTCTTTGGGTCCAGATCCGAGACATAAACTCGAGAAGGGACCAAATGCTCCACTTATTCAACCTCTAAAAGAGTTAGAAAACCCTAACACTAAGAATCTACACCAAAACTGAAGAAGGTCCGAGCAAAATACCTCAATATGGTCTCTAAGAACTCAGAAATCGCCAAAATCGCACCTCCTTCAGCCACCTCTTGCCTTGGTCACCTCCTTCTTGCAAAAACACCCACAAAAGGATCAAGTATGGCCTCTCCTTCCTCACAAACGCTCTAGATCTCTTAGGATTTCTCTCTGGGGGTTGGTGGCCGCAAATGAAGGCCCTAAGAGCCTTTAAATAGGTCTCAAACCCTGAAAATTAGGGTTACATTAAACAGCGTGGACTCGCCGAGTCCACTCATGAACTCACCGAGTCTAGCTGTGAACTCGGATACGAATCCGCGACCATACTCGGCGAGTTTAGACGCCAACTCGCCGAGTCTCCTCACAACTCCCAAAAATAAAAGAATAAAATATAATACCTGGGAATCCGGATGTTACATAGGAAATTGGTGATAGGCAGTTAAGGAGACTGGATTTATTTCAAGAGACCAATGAAAAGATCTCGATAATACGTGATAGACTAAAGCTGCACGCGATCGCCAGAAGAGCTAGGCTGACAAGCATAGGAAACCTTTGGAATTTCAAAAGGGAGACAGAGTACTCTTAAAAGTATCCCCATGGAAGGGATTCGTGCGCTTTGGTAAATGAGGAAAACTGAGTCCCCGCTATGTAGGACCCTTCGAACTTATCGAAAGGGCCAGTCCAGTGGCATATAAACTCAAGCTACCAGATGAAATGAGTGTGATACACGACACATTCCATGTGTCGAACCTCAAAAAGTGCTTGGCGGAGGCATCCCTACACATACCTCTCGGGGACCTCCAAATTGACGATCGTCTAAAGTTCATGGAGGAACCCATTGAGATCCTCGATTGAGAGGTTCAGAAACAAAAACGAAGCAAAATACCGATTGTGAAAGTTCGTTGGAATTCTAAGCATGGTCCTAAGTTTATGTGGGAATGGGAGGATTTCATGATGAACAAATATCCCCAACTACTCGCTCTTTCAAAACTAGTGTTACCGCCACTTGAATTTTGGGAAGAAATTCCCACAACTGGGGGTGACTGTGACATTCGCCAAAACTCAGGTCAGTACTCATCTAGAACCTCGTAATTTCCTTGTGTGCACTTAATTTGGCTTAAGAGTACAAGTTAAACTAGGTTCGTGACTTAATAGATCCCTCGGAACAATTAGTGTACCTTAGCTTGTATTGAACGATCACTTTGATATGTGAATGAACCAACTGAGTGGTAAAGTGCCAAAGTTGAACCATAAGTCTAAACACAAAACTATGTTCGGTAGACCACAACCCTAAAATTTCCATATTTGAAAACACTAATGCTTAACAAGGTTGAGTATTCTAAGCTAATATGAGCAAAATTAAATCGTAATACAATCTAACTACAAAGTTGATGACAAGACCATACAATTCATAATTTGAATTATTAGTCAAAATATAGAGTTAAGGATTTCCTAATCCTATATTCCATGTTATACACTTTCAAAATTCATTTATTTGAAAATATAAATATTAATTTTATAAAAATCAAATCATAAACTAATGATTTTTATGAGTTAGTTAAGTTAAATACAAAAGCTTTATTAACCTAAATTATAAGGCAAACACAAAAGAATTAGAAATCAATTTCAAAAATCAAATTTGTTTAAAAATTAAAGAAGGTTTTTATTATTATGCCTAATACCAAGAATAGATCCTTCTCTCTCCTATTCCCCATTCAAAATACGTCTATCTCTCTCTATATCTCTGTAACAACCCGTTATTTCCGGGCATTATAAATCGATTCTTGTAACCTCTTTGGAAGGTAATAGGAATATCATTGATAAATGAATTATTCAAAAGCTCTGATTGGAGTACTCTATGTAGTAGATATCGTCTTAAGGTTTCCAAATATATAAAGAACACTAAAATCCGAGTTATGACGAAGAAGTTATGACAACACCTATTAAACGGAAAACGCAAAGTTTCAATATGATAGCATTTAGCCTTAGGTATCTAAATGAAAGTTATAGATAACATTAAACCGTGAGCGTACACAAAAAGAACGTCCAAATCTGACTTCGTATGAGGAAGTTATGATTTTTCCAAGATCCGAATATAGCAGTAGACAGCTAAAAACTCGAATCGGAGATCGAGCGAATTTTGGCCGGAATGACCTAAACGAGAATCGAAGGTCTCGACAATGGCATTTCAGCGGTAAAAAGTCTGGCAAAAACCGACATCAGATAAAGAAGTTATGAATTTTCAAAGAAATTCCTTAAACACGATGAGTTTAATATAAATAATAAAAAAAAATAATTTCGGAATCTGCTGACGGAGTCTAAACGAAAGTTGTAGAGCATAGTCTCACCTACGCGTGGATATAAAGACCATCGAAAACGGAGTTCGTATGAAGAAGATATGAATTTTTGAAGTTTATTAAATAAATTATATATTTATTTAATTCAAAATTTCGGACCTTATCCGAAGAGGAGTCAGCGTCCTCATCCGGGTACGCGCTGCGTACCCTGTACGCCCTGCGTACCCGAGAGACTTGGCCTTTGATCGTCCACGTCGCCCTATCCGAGGCATCCGACCCGTCCGACCCGTCCGAAGTATCCGACCCGTCCGACCCACTGTCCCGTCCGACCCGCCGTCCCATCCAACCCGCGTACCCAGCAACCCGTCCCATCCGAAGCCGAGGCAGTCGAGGCTTCGGTCATGCATGACGTACGCGTACGCGCTGCGTACGAGCATACGCCCCGCGTACCGAGGCGTTCAGGCTTCCTATAAATAGGATGCGAGGGCTTCCGAGAAAAATGCTCATTTCTCTCCTCTCTCTCACAATCTTGCCTCGTTTTCCGTGCCCGTTCAAACCCGAAGCTCTGGTCTTTTTGCTCAAGTCCCGAGGGTCGATTTTACTCCCGAGATTCCTGAGAGTCCCGAGGAAAATCCGTTTCCCGAGACGAAACTCTGTCCGGTTTTCCATTTCGCTATCTTCAAACTATCAGGTGAGTTCATACCCCTGCAAACACACTTTAAATACGTTTGTAAATGCTTTTTATACTCTTTTGGGGGGGGGGGGGGGGGGGAATACAAGTAAACACACGACTAAAATCGTGTGAAACATCGATCTTTTTATATACTTTTCATACTGTTGTTTTAACTGTCTTATGAAGTCATTATCATGCAAAACACCTCACAACACATCTTTACCCTCTTGGGATACAATATGTTTATAAATAGAAATATGTTTTATTTATACGTTTACATACAAATACATCATATCAAGGGTAACATTCTTTACTAAACCGTTTTATACATCCAAAGAACTTATGATTTATGCTTTGTCAAATATTGTGAAAAAGGATAAACTTTGCATACAAAACTACTACTTTAATACAGACTTAGTTGAGAATCCATGAGACGCGTACATCTTCAAACACTGCCTTTTTGATAAAAGGTATCGCTACAAGTCCTGTCTATAACCAGAGTCTCCCGTTAGGAGAACGTGTCAAATGTGTATAGATCTATACGGGAAGTCATGATCCCGCGCCCAGACTGTTAGCTACAGTCCGTCTTTTGGGGTGACAGTTGTCATAACGCTACGATGCCTGAAGAACGTCGCTACAGGCATATTATGTTTAGTATGGTTATAAAACTCATCGGATATACAATTATTATGGTATTATGCTTTTATGAACAAGTAGCTATTAAAACTATTCTTCATCTAACAAGTGCGATCTTCGTATAGCTTTACTATGTAAAACTATGACACAACTTACAAGCACGTCGGTTGCTTGCGATTTTCGGTCTTAGAGACTGCCAGTTATGTCAGGAAAATAAGGGTTTTTCCTGTATACAAACCAAACAACTAATAGGAAAATAAGGGATTTTCTCGGTACAATTAGTTGCAACTTATATCACGAACATTCATATGCATTTCATACTTTTATAAGAAAATAAGGGTTTTTCTTGGAAAACACAACAAATCATATCTCAACTATTAGGGAAAATATGGGATTTTCTGGATCTAATACATTCATTTTCAACACAACGAATCATAACTCTTTACAATTGAAATACTGCGTTTTCTGGAAAACATACACGAACTTTCGAATGGCGTACATTTTCTCAAAACACTACTTATGAACTCACCAACTTAATTGTTGACACTTTTTCTTTGAAATAACTTGTATTCTCAGGAAACCGCTAGACCAGGTAGCAACTACTTTTTTAAGACTAACGCGCTGGCGTTAGTAACATATTTTGGATCACCATATTGTATTTGATTTCTTTTGCAAACATGTAACATATACAATCATGTAAAATTTTCAAATATATTTATATTATGGTGGTGTGTACTTTCCTTTCTATGAACTGTTATGATACTGAATATGACGTCCTCCGCCCCCGAACGTTTCCGCCGTTCTGGTTTGGGGGTGTGACAGATTGGTATCAGAGCTTCGTTTATAGCGAATTAAGTATACCAAAACCATTTTTGGTATACAACTATAAACTCATCTGGGCAAAAACACTCTGAGAAGAGTCATACTTCTGAAATTAAATTTATTTAGTTTTTAAAGTAAGCATGCATTCATTTCATACTAATAACAGTTTCACATTGTACCATTTTAGAAGTATTATAAATAAGTTGTGCAGTACAGGTACGCCTTGGGACACGTAATCGGAACTGGGAAGGATATAGCCTGATCAACTATATTTGTCCGAGAGCCGACTAACGTGTGCCGAGGGGTGTCTGCAGTGGACAACAAATTTTAAAACTTACCAAACCGTTACTAGAATCAAACACAAGAATTTAAATACTATAGGAGTATTTGCTATCTAAACTAATTTAACTTACATGTTTGGCATGTTTCGACTTTATTCAATTCTTATGATCCTATTTCTCGTACAGTCAAATGGCTGGATTTCACCACCCCAATGACCCCTACTTTCCCAACCAAGGCAACGGAGGATGGATCGAAGATGATCCCGAAGAGGATGAGGAACCCATAGAATTGGGTGATGACTCCGGTACTGACTCAGAGCCGAAAGTGATCGATCCACCACCCATTCAACCTCCTGTCCATGTGAGGAACTTCCAAGGACCCACTCCCGTCTGGGGGAGTCACCTCCATCATTGGAGCCAACAACAATGCATACGCCCTCCCTACGGCATGTGTCGGGACTTCTATGATGTCCGCGGTGGAAGTTCGGCTGATCGAGCACTCCTGGTAATGGTGGGTAAGTTAGCCAATCAGTCTTATCAATCCGGAGTTCAAGCAAGCCGACTCCGGGATGTCAACGTGGAAGTGCAGGTTCACACTTCTGACATCCGTAGGCTGGATAAGATACAAGATAATGCTCAACTCCAGTCTGAGGCATTTCAGGCACAGATGATTGCAGCCCTAGCCGAATTAAGGGAGCAACAAGCCGCTTTTGATCGGCGCCTAATGGAATCGAAGCAATCAGATGCGGAGTCAAGCTCCAAGCGCAACCTACGTCGCAAATAGTGCCTGCCAGGGTTTCAAATTTTGTTATAAATTAGGACTTCGGATAAGAGTATTCTTTTCTTTAAAACTTTCTGTAATCGGAGACCTTTAGAAAGGTCAAAAAGTTTTGTCTAAACTCGGATGTAACACAACTATATGTTTAATATATATAGGGCATATCTCTTTCTTGTTTTAATTATGTGTAGTCCGTTCAATTCATAAGTGCATCCATTCAAACGTTATTAATGAATCAAGCTCAAAACCCAGTGTTGGTCAAACCAAATCCTTAATCTATTTAAGGTAGTTAACGCAATAACATTCAACTCGCAACCACCGAAACTTATAATATCTCATTTTTCTTTTGGCAGTGCAATGCCTCCTTGTAGATCAGCACGTACCAACGCAACCCCACCACCACCTCCACCACTAACTTATGATCCGGCAATGGTCCAGGCTGCTATCACAGCAGCAGTAGCAGCAGCCCTCTCTCAAATAAACTCCAATGAAAATGGAGGTACAGGAAGCAGCACGAATCATCCCAATCGTGGCACCGGCCAGGGCCATGTAAGGGAGTGTACTTACAAGGAGTTCTCCAACTCGAAGCCAAAGACTTTTAATGGTAGTGGCGGAGTCATTGCACTAATGCAATGGTTCGAAAAGACCGAAACCGTCTTCGAGATCTGCTCGTGCCAAGAAACAAGCAAGGTTAAGTTCGCTGCTTGCACCTTCATAGATCGAGCCCTCACTTGGTGGAAAAGCCATGTGAACTCAGTGACGCTCACTGTCGCTAACACCATGAGTTGGGAAGAACTGAAGGTACTACTACTGGAAGAATACTGCTCGAGGGGTGAAGTGCAAAAGCTTGAGCAGGAGCTCTGGAATTTGAAAATGACTGGGTCTGATCTAGTCGCCTACACAGCTAGGTTCAACGATCTCGCTGCTTTGTGCCCTACCATGGTCAACCCAGAATCAAAGAAGGTCGAAAGGTACATTTGGGGGTTATCACCCCAGATTCAAGGGCATGTCCTAGCTTCCAACCCTATCACCTACAACAGCGCTAAACGCCTAGCACAACGACTCATCGACCACGGAGCGAAACAGAGTACCATCACAGCAGCCGCAATTCCACCTAGGGAGGCTCAGGGCCAGAGTAAGCCTTGGAATAAGAGGAGGGGACAAACCCTCCAGGAGAACCCCAAGAAACAACAAGTGATAGCGACCCACGCTATTACTGTACCTACCAATTCTGCCCCCACAAGCTCATACAATGGAAAGCTACCGAAATGTAACCAGTGCAACTTCCACCACCACGGTCTCTGCCGTGACCTTCAATGCACCAGGTGCAATAAGAAGGGTCATACAGCCCGCTATTGCAAGGAGCAAACCCAACAATTCGCCCCCACTGCTAATACCGGAGTAAGCCGCGCTTGCTTTGAGTGCGGGGGCACAGGGCACTACCACAAGGACTGCCCGAAGACAAACAACAGGAATACCGGCGGAAGAGGCCGAGTTTTCGCAATGGGACAAGATGAAGCCATTGCGGACCCTACTGTTGTTACGGGTACGTTTCTTCTCGATGACTCGTATGCATGCATTTTGTTTGATAGTGGAGCGGAAAGGAGTTTTGTGAGTCACGACTTTAAAAGCATGCTAAAACCAATACCACAATCATTAAGTGAACCGTTCATAGTAGAAATGGCCAACGGGAAAACCGAAGGCACTAAGGAGATATATTTAAACTGCACCCTAACTCTAAACGATAATCTCTTTCAAATCAACCTCATGCCAGTCTCGATTAGGAGTTTCGATGTCATCATTGGCATGGATTGGCTGAGTTCACATCGTACGGACATCCTATGTTACGATAAGGCCGTTCGCCTTAATCTGCCAACCGGCGAAACCTTCCTTGTCTTGGGCGACAAACCTAGTACCACTCTTGGTATCATCTCAAGTATCCAAGATCAGAAGTACCTACGAAAGGAGTGTCACGCATTTTTAGCGCATGTTGTAGACGTGAAACGCGATGTCCGGGACATCAAGGATGTGCCCGACGTATGCGATTTTCCCGACGTGTTTCCCGAGGACCTTCCAGGGATACCACCCGTAAGACAAGTCGAATTCAGAATCGATCTAATTCCCGGAGCTACCCCAGTAGCCAAAGCGCCCTATCGATTAGCCCCGGCAGAGATGCAGGAGCTGTCCAGCCAACTGAATGAACTACTTGGAAAAGGATTCATCAGGCCGAGCTTCTCACCTTAGGGAGCACCCGTGTTGTTTGTGAAAAAGAAAGATGGATCGTTCAGATGTGCATCGACTACCGAGAACTCAACAAACTTACCATCAAGAACCGATACCCCCTACCCCGAATCGACGACTTATTCGATCAACTCCAAGGAGCCAACTACTTTTCCAAGATCGATCTGAGGTCGGGATATCACCAGCTGCGAGTCCTAGAGAGTGATGTTCCCAAGACGGCCTTCCGGACGAGATACGGACATTACGAGTTCGTAGTGATGCCGTTCGGACTAACCAATGCCCCGGCCGTATTCATGGATCTAATGAATCGGGTATGTCGTCCATTCTTGGATAAATTTGTGATAGTATTCATAGACGACATACTCATTTATTCAAAGAATAAAGAAGAACATAGTCAGCACCTGAGACAAGTCTTAAAGACGTTACGGACTGAGAGACTTTATGCAAAATTCTCAAAATGTGAGTTTTGGATTAGAAAGGTGGACTTCCTCGGTCACGTGGTCAGCAAGGAAGGAATCCACGTGGACCCATCGAAAATCAAGGCTATCGAAAACTGGTCTGCACCAACTACACCAACAGAAATTCGCCAATTTCTAGGTCTTGCTGGTTACTATCGAAGGTTCATCCAAAATTTCTTCAGCATCGCAAAGCCTCTTACCGCTTTAACCCAGAAAGGTGTGACCTACAACTGGGGAGAAAAGCAAGATGTTGCATTTCAAACCTTGAAACAAGCCCTTTGCAGTGCACCTATCCTTTCTCTTCCGGAAGGGACCGAAGATTTTGTGGTGTATTGCGACGCTTCAAAGCAAGGGCTGGGTTGTGTGCTAATGCAGAGGGGAAAGGTTATTGCATATGCCTCACGACAACTGAAAACACATGAGGTCAATTACACCACTCATGACTTAGAACTTGGAGCAGTGGTCTTCGCTCTTAAAATTTGGAGGCACTATCTTTACGGTACCAAGTGTACTGTCTTTACAGACCACAAGAGCCTCCAACACATCTTCGACCAGAAAGAATTAAACATGAGACAACGACGTTGGGTCGAATTGCTCAACGACTACGAATGTGAGATTCGCTATCATCCGGGAAAGGCAAACGTCGTAGCCGATGCCCTTAGTCGAAAGGAGTACTCTGGCCGAAGAGTGAAGTCATTAGCTATGTCGATCCATTCGCACCTGTCAACGCAAGTCAAGGAAGCTCAAATAGAGGCCTTGAAACCCGAAAACGTGGCAGGTGAGGCCCTTAGGGGAATGAACAAGAACTTAGAAATCAAGAGTGATGGAGCACGCTACCTCATGAACCGGATCTGGACACCCAAGTTTGGTGGATTGAGAGAGGTAGTTATGAGCGAGGCACACAGGACCCCATACTCTGTACACCCAGGGTCAGAAAAGATGTATCTAGATCTCAAGCAACTCTACTGGTGGCCAAACATGAAAGCAGAGATCGCTACTTATGTGAGCAAGTGTTTAACTTGCGCCAAAATAAAAATAGAACACCAGAAACCCTCAGGTCTACTCCAACAACCTGAAATACCTGAGTGGAAGTGGGAGCAGATTTCCATGGACTTCATAACCAAACTGCCCAAAACTCAGAGTGGCCAAGATACTATTTGGGTAATCGTCGACAGATTAACCAAGTCAGCCCATTTCTTACCGATCAAGGAAACCGATAGGATGGAAAAACTATCAAGAACCTACATCCGGGAGATCGTACAACTTCATGGAGTACCGATGTCCATCATCTCAGATAGAGACAGCAGGTTCACTTCCAGATTTTGGCAATCATTGCAAAAATCCATGGGAACAAGGTTGGACATGAGTACAGCATACCACCCTCAAACTGACGGACAGAGTGAGAGGACGATCCAAACCTTGGAAGACATGTTGCGAGCATGTGTAATCGACTTTGGCAAGGCATGGGAGATTCACTTGCCTTTGGTCGAGTTCTCTTATAACAATAGTTACCATACTAGTATCAAGACCGCTCCATTCGAAGCCCTTTACGGCCGCAAGTGCAGATCACCCCTGTGCTGGACGGAAGTGGGCGACACACAATTGGCAAAAGGTCTAGTCCCTAATAGCACCCTCACTGGTCCGGAGATCATCAAAGAAACTACCGAAAAGATCGTGCAAATACGAGAACGACTGAAGTCCTCAAGGGATAGGCAAAAGAGCTATGCCGACAGGAGACGTAAACCCTTGGAATTCTAGATTGGCGACCGTGTACTACTGAAGGTCTCACCCTGGAAGGGCGCGATACGCTTTGGGAAGCGTGGAAAGCTAAATCCCAGGTACATTGGACCCTTCGAAATCATTTCGAGAGTTGGTCCAGTGGCCTACAAACTCCAACTTCCAATCGAGCTTAACAAAGTGCATCCAGTATTCCACGTATCGAACCTGAAAAAGTGTTTGTCCGACGAAACACTTGTAATTCCACTCGGTGAAATCGAGTTAAACGAAAATCTTAACTTTGTGGAAGAACCCGTCGAGATCATGAATAGGGAAGTTAAACGGACTAAGCAGAGTCGCATTCCAATAGTAAAAGTTCGATGGAATGCTAAGAGAGGACCCGAATTCACATGGGAACGGGAAGACCAAATGCTACAGAAGTATCCGCATCTCTTCCTCATCCCCTAAAACTTTTATCTTGTATTTAATTTCAGGACGAAATTCCCTCTAACGGGGGGATGATGTAACAACCCGTTATTTCCGGGCATTATAAATCGAGTCTTGTAACCTCTTTGGAAGGTAATAGGAATATCATTGATAAATGAATTATTCAAAAGCTCTGATTGGAGTACTCTATGTAGTAGATATCGTCTTAAGGTTTCCAAATATATAAAGAACACTAAAATCCGAGTTATGACGAAGAAGTTATGACAACACCGATTAAATGGAAAACGCAAAGTTTCAATATGATAGCATTTAGCCTTAGGTATCTAAATGAAAGTTATAGATAACATTAAACCGTGAGCGTACACAAAAAGAACGTCCAAATCTGACTTCATATGAGGAAGTTATGATTTTTCCAAGATCCGAATATAGCAGTAGACAGCTAAAAACTCGAATCGGAGATCGAGCGACTTTTGGCCGGAATGACCTAAACGAGAATCGAAGGTCTCGACAATGGCATTTCAGCGGTAAAAAGTCTGGCAAAAACCGACATCAGATAAAGAAGTTATGAATTTTCAAAGAAATTCCTTAAACACGATGAGTTTAATATAAATAATAAAAAAAAAAAAAATTTCGGAATCTGCTGACGGAGTCTAAACGAAAGTTGTAGAGCATAGTCTCACCTACGCGTGGATATAAAGACCATCAAAAATGGAGTTCGTATGAAAAAGATATGAATTTTTGAAGTTTATTAAATAAATTATATATTTATTTAATTCAAAATTTCGGACCTTATCCGAAGAGGAGTCAGCGTCCTCATCCGGGTACGCGCTGCGTACCCGAGAGACTTGGCCTCTGATCGTCCACGTCGCCCTATCCGAGGCATCCGACCCGTCCGACCCGTCCGAAGTATCCGACCCGTCCGACCCGCTGTCCCGTCCGACCCACCATCCCATCCGACCCGCGTACCCAGCAACCCGTCCCATCCGAAGCCGAGGCAGTCGAGGCTTCGGTCATGCATGACGTACGCGTACGCGCTGCGTATGAGCGTACGCCCCGCGTACCGAGGCGGTTCAGCCTTCCTATAAATAGGATGCGAGGGCTTCCGAGAAAAATGCTCATTTCTCTCCTCTCTCTCACAATCTTGCCTCGTTTTCCGTGCCCGTTCAAACCCGAAGCTCTAGTCTTTTTGCTCAAGTCCCGAGGGTCGATTTTACTCCCGAGATTCCCGAGAGTCCCGAGGAAAATCCGTTTCCCGAGACGAAACTCTGTCCGGTTTTCCATTTCGCTATCTTCAAGCTATCAGGTGAGTTCATACCCCTGCAAACACACTTTAAATACGTTTGTAAATGCTTTTTATACTCTTTTGCGGGGGGGGGGGGGGGGGGGGGGAATACAAGTAAACACACGACTAAAATCGTGTGAAACATCGATCTTTTTATATACTTTTCATACTGTTGTTTTAACTGTCTTATGAAGTCATTATCATGCAAAACACCTCACAACACATCTTTACCCTCTTGGGATACAATATGTTTATAAATAGAAATATGTTTTATTTATACGTTTACATACAAATACATCATATCAAGGGTAACATTCTTTACTAAACCGTTTTATACATCCAAAGAACTTATGATTTATGCTTTGTCAAATATTGTGAAAAAGGATAAACTTTGCATACAAAACTACTACTTTAATACAGACTTAGTTGAGAATCCATGAGACGTGTACATCTTCAAACACTGCCTTTTTGATAAAAGGTATCGCTACAAGTCTTGTCTATAACCAGAGTCTCCCGTTAGGAGAACGTGTCAAATGTGTATAGATCTATACGGGAAGTCATGATCCCGCGCCCTGACTGTTAGCTACAGTCCGTCTTTTGGGGTGACAGTTGTCATAACGCTACGACGCCTGAAGAACGTCGCTACAGGCATATTATGTTTAGTATGGTTATAAAACTCATCGGATATACAATTATTATGGTATTATGCTTTTATGAACGAGTAGCTATTAAAACTATTCTTCATCTAACAAGTGCGATCTTCGTATAGCTTTACTATGTAAAACTATGACACAACTTACAAGCACGTCGGTTGCTTGCGATTTTCGGTCTTAGAGACTGCCAGTTATGTCAGGAAAATAAGGGTTTTTCCTGTATACAAACCAAACAACTAATAGGAAAATAAGGGATTTTCTTGGTACAATTAGTTGCAACTTATATCACGAACATTCATATGCATTTCATACTTTTATAAGAAAATAAGGGTTTTTCTTGGAAAACACAACAAATCATGTCTCAACTATTAGGGAAAATATGGGATTTTCTGGATCTAATACATTCATTTTCAACACAACGAATCATAACTCTTTACAATTGAAATACTGCGTTTTCTGGAAAACATACACGAACTTTCGAATGGCGTACATTTTCTCAAAACACTACTTATGAACTCACCAACTTAATTGTTGACACTTTTTCTTTGAAATAACTTGTATTCTCAGGAAACCGCTAGACCAGGTAGCAACTACTTTTGAAGACTAACGCGCTGGCGTTAGTAACATATTTTGGATCACCATATTGTATTTGATTTCTTTTGCAAACATGTAACATATACAATCATGTAAACTTTTCAAATATATTTATATTATGGTGGTGTGTACTTTCCTTTCTATGAACTGTTATGATACTGAATATGACGTCCTCCGCCCCCGAACGTTACCGCCGTTCTGGTTTGGGGGTGTGACAATCTCTCACTCACCATTTATTCCACCTTTAATTATTCATTACTCATCTTTCTTCACTCCACCTTCTCTCACTTCCCTAGACATGAAATCCCCTGAACTCTCTCTAGATTTTCCAGCAACTTTCATCCAAATCACGAAATCTTGAAGCCTTGGAGTTTCCTTTAAAGCTATAAACTAAAATACAAGGTAAAAGATTTCATCCCATCCATTAAGCTCTTCATCTTATGCTAGTTTTTGCAAATTTTCTTCCTAAACTCAGATTCTATGCCCTTTTATGGCTAGAAATCCTTATTTTTCCTCTTGGTGTTTGTAGATTCTTACCATAACACATTGCATGTGTTTGAGATGGTGAAAATCTGGGATCAAACCTATTCTAAGGGTTAAAAGAAGCATATATGTTCGTATGATTTCAAAAAATGAGTTTTGCATCTTCTTCTTCATTTCATTTGTATTCTACATAACAAAGACCAATTAAACCATTTCTAGTACATCTTGGATGCTTATTCATGTTGGATAAGGTGTCTAAGTCCATAACTTATTTGGTATATACTTGACCCGACCGACATGGTCCATTTGGGTTGCATCTCATCCAAACTATTTATGGATAATTTTATGAGAGTTATACACATATGTTTATTAATATATTATAAGTTATAATATATTAATATGAAGTTATGTTATTTAATTAGTATTAGTCTTAAATTAATTATGAATTAATTTAGAGATTAAAAGGAAGACTAATTAGATTATGGGCTATTGGTTTTATATGGTGTGGGCTAACACTCATTTGTTAATGGGCTAGGCTTGGATGGAAGTCCATGGATGATCCATGGAGCTTTTAACCCATGGGTCCTTGGAAAAGGAAAGGTCATGGGTTATTAGGGTTTCACCCTAACCATGCACACTATATAAGCATGCTTATGGAGCATGAAATGGCAACTAGTGAACTAGTGTGTGTGTGTGCTTGTGTGTGGCCGAAATATACAAGTGTGTATACTCTCTCAAAGTTTTCCAAGAGTTTATGGTGTTTTGTGATTCCATTTGAGGCATTCACACTATTGGTGCTTGGCCCTCAAACTCCTCAAGAACCAAACTCATCAAAAAGGTATGTAATCTCTTCTAACTCTTTTATGTTGAAATGTTCCCCATGCCATGTTAGATAGGATATAAACCTTGGAAAATTATTATTTTGCATGTATTTAGACAAACATAGATCCAAGGTTTATTAGGGTTGCATGCACACTTAGGAAGTGTTAGATTGCTCAAAACCCAACAGTGGTATCAGAGCCTAGGCTTGCTTGTTTGATACTTGATGCAAAATAGTTGAAAAAGTCGAAAAACTTGCTGTGTGACTGATGAACACACCGAGTCCATGGGGGGACTCGCCGAGTCCATGTGTATCTTCAACCTACTCGCCGAGTAGGTTCATGCACTCGACGAGTAGGAGCCACAGAGTGCAGATTTTCGACTTTTGCTGCTGGAAATGGACTAGAAACATTACCCTAAATTGTTTTGGTGTTTTAAAACTTGTTTTAGTTGGTGTAATGGTTGTTCTAATCCATTTACAATAGCATATATCAAAATTCCATGATTTTTATGTGTTCATATAATTCTTGAAATTTTGATGATCATGTTCATGTTCTTATGAATTTAGAAGATGATAGGAATTATTTGCTGAATTGTTTAGAATTAATTCTTGATCATTTATGTGTTTTAATGGAGTCCATAATTTGTCCTCAAGTTATGGATATCCAAAGGTCACTTTCTTTAACACACACATTTAAACACATAAGTTACATGAAAATGAAGAGTCTTCATTTTTATGAACCTTTAATTCATAAGTTATGAAATGAAAAGTTTTGGATAGTTACAAAACTTGTCCTCAAGTTTTGGAATTTGTACAGTTTCACACACTTTAATAAACTTTAATTCCAACCCTTAGAGTTTTAATAGATAAAATTCAACCCTTATACTATTTATAACATTAATGGTTAATTATTATATATATGTATAAGAATAAGTCGTTCTACCGTTAGTAGGCCTCATTCACGAAGCCGGTCTATAAGGTGGGTATAAGGTTGTTGCCTATAAAATGGCGACTTAATGGGTGTCCACTCTCACCCACCGCTTGCTTGACTGGTGGAGGGTCGTTAGCCGAATGGGTAGGACAATGACTTTAAATCCTCATTAAAAGTATAATGATTATTATAAAGTAACTAAACCTTTTTAATTCCCAATCTTAGTTATTTTAGGAAAAATGTGAACATGGTGCTAGTCCATGGAATTCACACTTTGTACCTTACCAAGTCGTTGGTGGAGCGTGTGTGGTTAACCGGCACACTAACTTGAACTAGTAAGGATCACGAAGGGTGACTTAATGTTTGTCATGGATCAATGGAGCGTGTGTGGTTTACCGGCACATTGATTAGGTGATAATATTAAGGGTACCAAGTGAATTAGCATGGTTATTCACACCTTGTTTTGTGATCCTCGGCATCCCAGTCACAAAACTTGAAGGGCACAATCGAGATTGAAACATGCCATTGAAAAGTTCAATGAATCTCAAAAGAATCTAGGAATTTCAAATCCAATTAAAACCTAATAATTCATTTTGTTTTTCATGGTGGAAATTGGTGAATCGTCATTCACCTACCTTTCAAATATATTATTACTTAGATTACGGCATCCCTCTTCTAAGTATAATATATTGTGATTGGGTCCTAGCCTTAATATTACATTTGGGTGTCTTATTAAGGATTCTATATATCTAATCTAAACTTGTTTTCTTCCTTCAGATGTCTTCCAACACTAATGCTTCAGGCTCTAACCCAACTGGTTCTTTCTCTCTCATGAATCTTTGTAGGAGGGTCATCTTTGATGGTTCCAACTTCATGGATTGGATTAGGAACATTAGGATGGTTACTCGTTATGAGGATAAGGAATATGTCCTTGATAAGGAGTTAAAAGAGCTTGATGAGTCTACTGCTACTCCTGAGGAGATCGCTGAATTCAGGACACATGAGAGAGATGCTACTAAGGTGGCATGTATCATGATGGCCACGATGACAGCCGAGCTCCAAAAGTCTTATGAAGATTTCTACCCTTTTGGGATGCACCAGGACCTGATGGAAAGGTACCATGAGAGTGCTCTTCAGGAGCAGTATGAAATAATCTCCTCCATAATAACTACCCGCATGAAGGACGGTGATTCCGTCACAGCTCACATGCAAAAGATGCAAAGGTATGTGGACCGTTTGCTGAAGCTGAATGTGAACATCCCTGAGGAGTTGGCAATTGACATCATTTTGCACTCCTTACCTTCTTGTTATGACCATTTTCGTATGACATATCATATGAACAAGGAGGAAGTTAGCCTCAGCAAGCTTCAAGGACTCTTGAAGACCGCTGAAACCGGTCTTAAGGGCAAAGGCGGTTGTTACCTCTCCTACTTCTACTCCAACATCTACCCCTGTTTTGGCTATCGGGCAAGGCAAAGGGAAAAAGAGGAAGCACCCTTCGAAGGGTACCAAGGGAAAGTCTCTTGAAGGCTCCTCATCGAAGACCAAGAGCGGTTCTGTCACTCCTTCTGCCGTTCCCAAGGATGCTGAATGCTTTTATTGCCATGAAAAGGCACACTGGAAGCGAAACTGTCCTAAGTACTTGCAAGATCTAAAGGATGGGAAAGTGAAACCCACCCATGCAAGTATTTACACTATATTGTCTAATTACTCATTATATTGTAACTCTTGGGTGCTTGATACAGGATGTGGTATTCACATATGTTCTGATTTGCAGGGCCTAAGAAGAAGTGAGGATGTGGAGCACGGGAAGATAAACTTGATTATGGGGAATAGGAAGGCTTCACCTGTTTCCAAGATTGGAGTTTATACTTTGTTGCTTAATAATGGGTTAAAATTAGATTTGAATAAATGTGTGTACTCGTCTGAAATGGCGAGTAATATTATTTCTTTTCATGCTTTGTACAAACAAGGTTTTACCTTTTCGTTTGATAATGAATGTGGTGGTATTAATGCTTTCTTTAAAAATGTGTTTTTATTTTAAAGCGTTACCTTGTGATGGTGTGTATGAAACTGTGTCGATTGTAGACAACTTAGGAAATAATGTGTTGTATATTGATTCTTCTACTAACCTAGATAAAGCATCATTGTGGCATTGTCGTCTTGGACATGTAAACAAGAAACGCATAGGCCAACTCCAAAAGAGTGGAGTCTTGGAATCATTCGACCTTAAATCGGATGATAGTTGTGAATCTTGTCTACTTGGAAAGATGACAAAATCACCCTTCACTGGAACTTGTGAAAAGGGTGAGGGTTTGTTGGACCTAATACATACTGATGTATGTGGGCCTTTCAAAACCGCAACAAGGGATGCTAATCGGTATTATGTGACTTTTATTGATGATTTTAGTAGATATGGGTATGTCTACTTAATCAAACATAAGTCAGAAACCTTTGAAAGGTTTAAGGAATTCAAACAGGAAGTAGAAAATCAATTGGGCAGGAACATTAAGATGCTTTGATCCGATCGAGGTGGTGAGTATCTTAGTACCGAGTTCCTTGACTATCTTAAGGAGTGTGGGATTGTCTCACAATTGACTCCTCCCAGGACACCACAACTGAATGGTGTAGCTGAGAGGCGTAATCGAACCCTGTTGGACATGATTCGCTCTATGATGAGTCGAGTTTCGCTACCAATCTCTTTTTGGGGGTATGCCTTAGAGACTGCCACCCATATCCTTAATCTAGTCCCTACAAAGAAGGTTACCAAAACACCTCATGAGATGTGGACTGGGAAGGTTCCCAATTTGAACCACATCAAGATTTGGGGTTGCAAGGATTTCATGAGGCGTGAAACTCATGATAAGCTCGAACCCCGGAGTGAAAGGTGTATTTTCATCGGCTACCCACAGAAATCCTTCGGTTACCTCTTCTACAGACCCAGTGAGAATGTGGTCTTTGTAGCAAGAAGAGGGATCTTTCGTGAGAGAGAATTTATAAGCCAAGGAGACAGTGGGAGGCAAATTGATCTTGAAGAAATTCAAGAAGCAATTGGTGAAGGAACCTCAGACACTAGCAATTAACCTGAGGAGGAAACTCCTGTTGAGCAAGCTGACATGTCTATACCTCCGAGGCGTTCCACATGGGTTAGGAACACACCTTCGTTTTATTATGGCTTTCATATTACTACGGAAGGTGATACGTTTATCAGCGATAGTACACTGGTAAATTTGGATGAACCTAGCAATGTTAAGGAAGCGATGGCAGGCCCGGAGTTTGCTAAATGGAAGGAGGCTATGGACAGCGAGATACAGTCCATGTATGACAATCAAGTTTGGAACTTGGTTGACCATGTACCAGGCCGTAAAACAGTCGGGTGCAAATGGATCTTCAAGAAGAAGACCGACATGGAAGGAAAAGTGCATACTTATAAGGCTCGACTGGTTGCGAAGGGTTTTACTCAAACTCAGGGTATTGATTATGATGAAACCTTCTCGCCGGTAGCCAAGATTTAGTCTATTAGGGTTATGCTAGCCATTGCAGCATTTCATGATTATGAAATATGGCAAATGGATTTCAAAACCGCTTTCCTTAATGGAAAGTTGGCTGAGGATGTGTATATGAATCAGCCAGAGGGTTTTGTCAGTGCAGAGTACCCTAATAGAGTATGCAAGCTTGAGAAATCCATTTATGGATTAAAACAAGCATCTCGTAGCTGGAATCTTTGTTTTGATGAGAAGGTCAAAGAGTTTGGCTTCTCGAGAAGTGAAGATGAGTCTTGCGTGTATATCAGAGCTAGTGGGAGTATAGTTAGCTTCTTGGTACTGTATGTGGATGACATACTACTTATAGGAAATGACATCCCAACCTTGCAGGAGGTTAAGTCCTGGCTTGGGAAGTGCTTTGCTATAAAGGACCTAGGGGAGGCTGCCTATATCCTAGGGATAAGGATATTAAGAGAAAGGAGTAAAAGACTAATTGGACTTAGTCAGAGTACATACTTGGATAAGGTGTTGAAAAGGTTCAACATGCAGAATTCCAAGAAAGGAGATTTACCGATCCAAAGCAATGCCAAACTAAGTAAGACTCAGAGTCCGAGTACAGAGGCAGAGATAGCTGAGATGAGCCAATTACCGTTGGCTTCCGTTGTTGGCTCGATTATGTATGCTATGACTTGTACCCGCCCTGATGTGGCATTTGCTTTGAGCATGGTCAGTAGGTATCAGGGGAACCCTGGCAAGGCTCATTGGACCGCGGTAAAGAACATTCTCAAGTATCTGCGGAGGACTAAGGATTGGATCCTTACCCTTCGTGGGAGTAATGACTTGAGAGTATTAGGGTATAGTGATGCTGGTTTTCAGACTGATAGGGATAACTTCCGCTCTCAGTCGGGCTGGATCTTTACCTTAAATGGAGGGGCAATTTCTTGGAAGAGTTCCAAGCAGGAGACGGTGGCTGATTCGACTTGTGAATCAGAGTACATAGCAGCGAGTGAAGCAGCAAGGAGGCGATATGGCTAAAGAACTTCATCGGAGACCTTGGAGTTGTACCAGCTATTAAAGAACCTATGGAGATTTTCTGTGAAAACAATAGTGCGGTTGCCTTAGCCAAGGAACCAAGAGATCATGGCAGATCCCGACACATTGACAGAAAATATCACTTCATAAGACACAAGATTGAAGAAGGACTCCTCGTGGCAAGGAGGATATCGTCGGATGAGAATCCTGTAGATCCCCTTACGAAGGGACTGACGAGGGTTAAGCATTTTCAGCATGCGAGGCGCATCGGGCTGAGGGACGATATTAGTTTTACAGATTAGATAGTTTTCCTGAAACTTGTAAAATGTAATCGACGTTTGATGATGAATAAAATTTGTGATTTATTTATGAGTAAAGTGTTACTATCATTGTCAATTATTTACTATTGTTTCAGTTTTGCATGTTTTGACTTCCCGAATAATTAACTTATTCAAACCTCCACAATCGGTCATACGTCGGAAGTAGGTATGAATCAAGATTGTCATGAATTGGGTTTGTAGATGGCTAAAAGTGTTTAGACATGGCAATGGTTGCTGCAACATTCATGAGTACTCATAAGTTATGAGTATTGGTATAAACCCACGCTCACTTGTATCACTTCATGGAATTTATCTCGAGTGATCATGAGACGATAATATCATATAAGTCTTCAAACCTAGAGATATGAGTTGTTACCTATGAGTTGGTTGTGCATTGATTGCATGAAAACACATCAGTAACTTGATGTTATAAAACGTGCCTTTGTGTACAATTCATCAAGTAGTAGAACAAGCATATGAGCCGAAGTCTATCTGTTCCTTCTAGAAATAGAAGCGATATTTGGGCCCCTCGATGATTTTGTGTTGACCCATGTACCGGGCCCGGTCAGAACTAAACTGATGTGTTCAGTGAAGTTCTTTGTCAAACAAATCGAAAATCGAGAAACAACTGCCAGATAATAAGCAAGACATAGTTCCATGTGTTTGTCCGGCTGATATCATGAGAACAGAGGATTATATGATCACTTGTCTTAAAATGGCGCTTCATAGTTCAACGGAGTTTTCGAGAGCTACGATTGGTGGTTGGTTCCTAAAGTTATATAGGCAAATACAGTTATTAGACTTATCCAAGTGGGAGTCTGTTGGATAAGGTGTCTAAGTCCATAACTTATTTGGTATATACTTGACCCGACCGACATGGTCCATTTGGGTTGCATCTCATCCAAACTATTTATGGATAATTTTATGAGAGTTATACACATATGTTTATTAATATATTATAAGTTATAATATATTAATATGAAGTTATGTTATTTAATTAGTATTAGTCTTAAATTAATTATGAATTAATTTAGAGATTAAAAGGAAGACTAATTAGATTATGGGCTATTAGTTTTATATGGTGTGGGCTAACACTCATTTGTTAATGGGCTAGGCTTGGATGGAAGTCCATGGATGATCCATGCAGCTTTTAACCCATGGGTCATTTGAAAAGGAAAGGTCATGGGTTATTAGGGTTTCACCCTAACCATGCACACTATATAAGCATGCTTATGGAGCATGAAATGGCAACTAGTGAACTAGTGTGTGTGTGCTTGTGTGTGGCCGAAATATACAAGTGTGTATACTCTCTCAAAGTTTTCCAAGAGTTTGTGGTGTTTTGTGATTCCATTTGAGGCATTCACACTATTCGTGCTTGGCCCTCAAACTCCTCAAGAACCAAACTCATCAAAAAGGTATGTAATCTCTTCTAACTCTTTTATGTTGAAATGTTCCCCATGCCATGTTAGATAGGATATAAACCTTGGAAAATTATTATTTTGCATGTATTTAGACAAACATAGATCCAAGGTTTATTAGGGTTGCATGCACACTTAGGAAGTGTTAGATTGCTCAAAACCCAAGAATTCACTCCATGCATGTATTAGAAATCGGATTTGTGAAGCAATCCTACTGTAAGATTCGGTGGTTCCACGGAATTCTCTCTCACAAGAATGAAATACCCTCTTTTAGGCATTGGATAACCCTAAATCTATGCCTTGGATTCATGAACGTAAAAGTTTATTGTTCTTCTGTAAACTCCAGTTATTGTTATTTATTTTCGACCATAAAATAAATATACATGTTGTCTTTGTGAATGTAACCCTTAGGGAGCACTCAAAGCAACCAAGGATGACATGCATTCTGTCAGAATATTTGGTTCAGCTTTGAATGGGCAAAACTCACTCATTACTAAACCAAATCACGATGTTTTTTTCCTGAGGGCTATTTCCTTGAGATAGATCTTGAACCCAATTGGTCTTACTGTAAACATTAAAAATCTGATTTTTGACAATTTTTACAAAACAGTTGCGCAAGCATAAAGTTTTTTCTGATCATTAGTTTTTATTTACATGATCAAGGGTCTTCAACCCCACCTTAAATCTGAGGAAAAATAGTTTAGACACTTAACATATCCAAAGAATAATTCCTAAAACTTCGTGTATTAAAACCTCATAGAATTTTCTACACAAATTCGTGAACTTTCAGCTACATCTAGAACTCATGCACTATATTGTGCAACACTTCTGTCACACCCCCAAACCAGAACGAAGGAAACGTTCGGGGGAGGAGGACTTCATGTAAGTATCACAACACATGCAATATAGTAATCCAAGTACAAACAACCATTGCATTAATAAGAATAAGTTTTACATAAGTGTTTAAACATTACATATTCAAACACCAAAGTAGTTTCAGTAGAAGACAAGAGTCGCGGTACGGTACTAGGTAGTCTTCTCAAGAGCTTCGGGAGTGTACCTGTCTACTGGATTCCTGAGAATACAAGTTATCTGGAAAGAGTAGATCAGCATTTAAGCTGGTGAGTTCATAAGTATTTTAGTTCTGTTAAGTATACTCTAGGTTCTTTGGAAAAGGTCAATGGTTCCTCCAGAAAATCCTATATTTCCTGAGGTGATAAACTGATAACCTCAATAGTTTCCCTTTGTAATTACTTAGTTTATACTAATTATGTATAAACTAATATCCAACTGACAGTTAAATGGGTGTATCTGCC
The DNA here is from genome assembly GCF_051521515.1 of Lactuca serriola. Taxonomy (NCBI): domain Eukaryota; kingdom Viridiplantae; phylum Streptophyta; class Magnoliopsida; order Asterales; family Asteraceae; genus Lactuca; species Lactuca serriola. The sequence goes on along the minus strand of NC_136408.1, from coordinate 227,755,315 downwards.
CTAAGCCCACAACCAAACAAGGAACAGGAAGTAAGGCGGAAGTCACACATTTCACTGTCAATCGGATATTACTTATATATAACTCTAATGTAATAACTAAGGACTTATAGAGTTAACCACTAAAGGTCTTTTATGTTATACTAGTTTACAGAGATTGAATGACTAAGTTCCATTTGATTAGTAGTTTAATTCCATAAACCGTTTCATTTGTAAAAGTGGTTTAATCCCATAACCGTTCCATTTGTAAAAGTGGTTTAGTCCCATAAACCGTTTCCTTTGTGTACGTGATTAAATCCCATAAACCATTTCCTTTGTATAAGTGGTTAAATCCCATAACCCGTTTCTTTTGAAAGAGTGGTTTAATTCTATAAACCGTTTCATTTTTAAAAGTATTCTTAGTTATATCTGTTCTATAGTAAAAACCTTAGTATTAATCCTGGAAAATATTATATTATCCATAATACTGCCTTGTGGTTTTAAATGTTCAAAACCAGAACTACAAGTATATTTACCATACTTGATTTCATGATCCGTAGGTTTTACTGTAAGTAAAAACTACAGAAGGTATATTTGGTCGGGATGTAATTATCTTTTCTTACTGTTTTAAGAGAAGTATATTACTTAGTAATTCACTCGTTGTTTTATCCATGTGAGTTATATTAACCATACTAATATGACTGATAAGCCTACGGCGACGTTCTTCTAGCGTCAAAATGAAATGATATTTGACACCCTAGGCCTGCCGGCCAAACTGTAGCGAACAGTAGAGGTACGGGATTGTCAGTCCCATATATATCTATACACAAATTCACGCTCTCCCTATAAGAGATTCTGGTTAATAGGTCAGGACTTAAAGTCGTACTTAGATAAGTACACTGTGAAGGGTCTCACAAATTTATTGTTTCAACGAGATTGACGATGTATTATTACCCCGTGATTGCTAACCCTGATACTCTGTATTGTACCTTTGTTAATGCAAACCCGGTATGATGTATTATTACCCCGTAATTGCTAACCCTGGCACTTTGTATCTTACCTTTGTAAATGCAAACCCGGTATGATGAATTATTACCCCATGATTCCTAACCCTGGTACTCTATATCATACCTTTGTTAATGCAAACCCGGTATGACGTATCTTTACTTCTTTAATATGTTATTCGTATCTTAAAGGCATTATACATATCCTGGTATAGATAAATGAATTGTTTGTAATTTCCTTGGAAAGTATACAGTCGTGAATCATACTTGTATATTTAGTTTTGAATCATAAATTATACAAATTATAATTTATATTCTCTAATCTGATTAGCATGATTTCTCATGGATGAACACCTTTGCTCAGCATGATACAAAGGTAATGATACCAAATGGAGTAACCTTTTATATTCATATATGTATAATATATATATATATATATATATATATATATATATATATATATATATATAAAAGAAGGAAACGACCTTCGGACAAATAATATCACCTTAATTCCACATCCAAACAAGGAAAAGGAATAAGATAATTCATTAGTCCTAAGTACTTCAAATCTTATTTATATATTTATACATATATAAACCTGATTTTGGCAATCATAATTTGAGATAGTTTATTAAAAACCTTTTTCAAGGAATTTAACGGAGTTTACATGAATTTAAAGATTTAACATGGCTTTAAGTCATTTTGGATGTATTTGGTAATTCTTAAAAGCATACGGAAACTCTTTGTGTGATTATTATCACGTACGGTTATTAACACAGTTTAATATTGTGTTAAACTTGTATTCCCCCCTAAAAAGCATTTAAAAACCATTAAAAAGGTAAATTATAGGGGTATGAGCTCACCTTTATAGGCGGTAATTCGGGCAGTGTTTTGTTTCCCGGAAAATAGTTTGTTTGACGAAAACCAGCTTAAATCGGGCAGAGTTTCGATAGGAGAGATGATGAATTCTCGAGAATTCCTGGGCTCCGGGGCTTGCTTTGGGCTTTAGACGTGATACTGGGGCCTTGGGGGGTCGTGAGAAAGTCTAGGGGGTGAAAAGGTGAAAGGTAGTGAAATTTGGGGTGAAAAACCTCTCAAATCCGAGAAGTCTCGCACCCTTTATATAGGGGTGCGAGGGTGCGGTCCGAAGCCTGAGTCAGCAGCCACGCGTCGTCAGCAGCGAGGTCCATAAGTGCGAAGTCCGGATGCGAGACAGCGAGGCAAGCCGCGTGTCGGATCGCTACTGGGCCGAACTTCGGTCCAATCAGAAGCTGCCATGAGGATCCGAGGGGTGTCTCCTGCGAGGGTTGTCGGCTGCCTATTGGACCTCGGTCTTGATCCAATCAGATGGTGGCACGGTGAACTTCGGTGCTATCAGAAGGTGACACGTGGCAGCCTCGCATACGAGGGTGATGTGGCAGAAGGGTGATTATGCGATTTTTCTCGGTTTTTGAGCCAAAAACTTCTAAAATTCATAATTTTTGCATACGAACTCCGTTTTTGACGTTCTTTATATGCACGCGTAGGTAAAATTATACTCTACGACTTTCGTTCAGACTTTGTCGGCTAATTTTGAATTTATTTTTAATATTATTATTTTTAACAGACCGGGACAGGAAAATCCGTTAAAAATTCATAACTTCTTCATCCGACATCCGTTTTCTTCTGTCTTTTTAACGTTGTGCTACTTTTGACGAGACCTTCGATTCTCGTTTAAGGTGCGCCGCTAAATATTGATCGATTTATATTTCGAATTTTTAGGTGTCCACTGCTAAACCGAAAATACGAAGTCAGATTTTGACGTTCTTTTTATGAACGTTCTCGTTTTAACATATTCTGCTACTTTCATTTAGATTGTTAAGGCAAAAAGCCTTTTATCGAAAATTCGCCATTTACACTGAATGGTGTTTTGCCGGTTTTATCGCGGATTTTCGATTGGTCAATACTTCTTCGTTATAACTCGGATTTCAGTGTTCTTTATATTTTGGAAACCTTCTTACAATCTCTACCACTTGGTTCATCCCAATCATGATTATTGATCAATTTATTTTTGACCTAAATTTGACTGGTGTCACATTATCCTCCCATTAGAGGGAATTTCGTCCCGAAATTAAGTCTAAAGTGATACTCATGGACTAGGTCTAATCTTCCCTTTCCCAAGTGAATTCAGGTCCCCGGTTTGTAATCCAGCGAACCTTCACTAATGGGATAAGACTTTGGTTGGTTCTTTAGATTTCCCTATCCATGGTTTTTATTGGTTCTTCTACAGAGTGTAAACTTTTATTTAACTTGATTTCATCAAGTGAAATAACAAGTGTTTTATCCGATAGACACCTCCTTAGATTAGATGTGTGAAAGATGGGATGAATGCTATTAAGTTTTTGTGGTAGTCTAAGTTTAAAAGTACAAGACCGATTCTGGTAATAACCTTAAATGGTTTTATGTACTTTGAGTTTTGTATTTCACGCTTTATCAAGCGCATCTTATCTTTCCTGAGTGAGACCTTCATATGACAAGGTCATCAATCCTGGAATTCCAAGGGTTTTCATTTATCGAAGCCGTAGCTTCTCTGGTTAACTCTGGAAGCTTTATGGCGCTTCCCGATTCGTATTTTGTTTTTGGTAGTTTCTCAGATGAATTCCAGATCAGCGAGGGTACTATGTGGAAATTGGATATCTAGCTAGTTGCGTATTACCTAATTTAGTCCAGTGCAGATAGGATCTGCACTTGTGACCACATAAGGTTTTGAATGGAGCAACTTGAATGCTAGTGCGATAATGGTCTCGACTAATTGGTAAATGGGTATCCCATTCTTTACCATAGCCGATCCCATAAAATCTTGACTACTCTAGTTCCTAGAGATTTTTGAGTGACGGCCTAAACTGGGAGATGATTCTATTATCTCAGTGGAGATAACAGATATTGGCATACCGTGCACTCATACGTTTTAGTTATTTTCTCTACTTTCCACAACTTCACGTTTCAAGGCTTCCTGTTGAGCCTCCTTACTTTGTGTGTAGAGATTTGAAAGGGTTATCATAGTCCGTGAGTGGCACTATGACTTGGGTACTCTTTCCGACTTAGGGTGTCAGCTACTATATTGGCTTTGTCGAGATGATAATGAATTTCAAATTCATAGTCATTTAGTAGCTCGACCCACTTTCGTGGTCTCATGTTGAATTCTACCTGGTAGAATACATGATGCTGGCTTTTGCTCTGAAGTTCATGATCAGACTCATACTTGGCTCATCCATCGTCACCTCGTGTATACAAGTCGTATATAATTTAGATTTCACAAAACGTTCAGATGGGTGACTCTGCCCTAGGTCCACAACCAAACAAGGAACAGGAGATAGGGCGGAAGCACATATCCTTAATATTGTTAAGTCTAACTTATATACCACCCGCGTGTATACACTTAGCAGCGATAGATTAAGTTAATAAGTTCTTAGTCTCTATTCTTGAACTTGACCTGCGGTACAATGATTTTCCTATGAGATATATTGAGGTATTTCGCTAGTTACTGACTTCTAAGACTAATTCTGTGCTTTTCGTTTGAAGTTTTCGGTCTACTGAGTAGGCTAGAATGGCATGGTACTCTTTGCATGGGTACTTCTGAAGTTTTTAAACGAGAGGCAACCTAAGGGTTTTGTGTTATGGATTGAAATAATTTCATCTTACGACTGATTAAGGAAAAGTTCTCTTATACAACATAAGAATTTTCACATGGTAAGGGCCAGGCCAAACCATGTCGAATGAGGATGTCAGAATTTTCTCAATGAAATAGATATTAAGTCGTTCTGAGACGAATGATTACTAGAATGATATCCTATGTACCTAAGTTTTCCGCGCTTCTAGTTTTGTTCTGTTATTATCACTATGAACCCCTTTTTAATTCGAAGTCGGTGGGTACTACCAATACGAGGGTTCTGATAATTTGAAATTATGAACTTTCATGAAACGATCCTTACTAGGTCTCTCTATAATTGATTGGTGCATACAAGTCATGTATAATTAAGATTGGTAAGACATTAGACTGAGCAACCCTGCCCTAAATCCACAACCAAACAAGGAACAGGAAATAAGGCGGGATTACTCACTCTAAGTCTACAAATCTTAATTATAAATGACCCTTATGTATACACTAAGTCATCATAGCTTACCTGTTAGGGTTTCAAATTTTTATATAAGTGTTATGATTTAGTTTGAGCGGAAGAGTAATCATAGTTATAAATAGTTATCGGGGTTTGGAAGCGTACCAAAATATAGCAGGGTTCTTTGATGCTTTCCCACGTATTGGGATCAAAATCTTCCTGCTCCCCTGTCGTTCTTCTCTGTTGGAAAGTCCCTCTTGTAATGTCCTATTTCACCACAGAGGTGACATCTGGGAATGGTTCCAACATCAGTAGTTGAAGTGATGAACTCAACCGGAGTTCTACAGATGTGGGCGGTATGCCCCTTGATGTTGCATCTATTGCAATGTAGCTTTCGGCAAACTCCATGATGATGGTAGTTGCACTTGCTGCAGTGTGGAAGGTTTCCTAAGTACGACTTGGTTGGTGCTAGAATAACAGGGCTGATGGGGGTATCGACTGCCCCCATTTGTTGTTCTTTGTTAGGTTCTTGAGTTGAACAACTCCCTTTCATGTTCTCGAACTTTCGTTTAAGGATATTAGGCTTAAGGTTCGAGGCGTCCTTACAAGTAGGTGCTTGTTGTTGTACTTGGCCATCACCATGATCGGGGTTACCAATAGCATTACTACTAACATTTGCATTGTTAGCATTAAGGTGTGCCATGACAGCTGTTACAGTTGATGTGACCGCAGCTTGAAACGTAGCCGCATCTATATGAAGGATTGGTGTTTCGCTGGTGGGTTGGTTACACTTCTTTGGAGGCATGATTCTGTTACATGATAAGAAAATGAGCTTGTAAGCGACTATCGTGTCTCTAGATGTATTCTAACCATTTGTATCTATGTATTAATCTTTTGTTTTGTTATATTGTTCTCAATGATTCGACCTGCATTCCTATGATGCAGTCCTGGTAAGGAACATAATCAAGTTTCTAGAATGGTTAGGAACCGAGTATCATCCGAACTAAGTTACCTTCGTTTGGTGGATATCGTTTCCCAATTTTCTAAAATATTAGAAAACAATTCATAATAGTGTCTACAAAAATAGACTTATGAATTTGGGAAGTAATCACTATCAATTAAGATTCAGTGATCTGATTTATTGTTATTAGTTGTGACAGGAAAAGAGGATAAGCTCCAAACCTAATGTGAGTAATGCAATCACTAACTCACTAGGTTGAACCAATTTACTAGTTATTACTTAGATGAAAAGGTGCTCGGACACTTCACATGAATCATGCGTGGTTTTCCTTTGTTCTATTCTAGGTGGTAATGATTTGTTCACTCCTGGTATCTATCAGGTGTCCTTCTCCTCTGTAGGTGTATTGAATTCCCGGGTTGTCTTACTTCCGATTCTGACACTGATCCCCATTACTTCGTAATGAAGATTTTGAATCTCGGAAGTTATGTGAATATCTCATTGGTGTCTCTAATAAGGTAAAGGCACTAAATGATTTCTATAGTTTGTTTACTTCTCATCTGTTTCTCTCTCAGAATTCTCCTAATGATATTCTGTTGGATCCTCCTTGACTCTCTTATTGATTGCCGGAGTATCTATCTACGGGGTTTATACGAGAATGGGAATGTCTAAATAATCTATGAGAAAATTTAAATTTTTACAAAGGTGATCCTTTCTGGTCCTTCTATAATCACATGGTGGGTACCGATTAAATATAATCCAGATCAAATAGAACTTCGAATAAGTAATCCTACTCTAAAACCACATCCAAACAAGGAAAAGGAAGTAGAGTGAAATCATATATTCTGAGTCTATAAAATCTCAACTATATATAACCTTAACATATCCACTTAGTAATTATAGACGTACCAGAGAAGATCTTTTTAACATTTCCCAAAATTTTATTTAAAATACTTCCATGGTATTTGATTCTTGGACTTCTAGATATTAGAAGTTGATAAGTTTTCAGTTTTCTTGTTATAGCATCCTAAAATACTTCTATAGTATTTTAACCTTTATGTTTGGTTCTAGAATTCATCTGGTACCTAGGTAAGTTTTAGACTTGTTGCAACACTACAATCACTCCTAAACACATGTTGGTTATATCTCAAATGAATATAGTTGATCAGGCTATATTGATCCCATATATGATTACATAACTGTCCAGGTTTAACTATAATGTTCAACATCCAAATACTTTTACTTTTATAAAATATTGTTATATATTCTGTATGTACTTATACTTTTATAAAATATTGTTATATTTTTAAAGTATAACTCTTTGTCAAAGGGTTTTTATCCCAATGGGTTTATAGTTGTATATCTTTTATGATTGGTAAACTGAGTTCACTATAAACAATGCTCTGATACCAATCTGTTACACCCCCAAACCAGAACAGCGGAAACTTTCGGGGGAGGAGGACTTCATGTAAGTATCACAACACATGCAATATAGTAATCCAATTACAAACAACCATTGCATTAATAAGTATAAGTTTTACATAAGTGTTTAAAAATTACATATTCAAACACCAAAGTAGTTTCAGTAGAAGACAAGAGTCGCGGTACGGTACTAGGTAGTCTTCTCAAGAGCTTCGGGAGTGTACCTGTCTACTGGATTCCTGAGAATACAAGTTATCTGGAAAGAGTAGACCAGCATTTAAGCTGGTGAGTTCATAAGTATTTTAGTTCTGTTAAGTATACTCTAGGTTCTTTGGAAAAGGTCAATGGTTCCTCCAGAAAATCCTATATTTCCTGAGGTGATAAACTGATAACCTCAATAGTTTCCCTTTGTAATTACTTAGTTTATACTAATTATGTATAAACTAATATCCAACTGACAGTTAAATGGGTGTATCTGCCCTAAGCCCACAACCAAACAAGGAACAGGAAGTAAGGCGGAAGTCACACATTTCACTGTCAATCGGATATTACTTATATATAACTCTAATGTAATAACTAAGGACTTATAGAGTTAACCACTAAAGGTCTTTTATGTTATACTAGTTTACAGAGATTGAATGACTAAGTTCCATTTGATTAGTAGTTTAATTCCATAAACCGTTTCATTTGTAAAAGTGGTTTAATCCCATAACCGTTCCATTTGTAAAAGTGGTTTAGTCCCATAAACCGTTTCCTTTGTGTAAGTGATTAAATCCCATAAACCATTTCCTTTGTATAAGTGGTTAAATCCCATAACCCGTTTCTTTTGAAAGAGTGGTTTAATTCTATAAACCGTTTCATTTTTAAAAGTATTCTTAGTTATATCTGTTCTATAGTAAAAACCTTAGTATTAATCCTGGAAAATATTATATTATCCATAATACTGCCTTGTGGTTTTAAATGTTCAAAACCATAAGTACAAGTATATTTACCATACTTGATTTCATGATCCGTAGCTTTTACTGTAAGTAAAAACTACAGAAGGTATATTTGGTCGGGATGTAATTATATTTTCTTACTATTTTAAGAGAAGTATATTACTTAGTAATTCACTCGTTGTTTTATCCATGTGAGTTTTATTAACCATACTAATATGACTGATATGCCTGCGGCGACGTTCTTCTGGCGTCAGAATGGAATGATATTTGACACCCTAGGCCTGCCGGCCAAACTGTAGTGAACAGTAGAGGTGCGGGATTGTCAGTCTCATATATATCTATACACAAATTCATGCTCTCCCTATAAGAGATTCTGGTTAATAGGTGAGTGTTTAAAGTCGTACTTAGATAAGTACACCGTGAAGGGTCTCACAAATTTATTGTTTCAACGAGATTTACGATGTATTATTACCCCGTGATTGCTAACCCTGATACTCTGTATTGTACCTTTGTTAATGCAAACCCAGTATGATGTATTATTACCCCGTAATTGCTAACCATGGCACTCTGTATCTTACCTTTGTAAATGCAAACCCGGTATGATGAATTATTACCCCGTGATTCCTAACCCTGGTACTCTATATCATACCTTTGTTAATGCAAACCCGGTATGACGTATCTTTACTTCTTTAATATGTTATTCGTATCTTAAAGGCATTATACATATCCTGGTATAGATAAATGAATTGTTGTAATTTCCTTGGAAAGTATACAGTCGTGAATCATACTTGTATATTTAGTTTTGAATAATAAATTATACAAATTATAATTTATATGCTCTAATCTTATTAGCATGATTTCTCATGGATGAACACCTTTGCTCAGCATGATACAAAGGTAATGATACCGAATGGAGTAACCTTTTATATTCAAATATGTATTATATATATATATATATATATATATATATATATATATATATATATATATATATATATATATATATATAATTAAGAAGGAAACGACCTTCGGACAAATAACATCACCTTAATTCCACATCCAAACAAGGAAAAGGAATAAGATAATTCATTAGTCCTAAGTCCTTCAAATCTTATTTATATATTTATACATATATAAACTTGATTTTGGCAATCATAATTTGAAATAGTTTATTAAAAACCTTTTTCAAGGAATTTAACGGAGTTTACATGAATTTAAAGATTTAACATGGCTTTAAGTCATTTTGGATGTATTTGGTAATTCTTAAAAGCATACGGAAACTCTTTGTGTGATTATTATCACGTACGGTTATTAACACAATTTAATATTTTGTTAAACTTGTATTCCCCCCCCCCCCCTAAAAATCATTTAAAAACCATTGAAAAGGTAAATTATAGGGGTATGAACTCACCTTGATAGGTGGTAATTCGGGCACCGTTTTGTTTCCCGAAAAATAGTTTGTTTGACGAAAAACCGGCTTAAATCGGGCAGAGTTTCGATAGGAGAGAGGATGAATTGTCGAGAATTCCTGGGCTACGGGGCCTGCTTAGGGCTTTAGATGTGATACCGGGGCCTTGGGGTCGTGAGAAAGTCTAGGGGGGGTGAAAAGGTGAAAGATGGTGAAATTTGGGGTGAAAAACCTCTCAAATCCGAGAAGTCTCGCACCCTTTATATAGGGGTGCGAGGGTGCGGTCCGAAGCCTGAGTCAGCAGCCACGCGTCGTCAGCAACGAGGTCCACGAGTGTGAAGTCCGGATGCGAGACAGCAAGGCAAGGCGCGTGTCGGATCGCTACTGGGCCGAACTTCGGTCCAATCAGAAGCTGCCACGAGGATCTGAGGAGTGTCTCCTACGAGGGTTGTCGGCTGCCTATTGGACCTCGGTTCCGGTCCAATCAGATGGTGACACGGCAAACTTTGTTCCTATCAGAAGGTGACACGTGGCAGCCTCGCATGCGAGGGTGACGTGGCAGAAGGGTGACTATGTGATTTTTCTCGGTTTTTGAGCCAAAAACTTCTAAAATTCATAACTTTTGCATACGAACTCCGTTTTTGACGTTCTTTATATGCACCCGTAGGTAAAATGATACTTGACGACTTTCGTTCAGACTTCGTCGGCTAATTTTGAATTTATTTTTAATATTATTATTTTTAACAGACCGGGACATGAAAATCCGTTAAAAATTCAAAACTTCTTCATCTGACGTCCGTTTTCGTCTGTCTTTTTACCGTTGTGCTACTTTTGACGAGACCTTCGATTCTCGTTTAAGTTGCATTGGCTAAATATTGATCCATTTATATTTCGAATTTTTAGTTGTCTACTGCTAAACCGAAACTTCGAAAAATCATAACTTCCTCACACGAAGTCAGATTTTGATGTTCTTTTTATGAACGTTCTCGGTTTAACATATTCTACAACTTTCATTTAGATTGTTAAGGCTAAAAAGCCTTTTATCGAAAATTCGCCATTTACACTGAACGGTGTTTTGCTGGTTTTATCGCGGATTTTCAGTTGGTCATAACTTCTTCGTTATAACTCGGATTTCAGTGTTCTTTATATTTTTGGAAACCTTGTTACAATCTCTACCACTTGGTTCATCCCAATCATGATTATTGATGAATTTATTTTTGACCTAAATTTGACTGGTGTCACAACTTCTTAACTTGTTTGGGTTCAATACCCCTATTTTTCTTCAAAATATATTTTTTAAGAAATTGTTTTATGAAAGCTCATATACACAAGTGATGATCTGTAAAACTCCAAGGGCTAGAACAAATCCCTTATTTTTCTATAAAAATAGTGATTTAATGGCTATAAATTCAAAATAATTCTTTTTATAAGAGATAAAAATCTGACAATTTTGATTATTAATGTATTACCGAATAAGAAAGCCATGTAAATTTTCAGACAATTTGGAAGCTTTTTGGTGTTTTATCCATATTTTTCATTAAATTGGAGCATGAATTTATAAATTTGGGTTACTGGACCGAAAAACTCTAAAAAATACTTTTCGCAACCTTGGGAACATTATGAGAACCTGTAAAAATTAAATTGAGAATTCTAGAAACTGTTTACCATTTATGTTGAATTTTATCTATTAATTGGGTTTTAATTTACAAATAAATATCAAATGACCTTCAAAAATGTCTACAAATTTTCTGGACACCAATGTCCTTTGTTAGAATCAGAAAAACAATTTTTTGAATTTTTGGAATTTATTTCCATGCCTTTTGTGAAATTTTGAACACAATGTATTATGAATTAATTTTACTGATAATGAATCGTACACACTTTGGGCACTTTTACGACACCACTAGTTGGATAGATAGTTCCTAGAAAATGGCTTAGTAAATTATATCTCACTAGACTCTATTTGTTCCGTAGGACGCTATTAGGAAGCCTACTCATCAACATCAACCTGCGAAGCCCGAGCCACAAAGTTTCCATTGTGAGTATTCGCAGCCCCTATTTTTACGTTTTTAATGTTTTTGGGTGGAAAGCATGCTACAATTTCTATGAACATTATTTTATGAACTTGTGCTATGGACTATATGGTATGAACTTTGTTGTATGAACCTTGTATTATGAACTTGTACTATGAATTTGGTGTTATGAACTTGTATGTTAAGTCCCCGGAGAACCGATACAACCTATTAACTCGTATTCCAGCCGATGGTCTTATGGATAGTGCTATTTGGGGTCGACAGCCCCCACTCGCCCAGAACCGCGAGTGCATATTTCCATTCCATGAACGGACATCATGGGAACCATGGACATGATGGAATGGGGAAAGAACGATCGTTAGGCTTGGTTGTGAACGGAATGCAATGACATTCATCATTTTTTTGAACTAGAACTTTTATTGAACAAACTGTATTTTCTTATTATAATAATGTACTATTATAAACCTATGAACTCATCAACTATTTTATAGTTGACCCTCGTTTTTGCATGCTTTTCAGGGAATGGTCAGTGAATCAATAAGACACCAGCATGATTTAAGTTGTTGCTTTTGTTATATATTAAACTATGTATTGTGAAAACTAAATGTATTTGTTTTGTACGCGATGTAAACTTAAAACGTTTAATGTTTATCTTTGGTACTCTTATTTACCTTTTGTGATGAGACCTTAGCATGTCACTCTTCGTGTTTCCACTTTAACGGGGTGTGATAGATTTGGTATCAGAGCCTAAGGTTATAGAGAATACTCGTTTTCCCTTTTCCCTTAGGAAAGCGTAAACTATAACCGTTGAGTTAATAAAACATACCATCTAGTATAACTATATCGGGTAGTGCACTATTGGGCCTTAATTATACATTGCCTGATCACTTATGTATAATTAAGGATGAGCTAGTATAGGACCAGAAGTGGTTATAGTGAATGCTATGAGCACCCTAGGTTAAACGTAAGCATCGAACAAAATAGAAATTCACTAGGATGATAAAATCTCGTCGAAACAATAGAGTTTCTCGTGTATTACCTAGCTATGTTAAACACTAGCTCTCCAGCACATGGAATGGCAGACGAGTTAGGTTATGTCACTGCACGCCCGCAAGAGAACCGCGAATTGAGCATCAAACCGACCAAATATTTTTCTACGGGATTGGAGACTGGAGAGGAATTGAGTAGCCAGGCACCGACAAAGGAGATTTCGGCCCCGTCGATACCCGAGCCTTCACGACAGCCGACACCTCAGCCGTCTCTTTATGGACTACTCCTCAGGAGGACAACTAGAAAGAGCGCACAAATGTTGATAAAAGTGTTGAGGTTCGAGCGTCCAGAACCTATGCCAGCCCCTCTTGAAACAAGAAAGGTGCATCTCAGGCCTGTTAGCCTCGACCCCCAGTCGTGGGGATGCTTTATATGCATGCAGCTAGGATGAATTACCAAGAGCGACGTAGCATGGAAATCATGGCTTGGGATCTGTATGACGTCGTATTAGGATAGCTTATCATTATCACAACATTACTATCATGTAAGAGGTGGTGGATGCGATGTGTGATTATGCATACACTGCCATGAGGACGGCAATTGGAGCTATGATCACTAGTGCTATCACGGGAACGACTAGCATTAATTCTATCAGCGACACTTGTCTGGTTGATTGTGTTTTGGAGTTGATATAAAACGGGCGATTTATGAAAAGCTCTAAAACTACTGGTATTTAAGTGTAACTTATATATGATATGAGGGTATTATAGGAATTGTAACTTTACCTATTTCCTATAATTTCTCACCCTCTCACCTCTCTCTCACCTCTTACCTTTCTAATTCTCATATCTATATACTCTCTATATATCTCTCTAGTGTTTCATAAGACGCATAGACTGAGCTACCGATATTCACTCCCCATTTCCCCTTTATTCGCATCGTCGCTTCCATCGCCGAATGTCCCATCGGCTTGACGACTTTACTCACCGGCAGACGACAGCATTTACTCACCAGCGCAAGGCAGCGAACAGTGGCACACCCCATAGTCTTGATTGTGGTTCGCTTGTTGATAAGTTATAAAATTAACTTGAAGATCGATTAGATCTTTGTAACAGGAATAACGATGAACACAAAACAGAAAATAAGACAAGTTTGAATGACAATGTGTCGAATGATTTAATCAACAATCCTCAGCAGAGCTCGATAAAGAACTTCTACTGTAGAGGATTTAGGGTTTACAAGAACGATGAAGAAATAATCTATGATCTTTCGTAATTGCTATCAATCGTCTATCTAATATGCATGCAAGCATATATATTTATATTAAACCCTATCAGCTCACGGTTGGACAGGCCCAAACCGGAGTAACAAAACTTGGACTATTAACTGAGCCCAATGGACGCAATACATCAAAAAGCTACGCTACCCAACAATCTCCCCCTTTGCGTCAAATTGGAGCGAGATTACTTCTTCTTCATACTTGGGCCAGCAGCGGGAACCTTCTTCTTTACAGTTTCAAACAGACGTGAGATGAGCGCGAGGATTGTCTGTCTAAACCCGAATGTACCAATGTATCATGTCATCAAAATACTTGATATCATCCGCTGTATTTTCTTTGCATCTGTGGATGATCCCCAACACATGCTCTAGACAAGCAGTGGTATAAAGATGTTTATCAGCTAAGGCAAAGAGACATTTCTGTCCTTCACTCCTAGTGAACATGACTGAGTTTCGCCTCGGCTCAATTTTTCCCATCTTCATCTGGTTTAGATCACTGGCCGACCCAACAGGAGAGATCTTCGGTTTCTTCTTGAAGACAGTTGCAATCTCCTGATCCATCAGTGCGACCTCCATGATATAGCACACCAACATCCTCTTAAGATGGTCGATGATCGGACCATATTCAGCTTCGTTGGTCAGAAGGATGTTGTGCAGAACAATCCAATCATGTGGATTGAGGTTCGGTAGATCTGCTAAAGAAATGGCATGTTCGGTTTTTGTAGATCCCCTGAGTACCTTGAACCGAACATTGATAAACTTCCCTTCAGTGTATGGTTTCAGGACCCGAACGTTGATGATCTTCTGAGCGCTCCAGGTTTGGTATTGGGGTTGAGCAGCCTTCAGATAGAATTCAATCAAGTCCCGATCAACCTCCGGATGAGGATGAGGGAACTCAGCAACGTTGGAGAAGGCGTGAAAGATGAACGCCTTTCGGGTAAGTGGCATGTCGAACTGAGAGTCGACAGAATTGAAACAGTCAAATGAGATAACTGGTTCAAGCCACAAGATGCTCGAGGTGTCGATTGCCTCCTTTATCATCCTTTCTCGAGTCCAAGCAGGAAAAAGAGTTTTCCTACTCTCGAGAAGGTCGTGGGCTTCTTTCTTTTTGCGTTCAGCTTCTTCAGCTTCTCTTGCCACACGATCACTTTCATCTGCATCATTGCGTCGACTCTTGCGTTTTAACAAGTCGGCAATGGTTTCTTGATCATCTTCCTCTTCTTCCTCAGCAATCTTCTTGCCTTTGTCTTTCACACCCGAACCAGAGGCTTGGCCTACAGGAGGAGGTTCGGTGGTGTGAGTTGCCTTTGAGGAATGAGGTGGTTGAGATACAGACTCCTTTTCTCCCCCTTGTTTCGAAATGGACACGAAATCGGGTAGCCCTTCAATTTTGCTTAAGAGGTCTAGGGCAGGAGCGAGCTTCTCAGCAAGGGTACGCCTCACAGAATGATTGACTATCGGATCATGTGCTTCGAGGATGTTAGATATTGCTGAGTGGACATCCGAAACACACGTCTTAATGACCTCCCTTTCCGACCGAAGAGTGTTAATCTGTTGTTGAGAATTGGAGAGTTGAGCACTCTTGACCTTCAGGGCAGTGGTCTTCTTTGCCAAAACATCCATCAATGAGTTCTCAGCAGCCAAATCTTCTTGCAGCTTTGAGAGACGCTCATCGATAGAAGCACGGAAGGCTGAGTTGTCGTCGGTGAGCGATTGACGAAGTGAAGAAAAGGACTTCAACTCAGTAGAGACAAACGTGGCCAACTGTTGAAAAATTGGTTCCAACGTAGTCTTGGTGGCATCAGCACTCTCATGTAAAGACTTTAACAGGGCAGAGGCATCAGAAAATAGTTTATCGACTTTTTTGGTCGCAGCCTGGCAGGCTTTCATTGAGGCATCGATGGCGGTGGTGGCAGCAGGGACAGAGTCTTGCTGAGCCTTTGAGAAAGCATCAACAATCTTCTGAATAGCAGCTTTAGAGAGGGATGATTGAGATGTAGAGGAAGAGGCAATGAGCAAGTCGACCTTGTCATGGAGCTCCTTAAGATGTTTCTTTGTGACTGGAGCATCATCATCATCATCGCTTTGGACTTGAAACGGACTGTAGTAGACCGAATCAAACGTCATGTTTTCCCCGCCAAGGAAAGGGTTATCTCCGTCAGAGACATGACCGGGAGATGGTGGTGGTGGTGAAGCTGGTGGTACAGTTGTATGGGTTGGTTTAGGTTGGGTTGTTTCGGGTGTAGGTGTAGGTGTAGGTTCAGGTTGGTTTTGGGTAGGGGTAGGTTCATGTGCTTTTTGGGTTTCGGTTGTTGGTATGGTTTCGGGTGCTGGTGGAGGTTCGGTTGCATCAGTATGAACCCCCGTATCAGATACGTTGGTTGTAACCTTTGCAGTGGATGTTGCGGTTGCATCGGTGAAGATTGGTGGTGGCATTGGGATTGAGGTTTGTGGAATGTGGGTGAAGGGGTTTATGGTGGGAATGGAAGTAGGAATAGTTTGAGTAGGAGAGGGAATTAGAGAAGTATGGATTTGCATTTTAGGGGTTGGTGATCTGGGTGGTGTTTGAGAGCCGTCAGAATCCGAACTCTTACCCTCTGACTCACTGGAAGAGGAAGCGATAATCAACTTTCTCTTTGGTTGAGTTTTTCGCCTCTTGTGCTGCGGAGATTGAGCAGCTTTCGTAGGTTTCCTCTTCTTGGGGGAAGGGCCTTTAGCCCCTTTCGCCACCTGTTTCCCTTTGTCTGCCTTCTTGCCTCTTGGAGCAGGCTTGTCAGCGTCATGGATCGACTTCAACATCTCCGGTGTGAGATCCCTCGGACCAGAACGCTTGAATTCTTTGTAGGTTCTGATAATCCGGCTGTCAGCTGGAACGTCAGCATACATGGATTCCGGAATGTAACCATTGAATGGAAATTTGGAAGCATCTAAGACGATGATCTTCGTGGTATGAAATGTACCAATCGAAGACATCGGTGCACCGGCGACAGTGGGGAGGTTGTACTTGTCCATTACCCACTTCGTGATCAGGGTCCAAAAATGAGCATACGACACCTCTAAATGCCGCGAAGAAGATGAGAGACTCTGAATGAGTTGTTGCCAAAGAACAAACCCATAGTCGACATTGATGCCATTGTAGACCCCATATAAGATGGACAGGAACAGTCGACTGGAACCATCTGAGCCAGAGCTCCTTTCAGAAAGACCTTTGAATAGCACAGTGAACATCCCGTTCCACTGTGGCGGCAAGCATGACTTCTTGAACTTGGCGACGGAAGTAAGCACCTCCATATAACCCATGTTGTAAAACATATTAAACAGGTGCCCCATCGGAATTGTCTCTGGATTAACCCTTGTTGGGTCAGCTTCAAACCCTAACAGGGAGCAAAATCGTTGCTTGGAAATCGACGCTTTATGTTGAGAAACTTCAAAGAAGATCCTATCGACCACTTTGTCGTAATGAGCAGTCGCATAGATCTGCGACAAAAATTCCATGGGCACTAATTCCACCCTTGATAGTGCAGGAGCAATTGGCGAATACTTCAAGCACTCGATGATGGCAAACATGTAGGAATCATAGACATGAGGGATTAGATCGATAATAAGGCATTGTTGAGGGCGAATGGGAAGAATGTGGGAAGTGGCGTGCACAGAGGATGAATCTGCCATTGTTGAAGAGAGTGAAAAAGATGATGAACAGTTAGGGTTCAGGGAATTCTTGCGCTCTGGGATTCTTGATTGCAGTAAAGAGGTAAATGGTAGATGATGTCGCCTTTTATACTGGGGTTTAAGGAGAGAGAAAAATCTTCCCAAATCTTCTATCGAAATACGAAGGGTTTTCCGAAAGTTGACTGATGCGAGACAGTTAAGGTAAGCGATGATCATGCATGAGAGAGAGTGTCAGATTCCTTAGAACACGCCTCCCATCAAGCGCCGTTTGGATAGTAACTGTTTCAAATTCACACGCGCCCTTTCTGCGCTTTTTAGAGAAGAACCGTTTCAAATTCACACACGCGTCTGCGACGTCATTTGGAGATTGGACGTTTCAAATTCGCACGCGTCCCCCTTTTTTACCGCCGTTTGAAATCAAATCAATTAGACTCCCGCCTGAGTCAGCAACGCTTCATCTTATCCCTGTAACGGCATCTTTTGAATAATACGCCCACGTGGATGAAAATTGACCACAGCTTATAATTAACCACCAATCTAATGAAAAAGCATGTAATTATTAGAATCAGAATTTTGGAAAATCAAAGATTTTCGTGCTAAGAGTGTAAAAGAAAAGAAATAAAACAATCCTTTTTAGGAAAAAGTGTGATGTCAATAAAGACATAAAACAAATGATCCCGGGCACGAATCTCATCCTTCAAAGTCAAGAAAGACCTTAAAGTGTTAATGTGGTTTCCCGTTGAATAACGATCAAACACCTATTAAGAAGTGTTGAAAGGCATCTTTTAATTAAGCTTTTTAGGGTGGCTTAGCTTTGATTCAACAGTCCTAATCTTGAAATAAGATAGAAAGTGAACAAAGTACTTATGAGACCGGTGTAGTCTGTTGAACAAGTAGGTTTGAAATAATTTTTAAAGTGGCTGGTAAATATGAAATCTCAACAAAAATTAAAAAACTGGATCCCAAGGGAAGAAATGTTATGGTTTTTAACAATTTCATAGGAATCACACAAAAGAAAATTTTGAGACTTCATGAAGATACGTCCATCAATTCATTAGTGAAAACTAGAGCAATATAATTGTTCACCGTCAATTCAGATTGGGTATTGAATTTTGGGTTTCACTCAGCTCGTAGTGGTACGAAACTAAGATCATAAACGCAGTTTTTGAGTAACCATAAACCTCAGTGGTAATTTCTGAGAGTCTCAAGGGTTACGTTTGTGAAACGAATTTAATAGAGAAATGCAATAGAGATGGTGTAAGAAATCAAAGTACCTCTGCTGTGCAAAAATAGGAGCAAGCAAAAAACTCTTATCTCATGTGAGAAGAGAGTTAGGTAGCTCACGATTAGAATAAATGACATAGCCTAATTGGGAAGACAAGGTTTGTGTATACCAAGTCATTAAGGCTATTATTCAGAATCTGATGAGGCTTTGGGCACATACAGCAGCATGCTTCTAGGGACACTTAACTAATTCAACAATTTCCCCATAAACAAACACACAAAAAAAAATTAAAGGCAAAAAGTAAATAAAGAACAAAATATTTTTGGAGTTTTTGATATTAAAAGAAAATAAATGATAAAATAAAATTAAAAAAATAAAAAATAAGATTGAGAAAGAAAATAAAAAGATAAAAAAAAACTTTGGAACCGAACCCGAGCGTTCGGTTGATTTCGGTTTTGAAAAATTTTGAAAAACCGAACCCGAGCGTTCGGTTGGTTTCGGTTTTGAAAAATTTTGAAAAACCGAACCCGGGCGTTCGGTTGGTTTCGGTTTTGAAAAATTTTGGAAAACCGAACCCGAGCGTTCGGTTGGTTTCGGTTTTGAAAAATTTTGGAAAACCAAACCCGAGCGTTCGGTTGGTTTCGGTTTTGAAAAATTTTGGAAAACCAAACCCGAGCGTTCAGTTGGTGTCGGTTTTGAAAAATTTTGGAAAACCGAACCCGAGCGTTCGGTTGGTTTCGGTTTTGAAAAATTTTGGAAAACCAAGGAACGTAGACTTTCAAAAAGGAAATGCTTTTGACAATAAGATAAACAAGTTTGTAAAACAATTGTACATAAAATTTACAACCAAGAAAACTACCTTTAATTGATGAGTGAAAGGCAGATTATTCAACCGAACCCGAACGTTCGGTCTATGTCGCTTCTTACGTTTGAGATTGAGAGGTAGTTTGTGGTACTGACTCTGATTCCATCATACCTAGCCCTTGTAGAATTTTGTTGAACGACGCTTCAGGAAGGGCTTTGGTGAAGACATCAGCCAGTTGATCAGTGGTTCTTACAAAGTGAATTTCAACGTTTCCATCTTCCACATGATCTTTAATGAAGTGATACCTCAGTGCTGTGTGCTTAGTCTTGGAGTGTTGCACTGGGTTATGACAAATCCTAATTGCACTTTCAGAGTCGCAATATAGTGGGATCTTTTTCATATTGAGTCCATAGTCTCTGGGTTGACTCTGGATCCAAATCACTTGAGAAGTACAGGATGCAGCTGCAATGTATTCTGCTTCAGCTGTAGACAAAGACACACACGTTTGTTTCTTTGATTGCCAGCTAACCAACTTCCCGTCAAGGAATTGGTAGCCGCTTGTGGTGCTTTTCCTGTCTAGTCCACAACCTCCAAGGTCTGCATCTGAGTAGGCCTGAACGAAGAAGCCCGAGTTGGATGGATACCATAGACCTAAAGAGGTAGTTCGCTTGAGATATCGTAGAATGTTCTTCACTGCAAGCATGTGAGGTTTGCGTGGGTTCGCCTGAAATCTAGCACAGTAACAAACAGAGAACATTATGTCAGGCCTGCTAGCAGTAAGATACATCAGAGAACCGATCATCTGGCGATATAGCGTAATATCAACTGCCGGTTTATCCACAGATGGAGTGAGCTTGGTGCCTAAGGCCATTGGAACTTTGACCTTTGAATCTCCCATCATGCCAAATTTTTCTAGAAGAGTCTTCGTGTAAGCTTCCTGATTAATAAAGATGCCTTCGGGTCTCTGTCTAATATTTAAACCAAGGAAAAAGTTAATTGGACCCATTGAGCTCATTTCAAATTTAGTCTCCATCAGCTTTTTGAATTCAACCGTTAAGCTGGGATTCGTAGAGCCAAAGATGATATCATCGACGTAAATTTGAACAATCATAAGGTGGTTACCTGCCTTCTTACGAAAGAAGGTTGGGTCAACCGAACCTTGTTTGAATTTGGACATCTTTAAAAATTTTGTCAGCGTTTCATACCAAGCCCTCGGAGCTTGTTTCAGTCCATACACGGCTTTGTCCAAAATATAACAATGATTAGGATACCATTCGTTTATGAATCCAGGAGGTTGCTCCACGTACACTGTTTCTTCAAGTTCACCATTGAGAAATGCACACTTAACGTCCATTTGGTAGACTTCAAAGTTTTTGTGTGCAGCATAGGCAAGAAAGATTCTAACGGATTCCAGCCTAGCAACAGGAACGAAAGTCTCTTCATAGTCAATTCCTTCCTCCTGACAGTATCCTTTCACAACCAGACGAGCTTTGTTTCGTATCACGTTCCCTTCTTTGTCCATTTTGTTCCGAAAGACCCATTTGAGACCAACAACTGAGGCATCTGGAGGAGTTGGAATTAGTCGCCAAACTTTGTTCCTTTCGAATTCATTTAATTCGTCTTGCATAGCTTGAACCCAGTCGGAGTGATCAAGAGCAGTGTTAACTGTCTTTGGTTCAATTTTTGAGACGAAGGAGTTAAACATACAGAATTCTACTTTTGAGAACAAGGAAGTTTGTTTTGCCTTGAGTTGTGATCGGGTCAGAACCTTTTCAGATACATTCCCAACAACTTGAGAGACAGGATGATCTCTGGTCCATTTGGTGAGAGGAGGGTAGTTTGGATCAAAGGATGGATCCAATTCAGCGTTTATCATCTCTTCTTGTTCGGATGGACTTTCATCATCATAAAGCATATCGGCATGCTCCCCCTCGACAGATAAGCTTTCAGGAATGTCTTGAGTGTCTTGTGCTACAGAGGTTTCTGCAGGTGCTGAGCTTTCGGGTGTTGATGCACCTTCGGATGATGAGGCACTTTCGGTTGGTGTGGTACTTTCGGTTGATAAAGTGCGTTCGGGAGCAGCTTGAGAACTGTTCTCCCTCTCAACATGTGAGCTCGGCTGTGATGATGATGGCGGATCCTCCCCCTCGACTGAAGCATTGTGTTGTGGAGGGTCGTCAGAACTTAATCCTCCTTCATTCATTCTCTTTGCAGCATCATCGATAAGTTGCTTCAGATGATATACCTTGTTGTCAGCTACGTTGGCTTCTGAGAGAGTTGCCTTCTCTGGTTCATCAAATAACTCAACGAACTTCTCAAAGAGGTTTGCAATAGAGGCGGTGACTTGGCCAGTTTGAGGAAAAATTTCTCTAGTTGTGTCTTCGTTGGCCTTTAGCTTTTTGACATAGCTATCATCAAAAGTCACGTAATAAGTTTCTTCTATTTTTCTTGAGCGCTTGTTTAATACCCTGTACGCTTTAGAAGTTAGAGAATAGCCCAGAAATATCCCCTCGTCGGCTTTGACATCAAACTTGTTGCGGTTTTCTTTAGAATTGAAGATGAAACACCGTGAACCGAACACATGGAAAAACTTGACATTTGGCTTCCTGTTGTTGATTATCTCATAAGGAGTGAGAGTGAAGCGCTTATTGAGATATGACCTGTTCTGTGTAAAACAAGCAGCAGAAATAGCATCAGCCCAAAAATATAAAGGTAAGGAAGCGAAACTTAGCATAGTTCGAGCCGCTTCACACAAAGACCGGTTTCGTCTTTCGACAATTCCGTTTTGTTGAGGAGTGTAGGGAGCCGAGTAGTTATGACTGGTTCCCTTTTCGGCCAAGAATTCTTCAAATTCTTTATTTTTGAACTCCAGCCCATTATCACTCCTGATGTTGCGAACGACTTTCTTCAACTGTACTTCAACTGCTTAATGAACGTCTTTAGTTTGAGAGTGGCTTCAGATTTTTGCTTCAGAAAGAACACCCATGTAAAACGCGAAAAGTCATCAACAATAACAAGAATGTACTTGCTACTGTGACAACCCGATATTTCAACTCTTTGTAATGACCAAAAAGGGTCAAGTATTGTAACCACTTTTGAGTAATAAAATTTACTTTCATAATAAAATGTACAAATAGTTCTATTTAATTTCCTTCTATGTTTAAATGTCTTTGAACCATGATCGTACGTGAAAAGAACGCCCAAATCCGACTTCATATAGCGAAGTTATGATTTTTCCAAGTTCGGCTTAGCAACAGACAGCTAAAAACTCGAATCAGAGATCGAGCGACTTTTGGCCGGAATGACCTAAACGAGAATCGAAGGTCTCGACAATGGTATTCCAGCGGTAAAAAGTCTAGCAAAAACCGACATCAGATAAAGAAGTTATGAATTTTCAAAGAAATTCCTTAAACACGATGAGTTTAAAATAAATAATAAAAAAAATAATTTCGGAATTTGCCGTCGGAGTCTAAACGAAAGTTGTAGAGCGTAGTCTCACCTACGCGTGGATATAAAGACCATCGAAAACGGAGTTCATATGAAGAAGATATGAATTTTTGAAATTTATTAAATAAATTATATATTTATTTAATTGAAAATTCGGACCTTATCCGAAGACGAGTCAGCGTCCCCATCCGAGGTACGCGCTGCGTACCCCTGTACGCCCTACGTACCCGAGAGACTTGGCCTCTGATCGTCCACGTCGCCCTATCCGACCCGTCCGAAGCGTCCGACCCGTCCGACCCGCTGTCCCGTCCGACCCGCCTCCCTAGCAACCCGTCCCATCCGAAGCCGAGGCAGTCGAGGCTTCGATCATGCATGACGTATGCGTACGTGCTGCGTACGAGCGTACGCCCCGCGTACCGAGGCAGTTCAGCCTTCCTATAAATAGGATGCGAGGGCTTCCGAGAAAAGGGCTCATTTCTCTCCTCTCTCTCACAATCTTGCCTCATTTTCCGTGCCTGTTCAAACCCGAAGCTCTGGTCTTTTTGCTCAAGTCCCGAGGGTCGATTTTACTCCCGAGATTCCCGAGAAACCCAAGGAAAATCCGTTTCCCGAGACGAAACTCTGCCCGGTTTTCCATCTCGCTATCTTCAAACTTTCAAGTGAGTTCATACCCCTTAATTTACCTTTTAAATATTCTATAAATTCTTTTATATGCTTTCAAGGGGGGGATTACTAGTAAAACACACGAGTATTATCGTGTGTTACATAAAGAAACTCTTTTATATGCTGTTATATATCCAAATCACATGCGATTTATAAACCTTTAAAGGAACTTTCATATATATAACATATGTTAAAATAGCATTCTATCTTTTGAAATATAAATTTGTTGTAATGCATGTATAAACTAAACTTTTCTTAGATTATTCTTGTCTATCTTAGACTCTACACCAAAAATCTATGCTTTCATAAACAAGTGATTCCTTTTCTAGGTATTTCTAAACAAACAAGACACACTTTTAGAAAACTATAATAGGTATAGTTTTACGAACAAATTTCTAACTCTTATGTACTAGAAACATGAATTTCAAGAAGTTTACTTTCGTATACAAGAACAAACGTAAAAATTTAACAAGTAGATCTGTTTTTATACCACGGTTTTGTGAGACACTAACTTCATGTACGTTCGAGTACACATTTCAAGTCCTGTATTATATACCAGAATCCCTTGGAGGGGGAGCGTGGTGTTTGTGTATAGATCTATACGGGCTTGACAACCCGCGCCCTAACTGTTAGCTGCAGTCCACCGTTTGGGGTGACAAACGTCATAACATTCCAACGCCTGAAGAACGTTGTGTATAGGCATTCCGAGTCAATAGTATGGTTATAAAACTCACAAGGGGTATTAAAATGCATTGATTTACAAGGTTTTCAAACTCATTGGTTATTTTACACTTACATACATTTTAGAAACAAACATTGGTCTTAAGTGAAGGCTACTATTATACTAGTAGAAATATAGGATTTTCTAAACACAAACAAACAAAGACAAAACATTTCATTTCATTCAAACATTGTCATTTAAATACTTATGAAACTCACCAGCTTAAATGCTGATCTACTCTTTCAAAATTTACTTGTATGTCCCAGGAAATCAGTAAATTTCAGGTATTCATTTTGCTTTTGATGAAGGGATGCTGCGGCGCCAGTTTAATCTCGTATTTTGACATCATATTGTAATTGGTTTTGAACATGTAACTTTTGACAAATGTAAACTTTCAATTATATATATGATGGTTGTATTGCTTTCTTTACTATGTATTCATTTGTTACGTTACCACATGAAGTCATCCGCCCCCGAACGTTTCCGCCGTTCAGGTTTGGGGGTGTGACAGCTACCACCGATACTTTCGATAGATGATGGACCGCACAGATCAATATGAAGTAATTCTAGTGGTTCAACAACTTTAGTGTTTATTATAGATGGATGACTTTGACGACTCTGCTTCCCCATTTCATATGCAGCACACAAATGTTCTCTGTCGTACTTGAGCAATGGAAGACCTCGAACATGACCTCCAGTGACAAGTTTATTGATGTCTTTAAAGTTGAGATGAGAGAACCTTCGGTGCCACAACCAGCTTTCGTCAGATTGTGCTTTGGATAACAGGCAGATAGTTGGGTTCCCTTTGATAGGTTTGAGGTTCAGGGGAAACATTTCACCTTTACGCTCCGATCTGAGAATAACTCTTTTCGTCTTCTTCTCAACTATTTCAGAACCCTCATCATCGAATGAAACTTTGAGACCGGTACCTCCAACAAGCTGAGATACACTAATGAGGTTATGTTGTAGTCCTTCCACATATGCAACCTTCCTAATCGTGAAATCACTGTTTGTAATCATTCCATAGCCTTTTATGGTGCCGAAGGAGTTGTTCCCGAATTTGACATTTCCACTATTTGAAAGAGATCTATATTCCCTTAGCTCTTCCTTTCTTCCTGTCATGTGACGCGAGCAGCCACTGTCAATGTACCATTCTTCGTCAAACTGCTCGTCACTGATAACCTGCAAAAATCAAGCAGATTTAGGAACCCAAAGTTTCTTGGGTCCTCGTGAGCCTTTCACAAGAACAGGAATAGTGAGAGAGATGTCAACAAGATATGTTCTTTTTATTAGAGTTGTTTCATCTTTCTTTTTGATGGTGAAAACCTTAATTTTATTGGGATTCGTTGCTTTTGGTTTGGACTCTGGTTTAACTGATGAAACCTTCGATTTTCCTTTCGCTTCAGTTGATGGTTGAGGTTTTTGAGAATGAACAGAATGGAATTTAGAACGAGGTGGAGAGGATTTAGAAGAGTTTGAAGAATTAGAAGAGTTAGAATGAGAGAACTTAGACTGAGATGGTTGCTTGACTTGAGATTCTAGGTGACCTTTTTGCTTTTGATCATTAGTGGGATTGAACCTGGAATTTTGATCTCTTTTGTTCTCCGAACCGAACCTTTGCTTTCGGTTGACGTTGTCCTCTGAACCGAACCTTTGCTTTCGGTTGTTTTGACATTTTTGTGACCTTACAGTGTTATTCTCTGATCTCAAGTTTTTGTCACGATATGAGAAATATGCATTTTGAGATCGCCAAAACTGTTTTCTCTCAGAAAGATTCTTCTTGTATCTTTGATTTCTTTGTTGTTTTTGATTTCTCATCTGCTTCGGTTGATGATGGATATTGGCTTTTGGTTTTTGCTTTCCTTCAGCTGGTTCACTCTGAACTGATGATGTTTCGCTTAATGGAGTGACTCATTTAGCAGGAATTCCTTTTTCTTGAGGAACATCTTTTGTACCACTAGTACTTGGCACATCGAAGCTATCAGGTTTATTCAAAGGTTCTGGTACATATCTGCCTTTGCTTTTCCATGAAGTCCTTTCAGACAGACCTACCATTTCGTCAGCATTGTCGATGGGAGCTGACCAGAAGAACTCATCGCAACTGTCGACGTTGTCTTCGTTTACAATGGCTGTGAGTTCAGCAGTCTGATGTTCGGTTACGTCTGTGACCTTATACACCTGATTTGGAGTAGTTCTAACCTTTTGATATACGACTGCCTTCTCTGCAAGGATCGTGGACTTTTGTTGGGACAAACGAGCAAACTCCACTAAATTTTATGAGATGAGATTCTTGTGGTTTTTGGGTTTGCTTTTGACAAATTCTGAGCAATCAACTGTGTCCTCTACAAAAATTTCACTCATATTGTCGTCCTCATTAAGCTCAGATGCATTTTCAACATCAATTTTATTGTCTGAGCTCAAGTTAGCGTTCAATGAGTCAAATTTTTGTATGGTTTCGGTCCTCAGTTTCAGTTTATCATTTTCATCCAAAAGGTTTTTAAGCATGTCCTTATGGTCCTTGGAATTAATGAAAGATTCAATTTTGTCCAGTCCATACATATACGTCGGATTAACTTCCTCAGACGAAATAACACTTTCACAATTATACGCTTCAGCATCAATTTCATACTCCTTAAACTCAAGGAAGGGTAAAATCATGCGATGAATCTTTTGTCCTATTTCACAGTCCAAATGAAGCTGAGTAATATTAGTATAAAGACGTTTAGCAATCAAACAAAAAACATTTCTCTGTTTTAAAAGCTTTAAATTGTCTCTTTGCAAATAAATGTTTTCATCTTTGGTTTTGATTAACTCCGACTCCTTCAGTTCGATCCACATTCTCCGTTCCTCACTCTTCGAAGACATCCTGCTTATTTGGTCAGTTAGGTTAGAATTGGTGACTCGAGTTTGAGTTAAACTACTGTCTAGATGAGAGATTCTTGAATTAACACTTTTTAATTCTTTTTCATATGAGCATTCTGGGACTTTGAATGAAACAAAAACGGATTGTACCTTCTTGATCAGTTCATCAAGCTCGTTGAACTGCACGCTGAGCGGTTTTGCTGTGAAGCACAAGTCCTCTCGCTCCTTTGCGTCTCCGTTCCCACTATCTGTGTTGTATCCCCTCATCTGAGACACGTCTGTCACCATCAAGCATTTTCCACCGCTACCCTCATCTTTCGCCACATAAGCCTTTCCATGAGAAGGCTTCCTCACTTCATCATCTTCAGAGTCGGTTGACCAGACCTCCACGCCACCGAACTCGTCATCCGCAACCGAACCCTGCACAATTAAAGCATTCATAGTGGGGTTAGAAGTAGATTTCTTTCTTTTGATCTCTTCCAGCTTTTTCAACAGCGCTGCTTCTTCATCTTTTTCATCATCCTTTTCTGCCATTTTCTTGAGGACGCAATCTTTTGCATAGTGGTTCTTTCCTCCACAGTAATAGTAGCTTACTCCCGAATCTCCTTCAGCTTTCGGTTCCTTCTTTGATTCTTTTGCCTTCGGTTCATCTTTGACCTTTTCAGAACTATAACTTCCCTGCCAATTTCTATTCTTATTTGTGGGAAATCTTTTCTTGATGAACCTCTTGGGGTTTGACACCATCATAGCATAGTCTTCAGAAGTGAGGTCGTAGTCCTCCAAGTTAAGATCTTCTTCTTCCATCACCACTTTGCTTTTGGACAAAAGAGCCAACGAACCCAAGCTTGAGACCACACTCTTCTCCTGTAACACGATCTTTTCTTGAGATTTCAGGATGCCTACCAGTTTCGCCAAAGAGTAGGATTTAAATTGCTCATGCGCTTTAACAGTGGACACAACAGCTCTCCACTCAGATCTGAGGCTATTCAAAAACGTAACCTTCTGCTCAATAAGCTTCCTTTCAATGTCATGTTTAATCATCTTGCTAAGAAGATGATTGAAGCGATCGAACGTTTGAGTCACGGTCTCTTCGGCCCCCTGCTTGAATTCACCAAACTCAGACAAGAGTAAGGTTTGAATGGAGTGTTCAAGATCTTCGTCCATAGAATACAATTCTCGTAGCCTATCCCATATTTTTTTTGCAGTCAAGCATGAACTCACCAGCCTGAAAGTATCGGATTGAAGAGCGAATCTGATTAATCTCAACGCTTTGATATTGCACTGAAATATATATTTTTCGTCTTGAGCAATATCTTTAACGTCTTTCAAAAGATCATTATACTCCTTCTGAGTTTTAATAATCCTTGAAGTTGCTGAATGAGCGAAAGGTCCAGAAACGATTGCTTCCCAGATGAGGTATCCATTGTCCTCAGATCCTATAACATAGTCTTCAAAGTGATGTGCCCAGACTTCATAATCGTGGGTGTAAAGGATGGGAATCTTCGTTGTTGATCCAATGTTGTTCGAAATATTAATTGGATTGGATTGCTACTCGTCCATGCTTGATCGAATAACTTGTTAAAAGATCAGACTTGTAATGTATTAAATTAGGGCAAAACAATAAATATCGAGTTACGTCAATTATGGGATGACGGCTCAATAAATATCAGTAAATGCGGAATAACCCTAATCGAAACCTTTTTCACAGAAAAGAAGTGTATGAATTACACAGCCTCCTGCTCTGATACCAATTGATAAGTTATAAAATTAACTTGAAGATCGATTAGATCTTTGTAACAGGAATAACGATGAACACAAAACGGAAAATAAGACAAGTTTGAATGACAATGTGTCGAATGATTTAATCAACAATCCTCAGCAGAGCTCGATAAAGAACTTCTACTGTAGAGGATTTAGGGTTTACAAGAACGATGAAGAAATAATCAATGATCTTTCGTAATCGCTATCAATCGTCTATCTAATATGCATGCAAGCATATATATTTATATTAAACCCTATCAGCTCACGGTTGGACAGGCCCAAACCAGAGTAACAAAACTTGGACTATTAACCGAGCCCAATGGACGCAATACATCAAAAAGCTACGCTACCCAACACTTGTGAATGGCATAAGCAATCTCTTGGTCCATCTTCGCTACCTCGTGAATGTAGCACACAAGCATTCGCTTGACATGGTCAATTATTAGCTGGTACTCCCGTGGATTTGACAGAAGAATATTATCGAGGAGTATCCAGTCGTGGAGATTAAGGTTCGGTATATTAGCAAGGGTGAAGTTGTGAACCGAGCCTTCGGTGCCTCGAGTCACTTTGAATTTAACATTAATAAACTTCCCTGCTGAGTAGGGCTTCAAAACCTTGACAGTAGTAATGTTCTTCGAACTCCAGTTCAAGTATTGGGGTTGAGCAAACTCCAAGTAGAACTCCAGCAGATCCCTATCTACCTTCGGGTCTAGGGAAGGAATTGCAGCAGTTGAATTAAAGCAGTGAAAGATGAATGCCTTTCACGTGATCGGCATGTCAAACTGTGCTTCCTTGGAGTTCTCGAGCCCAAATGACATTACAGGCTCAAGCCAAAGTATGTTGGGCTCATCAATAGCACACCTTTGAAGCGAATATATAGTCCAAACAGGAAACATGTACTTCTTCTTTTCTAGGAGCTCCGTCTCCATTCGCTTTTGCCCGAGCTCAGCCTGTTGTTTCTTGTACTTTTCTTCCAGCTCTTTCTCAGAGGGCTTTGCCTTCTGAAAAGGCTTTTCAGGATTCTCAGCATAGACACCATCTTCATTGTCTGTGTCATCCTCCCCAATATTCTTCTTCTTTTTCTCCTTGTTACTGACCGAAGCTTCATTAACCTTCGGTTCAATAGATGGTTTCGGTCCAGGAGGAGGCTGAGTTGTTTCCTTCTCTCCCCCTTGTTTCAGCTGGACACCAGTCACCGGAACACCCTCAATACAACTAAGGAAGTCCAATGCTGGCCTGAGCTTGTCAACCAAGTGCCATCTGATTGTAATTGTGATGATTGGATCATGCGCTTCAAGGAGATGAAGGAGGATGGAGTGAACATCAGCAGCAGAACTCCAAATGAACTCCCTTTCAGACTTCAGGTCATTGAGCTTAGCAGTATGCAGTTTGTAATTTTGCATTTTCAGCTGTGAGGTTCTCTTGTCAAGCTCATCCATGATGCGATTCTCTACAGCTAATTCTACCTCAAGTTGAGTCAGGCGATCATTAACATTAGCATGTAGAGATTCGTTGGCAGCTTCGATCGCTTGGCGTGCAGCTTCAAGATTATACCTTTCAGACTGAAGGGACCATTGAAGGTTATCCACCGAAGCGTTGACGGTTTGAGCATTCTTCTTAGTAATCGCCTACAAAGAATCTAGAAAAAGGTGAGCTTCAGAAACTAGTTTATCGACTTTTGCGGTCGCTTCCTTGCACTCCTTGGTAGAAGCCTCAACAGCAAGAGAGCCTTATTGACATTGGGAAGTGGAGGCTTCAATAGCTTTAGCTGCAGCAGAGAGTGAGGCATTGTGTTCTTGAACAATAGATGAGAACAAGGCATTTAAAGCAGCTTCAGAGTAAGCTTCAGAGGAAGAGGATGAGAGTAGTTGATCAACTTTTCATTTATTGCTTTGAGATGACGCTTTGTAACAGACTCATCATCATCATCGTCACTCTGTACACGGTAAGGACTAAAATACGTGGAATCAAATTCCAAGTCCTCACTGCCTAGAACAGGGGTGGTTTCTATGGATGGAGTAGGAGATAAGGGTTTGGTAGTGGCTGGAGGTTCGGTTGTTACAGGTGGTTTGGTTGTTACAGGTGGAGTGGTTGTAACGGGTGGAGTGGGAGCGGTAGAATGAGCTCCTGTGGTTGTAGTGGTGGTAGTAGTGTCTGTGAATATAGGAGTAGGGATGGGAATGGTAGTGGATGGTTGAGTGGTTGGAATAGGAAATATTTGAGGGATGGATACTGGGATGGTTACAGGTGGAGGTGAAGGAGGGTGGGAGTGAACTGGAATTTCTGGGGTAGGGGAGCGAGGCAGAGTATCACCTCGACCCGAAGCCTCATCATCAGAGCCTTCGCTCTCAGATTCTGAAGAAGGAGTAGACCTATGTTTGGGAGAAACATACTCTGAGTCTGAATCACTGGAAGATTGGAGTATGAGCTTCCTACCAGGCTTCTTTTGTTTCTTCAGTTGAGCCTGTGATGTAGCAGCCTTCTCAAACTTTTTCTTCTTAGGGGTTTGCTCCTTGGTTGATTTGCAAACCAGTGCCTCCTTTTGAGTTTCAGTTTTCTTGCCCCTTTTCGCTGGCTTGTCAGCCTCTTCAATGGAGCGAACCATGGCTGGCATAAGCTCCCTTGGGCTTGAAGATGGAATCTTCCTGTATTGTTGTAGAACATTGCGTGTTGCAGAGACACGAGCGAGCATGGTTTCAGGAACAGATCCAATAAAGGAGTACTTGGTGGGATCTGTGACTATGATTTTGGTTGTGTGAAAAGTAGCGATGGAGGAGAGAAGAGAATCCGCCATGATGGGAACATGAAGACGATCCATTTCCCAGTTAGTGATTATTGACCAAAATCGCCCACAAGAAATCTCTGAATGCCTGGATGAAGACACCAAGCTTTGTACCATTTACTGCCAGATAATAGTTACAAAATCCAAATCGATCCCATGGTACAGTCCGTATAGCACAGTCATAAAAGACTTGCTCACACCATCTGAGCCAACGCTTTTCTCAGAGAGTCCTTTGAACAGCAAAGTGAAAAGGCCATTCCATTGATCAGGTTCTGTTGAGGTTTGATTGTAAGAAGTGGTTAACGAACAGAAGTATCATGAACAGACGAAGAGTCTGCCATTGTAGAAGCTTGGAGAAGATGATGGATAGTAAGAGGAATCGCCTTTATTCTTTGAGAGAGTTTGGTAAGTGATAAAAGGTTAAAGAGTACCGTTCTAATTCCTTTTATACGTACAAGGAGGAGAGAGAAAAATCCGGCTGAGATCTTGGATTATTTCAAAAATAGAGCCTGACTTGATGGATTAGCAGTTGGCATACCGATGATGACGTAGGAAAGAGAAAGGACGTTTCCTTTTTGCATGCCATTCCATAAAATTCGCTTTTTCAAATCGCCAAACCGATTGGATAACCGTTGAGTCAGCTTTCACTTTATCCCAATCGTCACCCCAAAATTCATTTGAATCACCATTTCCTGTTGTGCTTTATTAAACAGCCTTAAAAGAACCAGAGTTTGGAAAATTAAAAATTTTCATGCATAGATTGTAAAAGATAAAGAAATAAAGGAATCTTTTCATGATAATTTGTGATGTCTTAAAGAGACATAAAACAATTGATTATGGGCACGAATCACTTCCTTCAAATTCAAGAGAGACATTAAAGTGTTTGCTTGGTTTCCCATTAAATAACGATCAATAACTTGTTAAGAAGTATTGAAAGGCATCTTTTTGAAGGTTATAAGGGGTGGCTTTCACTTCAATTCATAATTTCGATACTTGATACAACACCGAAACTGAATGAAGTACTTGTGAGATCAATGTGATATGTTGAACAAGTAGGTGGGATATATTTTATAATGACAAAAGAAAGCATAGAAATCTCAAAAACAAAATAAATTGGATCTTTAGGGAAAGAAAAGCCTTGGTTTTAGACGAATTCATAAAAGATCACTTAAAAATAAAAAGAGATTTCATTAGGTAACAAGTAAGATCTTGAATATGAGAATTCACCGTCAATTCATTATTGGTGTTGGATTGTGGGTTTCACTAAGTTCATAGTGGCATGAAACTAAGATCATTAACGCAGATTTTGTATAACCTTAAACCATAGTGGTAAATACTGAGAGTCTCAAGGGTTATATTGGTGAAACGAATTATAATGGAGAAAAATGATGGAGATGGTAAAAGAAGCGAATGTACCTCTGCTCTAAAGAAAAAGAATGACCAAGCAGAAAACTCTAAACTCAATGTGAGTGGAGTAAGGTAGCTCATGATTAGAGTGAATATTGCAGCGTGGATTGGGAAAACATGATTTGTATATATCCTGTTATTAAGGCTTCACTCAAAATCTTTCGAGACTTTAGTCAACATACAGCAGCATGCTTCTAGGGACGCCTAACCAATAAAAAAAATTACCTGCCTTACCTTCGCCATCGAGAATCACACTTATACAAAAAAAAAAGAAAACATTAGATAAAAATAAATAAATAAATATTTTTGTATTTTGTGAGAATTGACCAATTGAACGAAAGAGAAAAATATTTTTTGATTTTATGAATATAAAAGAAGTATTTAAAAAGGTGCACAAAGGAATACAGTCAAAATGCCTTGATAAGAAAAAGAAGCGAACGAGTTCAGAAGGAACGAACCCGAAATAGACCGAATGTTCGGTTCATTTAGGTTCATGGTCGAACTTCACCCAAAATAGACCGAACCCGAAATAGACCGAACATTCGGTTCATTTTGGTTCGCTCTATTTATCTTGTTACCTTTATTGAAACGAAGGCGATTTTGGTACGGATTCGGCTTCCATCATTCCTAGGCCTTGCAGAATCTTATTGAAGCTCGCTTCAGGTAAAGCCTTAGTGAATATATCTGCTAGTTGATCGATTGTCCTGACGAAGTGAATTTCAGCGTTACCATCTTCGACGTGATCCTTGATAAAGTGGTACCTCGGTGCTATATGTTTAGTCTTTGAGTTTTGCACTGGGTTGTGACAAATCCTAATTGCGCTTTCAGAGTCGTAATATAGTTGGATTTTCTTCATGTTTAGCCCGTAATCCCTAAGCTGACTTTGTATCCATACGACTTGAGATGTGAATGATGTTGCAGCAATGTATTCAGCTTATGCAGTGGAGAGAGAGACACAAGTTTGTTTCTTCGATTGCCAGCTAACCAATTTATCATCTAGAAATTGGCATCCTCCAGTGGTGCTTTTACGATCTAATCCACAGCCACCTAAGTCAACATCTAAAAATGATTGAACAAAGAATCATGAGTTGGTTGGATACCACAGACCGACAGAGGAGGTTCGCTTCAGATAGCGAAAGATGTTTTTCACTTCTTGCAGATGAGGTTCGCGTGGGTTAGCTTGAAACCTTGCACAGTAATAGACTGAAAACATGATGTTAGGTCTACTAGCTGTGAGATACATCAAAGACCCAATCATTTGACGATAGAGTGTCATATCAGCAGCTGGTTTCTCCAATGAGGGTGTAAGCTTTGTCCTAAAGGCCATAGGCACTTTCACTTTGGAGTCTCCCGTCATCCCAAACTTAGCCAACAGTGTCTTGGTGTATGCCTCCTGATTAATAAAAATGCCTTCGAGTCCCTATCTAATGTTTAATCCAAGGAAAAAGTTAATTGGACCCATTGAGCTCATCTCAAATTTAGTTTCCATCAACTTCTTGAATTCAGTTGTTAAGCTAGGATTCGTGGAGCCAAAGATGATGTCATCAACATAAATTTGGACTATCATAAGGTGGTTACCTTCTCTCTTGCAAAAGAAGGTTGGGTCAACCGAACCTTGTTTGAATTTAGACATTTTTAAGAATCAAGTTAGAGTTTCATACCATGCTCTGGGAGCCTGTTTTAGGCCAGATACTACTTTGTCAAGGACATAACAATGATCTGGATACTTCTCGTTCACGAATCCTAGCGGTTGCTCAACATACACAGTTTCTTCAAGTTCTCCGTTGAAAAAGGCACATTTGACGTCCATGTGATATACTTTAATGTTCTTGTGTGCAGCATAGGCAAGAAATACGAACAGACTCTAATCTTGCAACATGAGCGAAGGTCTCTTCATAATCGATGCCTTCTTCCTGACAACCAACCGAGATTTGTTGCGAATGACATTTCCCTCCTTATCCATCTTATTTCTAAATACCCATTTGAGACCGACAACTGAGGCATCCTTTGAAGTTGGAATAAGTCGCCATACTTTGTTTCTTTCAAACTCATTTAACTCATCTTGCATCGTTTGAACCTAGACTGAATGATCAAATGCATAATTAACGGTCTTCGGTTCAACTTTGGAAACAAAGGAGTTAAACATGTAAAACTCTACTTGTGAAAAGAGTGCAGCTTGTTTCGCTTTGATTTGAGATCGAGTTAACACCTTTTCAGAAGATTCCCCAATAGTTTGACTTTGAGGGTGATCTTTGGTCCATTTTATAAGCGGTGGGTAATTTGGATCACAATTGGGATCTAATTCAGCATTAACCTCTTCTTCCAATTTTTATAGTATATCATCATTGACAATGGTGTTCTCCCCCTCGAAGGATGACGCCTGTTCAGTATCTGGATTGGTATCACCTCCTTCGATTGCATTCTCAGAAGAACTAGAAGAATATGACGGTAAGCCCTCCCCCTGGAATGATGAACCTTGATCATGATGAAGAGATGGACCCTCCCCCTGGACATTAGGACGGTCATTCGAAGGTTTGCTTGCCTCTGGTCTTTCAGTTTCTTTGGGTTGATCATCAACCATCTTTTGAGCAGTATCATCGATGAGTTGTTTTAGATTATCAACTTTGTTGTCTTTTGCCGTTGATTCAGAATCAATCGCTTTTTGAGGCTCATCAAACAGAAGCAAATATTGCTCGAAAAGATTTGAAATAGAGGTAGTAACTTGACCATTCTTTGGAAAGATTTCTTGCGTTGCACCCTCTGTTGATTTCATCTTCTTAACATAACTATCGTCAAAAGTGACATAGTATGTTTCTTCGATCTTCTTTGAGCGCTTATTGAGAACTCTATACGCCTTGGAATTCAGGGAGTAACCTAAAAATGAAGCATCTTGAACCGAACACATGGAAGAATTTCACATTCGGTTTACGATTATTTAAAATCTCGTAAGGAATAATGGAGAATCGCTTGTTCAAATACGATCTATTCTGAGTATAACAAGCAGCAGCAATTGCATTAGCCCAGAAATACAAAGGCAAGGATGCGAAGCATAGCATTGTTCGAGCTACTTCACACAGAGATCAATTTTGTCTTTCAATGATACCATTTTGTTGTGGAGTGTATGGGACTGAGAAATTGTGAGTCGTTCCCTTTTCAGCAAGAAAGTCTTCAAAATCTTTGTTCTTGAATTCCAAGCCATTGTCGCTTCTCACGTTACGAACAACTTTCCTTAGTTGAGTCTCTATCTGTTTTATAAAGAGCTTAAGCTTTGGAGTAGCTTCAGACTTTTGCTTCAAGAAGAATACCCATGTAAATCGAGAGAAATCGTCCACTATAACCAGAATGTACTTGTTTCCACCAATGCTTTCAATGGACGAGGGTCCACACAAGTCAATATGTAACAGCTCCAATGGTTCTATCACTTTTGTATTGATAATAGAAGGATGGCTTTGCCTGCTTTGCTTTCCCATTTCACAGGCAGCACAGAGATGTTCTTTGTCAAATTTTAGAATTGGAAGACCTCGAACATGATCACCTAAAACCAGCTTGTTGATATCCTTGAAATTCATATGAGAAAGTCTTTGATGCCATAACCAACTTTCATCTGAGTGAGCCTTCATAAGAAAGAAAACTATTGGTTTACCTCGAATTGGGTTGAGGTTCAAAGGATACATTTCCCCCTTTTCACTTTGACTTCAGCAGAACGTTGTTGGATTTCTTCTCGAAAATCTCTGATCCTTCATCATCAAATGATACCTTCAAACCAGTGCCAACTACCAGCTGTGAGACGCTGATAAGGTTGTGTTGGAGCCCTTCAACATACGCCACTTTTCTTATAGAGAAATAATCATTAGTGATCATTCCATAGCCTTTGATAGTACTAAATGAGTTGTTGTCGTACTTCACAATACCACCATCCTTGAGAGACCTAAACTCCCTCAGTTCTTCTTTCCTCCCTGTCATGTGACGTGAGCAGCCACTATCAATGTACCATTCTTCGTCAAACTGCTCGTCACGTATAACCTACAAAATATTTAGCAGATTTAGGAACCCAAAGTTTCTTGGGTCCTTATGAGCCTTTTACAGGACAGGGAATAGTAAGTGAAATATCAACCAAGTAAGTGCGTTTAATTAAAGTTGTTTCATCTTTTCTTTTTATGGTGAAAACTTTAATTTTGGTTGGTTTAGTAGGATTGGGATTTGTAGTGTTGACGTTAGCATTCTTTTGGATGTCTTTTGGAAGTCTGTTACCTTTTGGAAAGAGTTTTCCTTTTCCCTTTAAATTAATTGAAGGACGAGAATTGGAATGTGAAGTGTTGGGTCCAGAAGTGGCATAGGATCTTATGTTTGTCTGATTGGACTTGTAGGGATGGGGACCGAAACTACTCTTTTGGTTGCTGTTGAGTGGAGAGCCGAGACCGCTCTTTCGGTTAATATTGCTTCGAGGACCGAAAATCTCCTTTTGGTTCCTTTCGGTCGAGGGACCGAAACTCTCCTTTCGGTTCCTTTCGGTCGAGGGACCGAAACTCTCCTTGCGGTTCCTTTCGGTCGAGGGCCTAAAACCATCCTTTCGGTTCCTTTCAGTTGAGGGACCGAACCCTTTCGGTTGATGTTGTTCTGAGGACCGAAACTACCCTTTCGGTTCCTTGATTCTTCTTGAGATTTGCGCTTCCTCTCGATCCTTATAAAGTGAGGATTTTGTGATCTCCAAAACTGTTTTCTTTCTGAGAGATTCTTCTTGTATCTCAGATTTCTTTGGTGTTTTTGATCAGTCACCTGTTTTGGATTTCTGTGGATGTTGGCCTTTCTCTTTCACGCATGTGCACACCATTCACTTTTTGTTGAGGATGTTTCATTAGTGGTTTGTGCAGGTTCGCCCAATAAACTTTTGGTTCCACTTGTACTTGGCACATCATATCTTGTAGGCTCATTTAGTGGTTCAGGTATATATCTACCTTTCACTCTCCATAAGGTCTTTTAAGATAGGCCCTTCGTTTCATCAGCATTGTCTATTGGTGCTGACTAGAAGAACTCGTCACATCCGCCAGCATTATCTTCTTCCACCATAGCTGTCAATTATGCAGTTTGTTGTGGAGTGACACCAGGGACCGTGTAGACTTGATTTGGAGTGGTTTGTAACTTTTGGTACACAACAACTTTCGCTTTGAGAACTTTGGTCTTGTCAGTTGATGAGCGAGCGAACTCAACAGAGTTTTCAGAAATCAGGTTTTTGCGTGATTTAGGTTCGCTTTTGACAAATTCTGAACAGTCCACCACATCCTCTACAGAGATTTCACTCAGATCATCATCCTCATTAAGTTCAGATGCATTTTCAACATCAATTTTATTTTTTGAACTTAATTTGGTATTCAAAGAGTCTAATTTCTGTACAGTTTCGATTCTTAATTTCAATCTATCATTCTTGTCTAACAAATTTTTAAGCTGTCCTTATGGTCTTTGGACTTAATGTAGGATTCAATTTTATCCAGACGTATTTTATATACAAGAGATACCTCGTCAGAAGATACAACGCTTTCACAGTTGTAGGCTTCAGCATCGATTTCATCCTCCTTTAACTCAAGGAAGGGTAAAATCATGCGATGTATCTTCTTTCCTATTTCACAATCAAGATGCAATTGAGTGATATTAAAATAAAGTCTTTTAGCAATCAAACAAAACATATTTCGTTGTTTAAGAAGTTTAAGATTGTCTCTTTGCAAATAAATCGAATCATCCTTAGACCTAATCAACTCTTTCTCTTTCTGCTCTATCCACATCCTCCTTTCCTCACTCTTCGACGATATCCTGCTGATTTGATCAGTTAGGTTAGAATTTGTGACACGGGTTTGGGTGAGACTGCTACTTATGCTTGAAAATTTAGATTTTAAGTTATTTAACTCCTTTTCATAGTTAGTAACAAGTATATTTAGGGAAGCAAGAATATTTTGTACCTTCTTGATCAACTCATCACATTCGTTGATCTGTGCGCTGACAGGTTTAGCAGCAAAAGACCTATCCTCTCGCTCCTTATCGTCTTCTATTCCCCCGTCGGTTGTATATCCTCTCATTTGAGACACACCTTCGGTCATGTCACACCCCAAAACCAAGAACGGCGGAAACGTTCTGGGGCGGAGGACGTCATGTACAGTATCACAACAATGAAAAGTAGTAAACAAGCAACAACATCATCCATTGCATTAATAATATAATTTTAATACAAGTGTCTTCTGAAAAATTATGATAAACACTAAAGTATAATCAAAATGAAAGATGAGTCTTGAACGAGCTCCATCTTCTCTAAACCTTGCATCTGTACCTGTCTACTGTTGACCTGAGAATACAAGTTATTTTGAAAGAGAGTATCAGTTTTAAAGCTGGTGAGATCATAAGAATTTTAGTGTCTTAATTTTTATGTAAGTATTTGTATGTATATGAATTGTAAGTATTGAAAATGTATATGAACTGTAAGTATTGAAAATGTTTTGTAGAACAAATGTAAACGTTTGAAAAACCCTAAAAATCCATATGATTCCTACTACTATAAAAGGGAGTCTTCTACCAAGACCTAACTGTTCTGAATGTAGCCTTCTACCAAGACCTAACTGCTCTGAACGTAGCCTTCTACCAAGACGTAACTGCTCTGAATGTAGCCTTCTACCAAGACCCGACTGTTCTAAATGTAGCCTTCTACCAAGACCCGAATGTTCTGAATGTAGCCTTCTACCAAGAACCGACTGTTCTGAATGTAGCCTTAGCATTACCCTTTGGTACTAGGGTAACTAACAATGTTAACTGAAGACATCCGTAGATGTACATTTACCTCTGTTGCTAACAGCTGGGTATAGGAATAGTTAGTCCCTTAAAGTATACCTGTAATGGTATCAACCGTTGGCATCCGTGGATGTGCTTTTACCTCTGTAGCTAACAGAGATTCTAGGAATGGTCAATCCCACAACGTATCCTTTGGTACTAGGATATTAAATCCAATCTATCTTGTCGATTATGTGATTGAATCACAAGGTAAAGATAAGAATGAGGATTATATAACAGAATCTATACATACAAAATGTACTAGTAATTCGTGTAAGTGTACTCATGTAAATGTATCTATGTAGATGTAGTCATGTAAGCGTATATATGTAAACGTATTCATGTAAATGTACTCATGTAGATGTATCTATGTAACTGTATTGTAATGTTCTGCGTGTACTAGCTATAACGTGTGTTCTCTCTCTATCTAGCATGTATAGTAATGTACTGTGTGTACTAGCTGTAATGTGTGTTCTCTCTCTATCTAGCAAGTATTGACTCATGAATGAACTGACTCATTGTATGATATCGTGTTCTAGTAATAGTTCTAGTGTCTTCCTAAACTACCCATATGGTAGCTTACTAGTAATGTAACTGGTACGTATGAACATGGATGTATACCCTTGCTACCCAAGGGCATTGGATGAACTGGAAGGACCTTTATGACTATATATGTATATATGATATATAACTAATATTTAAACAACCTTCGGACGGATACCCGATGTCCCACCAGACCACATCTCAAGCGCGAAAAGGAAATAGGATGGATAGCCTTCCTAAGTTTTTTAAACATTTCTGATATAACTATACATATAGATGCATGCAATTGATAATATAAAAACATAAAATAAGTTTTGTAAAAACCTTTGAACATAATTATTATCTAAGAAAAGATCGACTTGATGTCAATCTATAAAACGGTTTGGAAGCATAGGTTTGATAAAACAGTTTAAGTATAAATAAACATTTATTTGAAACATAATTGTAAATGAGTTTGAAATGGAACATACAGAGTAAAATGTATAGTTTAATAAGGAGTTTTAAACATATGAAGTGTTTATAAAAATCATTTGAAGGAAACTGTTTTGTAAAACGGCTAATGAGTAGCCAATCATTTGAATGCTGCTTATCAATCACATGTGATTGATATAATAACTAGCATGATTCTACTTTTATCCCCCCCCCCCATAAAACATTTAAAAACAGTTAAAATATTGATTAAGGGGTATGAACTCACCTGTAGCAAGTGGATCGGAAGGAAGTGTCGGATAAGTGCTTGGTGTCAAGTGAAGACTTAGACACGCACAAAGATCCTAATAACATATAAGGATATATGTATATAAACAATTAGTCTTTAAACAACTAATAAACAAGGTCAAGACACTCTAAGGCATGACAAACACTTTGTATAAGTGTTACAAGTATTAAGGAGTGCATTTAAGTGTTGTAGGGAAAGGCTAGTATGATTGGGGTTCAAGGAACACTCTTAAAATGAGTTTACTCCCTAAGGACCAACACCCCTTGAGTTTACGGTCGTAAACTCTTGAGTTTACAGTCGTAAAATCTTGAGTTTACGGTCGTAAACTCCTAACCTTTTGACCATTTGTTGTTTTGAAGTCTTCTAAGCTATTCCAAGCATTCCTACTTCATTATTTAGCCTTGGGAAGTGTTGTGTGGCATCAAAACACTCCTAAATGGAGTTTACGGTCTAAGGACCATTTCTCCATGAGTTCACTACCTTAAACTCATGAGTTTACTACCTTAAACTCATGAGTTTACTACCTTAAACTCACAAGTTTGGTAATTGGGGTTTTCAAGTCCTTAGCTCAATCATGGCACTAGTCTAGGTTAGATTCTAGGCATAAGGAATAACCATGGGACATTTATGGGACATTTACACACTTTTTGGGGTGTTTACGGTTTTAGGACATCCCCAAACCGTAAACACATAAAAATGGAAAGTTTTGGTGCTTTTTGTGTGATAAACTCTTCAAGGATGGATCTAGACAAGTCCCTAAGGCATTGTGAAGCATCTAGGCACCCTAAAGCACCCTAAGGCACTATATATGGTGTTTATGGTTTTGGGAGCCTCCCAAAACCGTGAACACCTTTTTCTTGGTGTTCTTGGGACTTTTCCTTGGTATAAACATGTATAGCTAGCTTTAAATGACTCTAGGATAGAAGTACTTACATTGTGGAAGCTTGAATTGAGCTAAAAGTCCAAGAACACTAGTGTGTGTTCTTGGTGTTTTGGAAAAACTAGTCAAAACACATAAATGAATGGATTAAAGGATATACAATCACTAGATTAATTATTAAACCAACTTGAAATGGTTAGAACACTTACTAGTTTGAAGATCTAGAACAAAATCAAGGATGATACTTGAAAGGATATTTTGGAGTTTACTCTTTTGGTGTTTGGGGAGTAAACTCAAGAATAACTAGTCTTGGGGAGTAAACTCATGTTTATGCATGAGTTTACGATTTTTGGATGTTTTTTCGACCCAAACTTAAAAGTTTGGCCGTGAACTTCTAAGACACAAGGTGTTTGCGGGTTTTAAATTTCAAAACCCGATACGGCACTTTCTTTCACCCGTTCGTTTAAAAATAATATTAAAATAATCAAACGAACTTTATTTTTCCCAAAAACAAGTAAAAGTGAACTTGACTTATAATATGAAGTGATTGAATTTTAGGGTTTGACCGAATGAAAATTCCGGGTTGTCACAGGTCACCACAAAGCACATTCCTGTTACAGGTTCTTCTTTCGCCATTATAGCCTTCCCATGAGTGGGCTTCCTGACTTCTTCATCCTCTGAATCTGTGGACCATACTTCCACACCACCAAATTCATCACGGTTGTATGTATCCTGCACAATTAAAGCATTCATAGTAGTATTGTTAGCAGCAGACTTTCTTTTCTTGATTTCCTCCAGTCTTCTTAGGAGGCTCGCTTCCTCATCTCCATCATTTATCTTTTCTTCTTTCTTTTTCAGCATACAATATTTTGCAAAATGGTTCTTGCCTCCACAGTAATGGCAATCAAATCCTGAGTC
Source organism: Lactuca serriola (assembly GCF_051521515.1). Taxonomy (NCBI): domain Eukaryota; kingdom Viridiplantae; phylum Streptophyta; class Magnoliopsida; order Asterales; family Asteraceae; genus Lactuca; species Lactuca serriola. The sequence continues at coordinate 227,712,003 of NC_136408.1, read as the reverse complement.
TCCACCAACTTTCCCTTCTTTCTTTGACTCTTCAGACTTCGTCCCCATCTTCGGTTCCTCCTTGATCTTTTCGGCGCTGTAACTTCCCTGCTAGTTTCGGTTCTTGTTGGCTGGGAATTTCTTCTTAATGAATTTTCTGGGATTGGATACCATCATGGCATATTCTTCACCGGTTAGATCATAATTGGCAAGATCCAATTCCTCTTCTTCTTCAACCAAGCTTTTTCCTTTAGAGACAAGAGCTAAAGAACCCAAACTGGAAACCACATTCGTTTCCTTAGGCAGTGCACTTTCATGGGATTTCAAAATACCCACTAGTTTCGCCATAGAATATGACTTGAACTGTTCATGAGCTTTAACTGTAGATACAACAGCCATCCATTCGGATCTAAGACCGTTCATGAAAGTAACCTTTTGTTCAATAACTTTCCTTTCAATCCCATGCTTTATCATCTTGCTTAAAAGATGATTAAAGCGATCAAAGGCTTGAACTAGTTTCTCTTCAGGCTTCTGCTTAAAATCTCCAAATTCAGAGAGCAAGAGAGTTTGAATTGAATGTTCCAAGTCTTCGTCAGTGGAATACAATTCTTTTAATCTGTCCCAAATCTCTTTAGCAATGGCACAAGAAGTTACCAAACGAAATGTATCTGACTACAAAGCAAACCATATCATCCTCAGGGCCTTGATGTTACATTGAAACTTTTCCTTCTCGTCTTGAGGAATATCTTTGACATCGTTAACAAGCTGATTGTACTCCTTCTGAGTTTTGACAATCTTAGAGGTGCTTGAGTTAGCGAATGGGCCAACAGTGATCGCTTCCCAGATCAAGTATCCATTATCCTCCGATCTAATCACATAATCTTCGAAGTGATGCGTCCAAACTTCATAGTCTTGAGTATACAAAATTGGAATCCTTGTCGTAGAACCAATGTTGTTGGAGATGTTGATTGGATTGGTTTGTGAAGCATCCATGGACATTGTAATGACTTTTGATCGATTACCTGTAAAAGATCAGACTTGTAATATATCGTTAGGGTTAGATCAACGATTAATGAGATACGTCAATATGGAATGATGGCTCAATTAATATCAATCAATGCGGAATTAAAAACCCTAATAACTTCTTCGACAGAAGAGATGTGTATGAATTACACAGTCTCCTGCTCTGATACCAATTGATGAGAATAAAACTCTTGATCGATTAAATCTTTCACAGGTAAGAATATGAAAATCAAACAAGACAAACAAAGTAAGAGTATGAACACAGGATAGAATCAAATATGTGCTTATGATTCAACAAAGTCACGCCTCAGCAGAGCTCGACAAAGAACTTCCACTGTAGAGGAGAGCTAGGGTTTACAAAACTCAGTGAGAAAAATAATTAAGGCGTTAACTCCTAAGACTGCATGTATGCAGCTTATATACTAAACCCTAGAACAAAAACATGCACGGTTGGACAGGCCCAAACCGGCAATCAAAACTGGGCTAAGGACCGAGCCCATGACGCAACATAATAAGCCCAACATGAATATCATTGTATTTATGTGTGAATGACTATATAATTATACATAATTATTTCTTTAACATTTTTGCAGATACAATGAATAAACATGCATACTGGAGGTTGGGGATTTACCAAATGAAACACCGACACCAATACATCTTTCGGAAGGAGCACAATGTGTTTTATTCATTTATGATTGTAATTGCATTACTAGTTTCAATGTCAAAAAATATATATGGTAACTTATTCATTTACTATTATAATTATATTCTTATATGAATAGGTGTTTTATTTATTTATCTATTAGTACCATTTTAGTTGATTTTATAATCTTTTTTCCGGGTTTTATTTATTTATGATTTTACAAGTGTATTCATAAATACAACTAAGTTAATTCATTTGTAATTTACATTTTTATTCATTTTAAAATGAAATGTATAAATCATTATTTATAAAGATATTTGTTTAAAAAAATAAATGAGGTAAACCGATAAATTCTTCATTCTCTTGATATTTTATTGTTAAAAGTGAAACATAAAAATAAAAAATGAACTGAAAAAAAAAAAGTTTTTTAGATAAACATTAAATCATGATTTTATTAATTATTTGTTCATTAAAAGAATAGAATCTAAAAATTGAGATATTTTAGGTAATTGTCATCATAATCACTAAAATTTAGGAAATCATAATATAATTAGATGGTAAAAATTCTATTTATGCCCTCATAAAATGATTTCTGTACAATTATTCTCGCGTTCTCAACCTTTTATGTGTTCTAATTTGATGATCTCCATATATATATATATATATATATATATATATATATATATATATATATATATATATATATATATATATATATATATATATATATATATATATATATATATATATATATATATATATATATATATATCCTATCTCTTTAGAATGTATTTACGGGAGAATTGGATAGTTTTTTTTTTTAATTAACCAAAAGTTTTTATTTAGTTTTTAGTTTTCACTTGGTTCTTAAAATTCATGGATATAAGGAAAAACTCGACGTAATAAATAATGTATAGGTTTAGATAGAATTTATGCAATGAATTGAATTTTTTCTCAAATTATGTAGTAAAGTGTTTTTTTTTATAAATATGCACACCGATTCGTCCACTTCTACATTATTTTTCGCCAATTTCACAATGCGTAATCATATTTTATAACCAAACATGTTAAATATGATCAGGGCCGGTCCAAACGTATGTAAGGCCCGGGGCGAAAAGTAAAATAGGGTCCCTCAAAGACAAATAAATAAAGATTTAAAAAAATATCATTTATTGTTCGATATAGACGTGTTCAATTAGCAATAACAAGCAAATCAAATTGTTTATCTTTTGAGTGAATTTGAGTTTGAACCAACTTTACGTCCTAAAAATCATTTAGGCAATATTTTTTTTTAATAATATACACTACATAGCCCATAAATTTTGGATCCCCTAGAGACGTGGGCCCTAGGCGATCGTCCGTGTTGCCCACCGTCTGGACCGGCCCTGAATATGATCGACTAAGAAGGTTTGGTTAAGTTATTCTTGAAAAATAATTTTTACCTACTAAAATATTCTCATCTCTTTGTTTTTTCCTTCGTTACATTCTCCCCTTGTTGGCGAATATCTCATTTCAACTTATAATTTCATCTATTTGAAGAAACTAAAATACCCGAATAACATTTCCTAAATTCTAAACTGATACGTGGTGCTTCTAAAGTTTGGTTTGGCCTCACCCAAGTAACGAACAACAATACACAAATATCTTGAATGTTTTCTAAAAAAACACGTTAAGGGCATGAAACAAAACTAACTCTTTACACCGATATGAAAAAGGTTACATTGTTTGCTTTTTAATTTCGGTAATAAGTAAATTTCTTATGAAAAGAAATCAAACCGTTAAAAAAATTATATAAAACTATGTTGATGTTATAAAATAACTATGTAATTATAAAGATCTTACTTTTTGTGCTATATATATTGGGGTAACATCATAGGTTATTGAACTTGTAATAATTATTCTTATATAGTTATTTTTCAAATTGGCTATCAGATGCATTCGTAAATTTGATTAGGTCACCCTTAACTCCCATGAGTTTGCAAATCCTTTTGAGACGTACTTTTAAAAATCACAAAAATTGTCTCGTTTAGTCATTGTTAGTAGTTGAATAAAGTTAAGCCGACACAATGCCCAAGCTTGAACATTACTCCACATTAGATGATCATCATTTACAATACCTATTTTCAAAACTAGAACCCCTCTAAAATTTAAATTTAGTGAGCGTAATATTTTCAATTTGAATTAGTGAAACCCAATATTTTCGATGTCAATAGAGCCATGCACTAATTTAATTTTGGTGAACTAAATGCTAATTTGTGATCGTAAATTTCGATCTACCAAAATTGATGTGAATATATGTGTATATATTTTTATAATTGGTTGTTTGGTAATTATCTAACTATATCTGATTGAAACCATGCGGCAATAATTTGATATATTTCATGACAATTATGTTTTTAGTATGGAAAATGTGAAAAATACAATATCCTATAAAATGTTAGGGATATTTTATTAAACTAATAAAAAAAATAACATTGCTTTTTTTTTTAACTAGAATAAATAAAGTTGTTTATGTATTATGTACATACATCTAACAAATGCATAACGGACCAATAATAATGTGTACCTGCCACATGTTCTTCCAAAATATGACATGTTTTTTAAAGAACAATATTCACTAAAGGAAATTATTTATTACAGCTATTTTGCACGGATATACACATAGTAATATATAATATAAATTAATTTCACTTTTAATAAATCAAGAAGTGAATTCAAGATATAACTGAAAGTACTTTAAAATACTACTTTAATTAAGTTTTAGTTTTGTTTGCTATATAAAATATAGTTTAATTTAGTTTAAAGAAAACGTCCAATTTACTTTTTGTATTTAGTTAAATTGATAATTTAACTTTATGATTCAAAATCAAACATATTTCGTTTGCCTTTGATACTTGTCTTACCTCAACTATATAATTACATAATTATGTTCACTTCCTAAAGTGATACAGCCTAACTAAGATAGAATAAGTTCAATTAATTTTAAACGTTGATAATTATTATATATAGTTAACAACACATCACAAACGATTTCAAATATCCAAACAATTAAATGTAATAAGTTGAAAAGTATTAAAAGTTTCAAATAAATATGGTTCGTGATAAATGATTTATAAGTTGTGTTATAAAAGATGTAATCGTTACTATTAAGGACATCTAAAACTTTTTTTTTAACCTTTGAGCTTTAAGGAAATCATAGATCTATAATTTCAAACAGGGTTCTAAAAGGCACGCCATGGCGCAAGGTGGGTGTAGCCGTTACAAAAACGTCAAAGAAGGGTTTGATGAACATGGCGCCAATATTACATGTGAATGTTTCTTATCGCGTCATGGCATTAGTTTTTTTCAAGGGTTATGTTTTTTGTTTTTCTTTTTTTGTTTTTTTGTTTTAAAGTATAAATAAAGTTGTCATGTCTTGATAAACATAATGGACTGCCAATGTTTGTCATGACTTACGCTTGACTTTGTCGTCAAACTCAAGTCTCACTTCATTTAGAACTTTGGTTTCAAAACTATAACATTTGTTTTATATATAATAAACTTAAATTATAATATTTATAATAATAGTATAACTATTAAAAATAATAAGAAACATATTACATTCAGGGTCGGCCCCGAGATATTGGTGACCCTGTGCGATTTAACAAAAAATAGGCCCTAAAATTTGAAAGATCTCAAAATTTAAGCAAAAAAAAAAATATAATTTAATTTTCTATTGCAAATACATAAAATTAAAATTTCATTCAAAATAATACAAAAAAAATAGCTTCTACTTGAAAACAGCCATCCTCCTAATATTCGTTGAAATAAACTTTTCAATAACATCTTCATAAGTAACTTTATCCAACATGTTACGCTCAATCGCCATCAAAGCCAATTCATTAAGTCGTTCTTGAGTCATTGTAGATCTTAAGTAGGACTTCAAAATCTTCAATTTTGAAAAACCCCGTTCTGCAGATGCAACAGTAACATGAATAGTCAACATAATTCTATATGCAATAGATGTAATAGGAAAACAATCAACGCGTTTTAAAAAATTTAGAATATCAATTGCTGTCAATTTTTCCTTAGGCAAGAGATGTAAAAGTAATTTTAATTCAACATATAAGTCATTTCGATCAATATCTGATTGTTCATCTTTCTTGAGTGAAGTTTCAAGAGACATACAACAAGACTTTAAGGTTATATCATCTAATGAAAGTAATTTTTCTGAATTAAACAAAAAGCCAAATATTTTATCATATTGTTGATATTGTTCAAACCTTGTAGTTAAAGAAGTAATTACTTGATCAACAATATAAATAAAATATTTAACCCTAAATTTCTCTTGGGCGGATTGTGAAAAACTATAAGAAGTATCGTTTGAAATCTCATCAAAATGTTTTTTTATTTTAGGTTCACGTTTTTTAGGAAATATTGGATCAATGCCCATTTCTAAGGCAATATCTTTTGCAGTTTGTAAGGCATTTAAAAACCCATTTTCTCTATATTCCTTAAAATACGAAATCAACCCCTTTATTTTTTCCATAGCAACATCAATAAGCATATCTTTTGATTGCAATTGTTTGCTAATTAAATTAACAATGTTTAACATTTCATACCAAATTACTAATGCCAATATAAACTCAAAGTTGTCAAGTTCATTTTTTGCTAAGGATTTAGCTTCACTTGTTATTTTTGGATCATTATCATTTTGGCTACTTGAAGTAAAGCTTTTTGTATATCGAAAATTTGAAATCTTATAGCTTTAATACTATCAACACGACTCTCCCAACGAGTGGATGACAACGATTTAGGAGTTAACCATTTCACATTATATTTTAAAATTTGCCATCTCTTAGTGGAATTTGCAAAAATTGTATAGATACGTTGTATTGTTCCAAAAAAACTTTTAGCTTTACCACAAGTATTAGCCATATCACACAAAGTTAATTTCAAACTATGACAACCACAAGGAGTATAAAAAGCCCTTGAATTTATATCTAAAAGCTTTTTTTGCACTCCTTGATGTTTTCCTTTCATATTTGATCCATTATCATAACCTTGGCCACGTACATTATTAATGTCAAGATCAAGCAAATTTAATTCATTTTGTAAAACATCAAAGAGTCCTTGGCCGATTGTATCATTTACATCTAAAAACCCTAAAAAAGATTCTTCGATGCAAACAACATTTGACGAGACATCTACATATCTTAAAATAATAGTCATTTGTTCTTGGTGACTTATATCGGGAGTACAATCAAGTATTATTGAAAAATATTTTGCATTTTTTATCTTTTTAATAATCATAGACTTTATTTCTGAAGAAAGCAAAAGTATTAATTCATTTTGTATCCTATGCCCAAGATAATGTTTATGGATACCAATTTCATTTGTAATACGTTGTATATGGTCATAAGAAACCATGTCAAACCCAACATTTCAAATAATCCTAAAAAATTTTCATTGTTATCTTCATACAATTTCTCATTAGTACCACGAAAAGCTAGATTATGTTTAGCAAGAAATTTCACAATAGAAATAATTCTCAACAAAACTTGTCTCCAATGAACTTTTTCTTTTTCTAATTGTTTTTGAGCCGCATTATCAATAGTTTTATTTTTTTGTAATCTTAAACGCAAATCATACCAAGTATTTATATTTTTAACATGTTCCATACTAGTTTCATGCTCTTTAATTCTAGTGTTAAGATGTATCCAATCTCTAAAATCCTCATTTGCTAATTAACCCTTCCCACACCCTTTTCGAAATATTTTACAACAAAAACAAAAAATTTTATCAATTTTTTTAGAATAAACAAGCCAGTCTCTATCACATTTTCCCCATTTGGTAAAGTTTTAGTATCATCTGTTGCAGAAAATCTTCTTAAATATTTATCTTTAGGACCTTTTGTAATAGACAAATCTCTTTTAGGACCTTTCAATACTAAAATATTTATCATATTAGAATCAAGAGCATCCCAATTTCTTGGATCAAATATATCAAAAGTGTGAAAATCAACATTATCATCAACAACATTAGGATTATCATTAACATCAACATTATCACTAGCATTCAAATTAACATCAACATCAACATCAACATCAACATTAACATTATCATTATCATTATTATCAAGATTAGCTTCATTAACGTTTTGTGCTTCATTTTCCATAAAGTTTTGTGTTTTTTTTTGTTATAAACTTATCCATAGATCCTGCTTGAGTTTTATTATCTTCTTCAATTTTTTGTTTCTTTTTACGTTTTTCATATCCAGATGCATATTTTTTTTTATTCTAGGAGGCATCATAATTTATAGAAAAGAAAGAAACGACCTTATTTATGACTTTCAATTTATAGATTCCTTCTTGATTCAGATTTTCCACACTTCTAATCACCAAGAGAAGTATCAAAACTGGACTGCAAAGAAAAAAAAAATCAGAATATGCTTTTAAGAAATCACAAAATCTGCAATGATATCATAGCATAAATCCAAAAATACCTTATTATTTTTGACACTTCAAATCCAAAAAACAAGAATGTGCTTCTAAGGAAATAAGAAAATCTGATATCTGAGATGGTGAGATCATAATTACTTCTTAGTTCTTACAAATTAGAAATTATCATAAACAAAAAATCAGAAAAAATAGAAATTTGAAATTAGAATTTACCTCAATTCCTTGTTCCTTGTAAGTTCAAAGCTTTGAAAACTGATATTGTTGATTGTTCCTCCTGATTCAGTAATTTGGAATTAAAGAAAATGAATAAAGAAGAACCGATAAGAAATCTGAAATTATGAAATTACTCAATTAGAAAAAACAAACCCATGAAAAACAAAATTAAAGTTTCAGTTTAGTATTATACCTTTGATTTCGAAACCTTAAGCTATAAGATTTTGATTTTTGAAGCTTCTTATTTTGAATTTCAGAATTCTGATTTTGAACCTTCTGATTTCGAAATTTGATGATTCCGAATTCTGATTTTGAAGCTTCTAAAATTGTTGGTAATCTTTGTAAAAACTGATCAGTGAAGAAGAAGATAAAGAAGGAAGAACTAAGAAGTGAATGTAAATTGATGGAATAGAATCGAAAGATAAATGAATGTAAATTGAAGTTACTGTTCCAGTAATGATGATTCCTATTATCCATGCGTGCGTTATCAATGAAGAAACCGAAGAGTTTTTTTTTTTCCCGAAAATTCAGTTCCCGCTCCCGCTTTTGTTGCTTCCTGTGTCCACAGCTTTTGTTGTTTCCTGCGTTCGTCGGCTGGTGATATATGGTTATGACCTAATTTTTTTGGGCCGAATTAACATACCTATTACAGAATGCAAAAAAAAATGGGCCCTCTAATTTTTTGGGCCCTGTTCAATAGCACTGGATGAACCTGCATTGGGCCGGCTCTGATTACATTTGTGTACAAGATTTTCATTTGTTGCCAAGCAAATTGTCAATGTCGAAATATTCTAATTTGTAGAGGTTTTGCCTATTAAGTTTGAGGTTTTTTTTTATGAATTGTATTAATTTGGTGATACTAATCTCAAACAACTAACAAACCGTTAAAAAAATTACATAATTTATATATTAAAATTTAGGGTAATATAAGGTAGGATTATACATAGAAAAGTCCTGTTATGGTGGAAATTTTTTTGATAAATTTTTAAATCAATTTTTAACATAAAAGTTCGGATTATTTAATATTTTCCCAAATTAACGAAAACGTCAATTTTTTTTATTATTTTAACAAGAAATCACAAATTATGTAATTTTTCCAAAATAACAAAAAAATTCTGTTAAAAAAAGCTTTAATTTTACAAAAAAAATTCTCGGAATAATAAAAAATTTTCATATAAAACCCTACTATGGGCTCAACGGTCACATTTATTGGAAAGTTACAACTGTTTCCATACGCCCTCTTTTATGAGGTTCCTCTAAAGTGAAGTTCCACATCAAAGTTATGGTGTGTAAATAATAGATTATGGATCAAAAAGTTTAGTCGAGATATCGTTACCATTCATATGCATTAAAGCCGCACTGCTTGATTTTATGAAATGTACAATTCAATTTATCTATACAAGTTTCCATTTAAAACATAAAGATATAGGTTGTGATTATATTAAAATGTAGACAAATTATCCTACCTAAACCCATTAAAGGTATATAAGCTAGGAAAAATTAATATAACATTAAGGGTATATAAGCTTAGCTACCTAAACCCATCATACTACACGGTTTTGTATCATATATATACATTGTAATTGTCTAATATTCTTATAATTCAAATTCTAACTTGATTTATTTCTAAGATTTTTATAAATTTCACATTATCTTTTTTCTTACATAATTTTCATTTTCAACTATAACTAGCTGGGGTACCTCGCTCCGCGGGGTTCGGTTACGACCATGGTTTTAGTCAATGACAGTTTTCACATGAACATTTTTTGCTATCAGGTTTATTCCAACAATCTAATTCTGTAGAAGTCATCACTTTCCAGTAGTTGCTGAAGAAACATATGATGAAAAAGCATAATTGAGTCAAAACAGGTAAATTTTAAACATAATGGATATAATCAGACAGACTATATAGATGAAGAATCACTTTCAACTTCTCCTTCTCTGTTGCAGTAAGATCGTGCCTTGAGAACCGAAACAAAAACTAATATTCATCTCCTAAAATTAGAATATTACAAAATCGATGTCACATTTCAGTAGTTGTGTTCATTTTTTAGCCCAACATTGTTTCGTAATATCTAAATTATAACCATTTTTTTACTTTTAAATTAATATTATTTTCTGTTTTAGAAAGTAATATTGTGTTTGAATTTTTGTGTAGCCTTTGAAAATGATGCGAAGAAAAGATAAGAATGGAAAAACATATTGCGGTGGTTTGTGACGAACAATCAGAAATACAACTTCCGTGTCAAAATGTGAAAGAAAAAAAACGTTACTCTAGCTAAGGTTAAAACAAATTATTATTTTTGCAAAATTATTCATATGTGAAACGATTATTTGTATTCTATTTTGCGGAAAACAAAGTTATTATTTTCCAAAACAATTCATATTTTGTGGAAAAGAAAAATACTATTATTTTTCCAAAAGAATCCATATATTGCAAAATTATTCATATTTTGGCAAATAGTAGTTGGTGTTTTGTGAAATAATTATTTATCTTGCGAAATAGATTAGTAATTGAAATGTGTCTGCAAAGATAATTTAATTAAATCAAATGAATTTCGAAAACTTTTCTACAAGTGCTAGGAGTACCAAGGATTGCATATAAAGAGAGTATGACCTCACATTGGAGTTTACTCTTCAAATGATGGCCCTCAGGGGTGTTTACGGTTTTTGGACCATAAACCCCATGAGTTTACGGCCGTAAACTCATGGTAGTGGTGCCATGGGGTGTTTAAAGGTCTTATCTCACTCAAGGAATTATGCTAGACTTGAATCAAGGGTTATGGAAGTGACTAGGGCTCAAAATGGACACTTTATGGAGTTTATGATCCTTGGACCAATCGCTTGGGTGTTTACAGTTTTGGGAGACCTTCCCAAACCGTAAACTCATGATTGTCCCTTCATTTCATATTTTTGGGGTTCCTAGTTCATGCATGTAAGGTTCTATTCCAGTACACAACCAGTAGAACGCATTAGGGTCATCTAAACACCTCTTGGAGGTGTTTACAGTTTTGGGGAAGTCTCCCCAAACCGTAAACACATATGAAGATGGGGATTTGATGATTTTCAAGTGCTAAAATTATCAAGGAAATGATCTATTCTAATTGTCAAGGCTTAGAATGAACCAAGGCACACTTTGGCAGCCATTATAGGGTTTACGATCCAAGAACACCTTGGACCGTAAACACCTTGTTCTTGGTGTTTCTTAGGTGATTTCTTGATACATGGAAGTATAAAAAGCCTTAATGTACGCTAGGATAGAAGAACTTACGTATACGAGGGTTGGGGACGAAATCTTGATGATCCTTGGGAGAGAAATTGGGTTTTCTCTAGCTTGGAATGGAAGAAATGAAGGAAAATGGCTAAGTGCCATATATATAGTCATTGGGGTTTACGGTCTAAACTCCGAGTTTTCTCCCATAAACTCCAAATTTTTAGAGTTTCACGACTTACGTTAAACACGACAACTGTAAATTTATACTTCCTTATTTTTTGTTCGCTTGACCAATATTATTTAAATATTCCAACGAGATTAAATCCGGCCAAAAATGTTTTGAAATAAATTTGGCTAATTTTTGGATTTCGTAATTGCGGAATTTATACAAATAAAACTTTCGGGTCGTCACATTTATAAACAACATTATACTAATGCCAATAATATGATTTTTTTCACATTTCTTTCAGAATAATATTAACCTTCTGGGTTGTGTTATCCTTATAAGCCCAAAATTCTGACAAAATTGCAGCAACATTTGCATTTTATAAAATACGTTTATGAATTCTATAAACGATTTACATGATCAAAAGTATATAACAACAATATACAAATGGTAAGACTATAAATTTGTTTTCATTTTCTTTCAGAATAGTATTATTGTTGTACACCCATTTTATTCAATATATACATTTTGTTAGAATCGCAAATTATATCTTCATTTAGCTTCACATTGCATTATGACATTTACAAGATTATTGAACATTTAAATTTACATTGTTTAATAATTCAAACATACTTGTGTAACATCCAAGAAAATCGATATTGTTCATTATATAAACTAAAAAACACAAATTAATATGATAAAATCTACCCATACATCAAATGATGTATGGATTTATCTTAATTACATAATGAAAATACCTAAAACTTCTAAAGATTTTTGATAGAATCAACCCATACATAAAAGAGAAAACTTATTTTTTTTATTGAAACATAAAATCCAAAAGAACTAAATTTCTAGGCTGATTTTATGGAAAATGGCCAATTTCGCATGTCATGATTCACCAATTGAAAACAAATCGAACATCTTCTTTTTCGATTGCACTCTTCAATCCTACTTGAATTCTCCTCTGAGGATCCATTTGAACCTTGAAATCGTTTTTTGATTTTTGCTACAAAAAAGAATGATACTAACACATATTGTATCGAATTTGTTAATTGTATAAACAAAACCTACAATTCATGTGTACCTGATCTTGATTATTGTTCGGATGCTCCATTCCAATTTCAAAGAAAAAAAAACGAGCAAGAATGATGTACAGGAAGTTAGACGTACATATATTATATATAGGTTAAAGGATAATGAATACAATTTAAAATTATATTTATAATTAGCCTAAAAACAAGGGATTTGATTAGGAATAATATTTTATTTAATTAACGAATTATTTTTGAATTATTTGGTCTAGAATGATCCCTACATCCACACAATAGATGTAGATCCACATTTGAACACACACACACACACACACACACACACACACACATATATATATATATATATATATATATATATATATATATATATATATATATATATATGGGGATAAAGAATAAACATTACAGCCCCACCTAGTTTAAGTACTAAACATTTAAAATATGTCATTTTAACTTAGTAAATATAACATCCATGATAACATTTCTTTCCTCCGTTATCGTTTTACAATCCTTGTTTTCTTTCATCAATCATCGTTTATTACTTCATCTCAGAAAACATTACTATTTTCCACTGTCATGAAGGTTGAAGATGATCAATATTCTTGCTTCGTTATCAAAACTATTGCGGCGATCCTGAATCTACATCTTCAAGTGTTTATCGTGAATCCTATAATCACAATCTTTATATAGTAAAATAACGTACTTTTATGAGGTTTAGTACCTAAGCTTAGGTGAAGCTATAATGAGCTATAATGTATATTCATTTTTCCATATATATATATATATATATATATATATATATATATATATATATATATATATATATATATATATATTGATTACATAGCATGTTAATTTTGTGAGATAAAGTGACATGATTCTAGACACTCATGTGAAATCAAAAAAATAAAAAATCTAAAATCTAAAATGCAAAATAAATTGAATTTTTTTTTTAAAATATTCTTTTCGTTATTTAATTTATCAAAAATAAAATAAAATAAATACCGTTTTTTAAATATATATGAAATATTATAATAGAATATTATATTGTAAATATCCAAATAGAATTCTTAGAATGTTAGAAAAATATGGTATTGTACTAAAATTAGTAGATATATTAGAATATTCTAATATTCTACTAAAATTGTTAGATTTAATAGAATATTCTAATATTCTATTAGTGATGACGTGCCTAAGCCGGCACGGAAAAGTCACACCTGGCCAAGGAACCCGACGCACCAATAGAACCAGGCTCAAAGTCCACCAATGCCCTCAAAGAGCAGGGCGCTCAGGTGAAAGGCTCGCGTTCGCCAGTGCCCCTAAAGAGTAGGGCGCTCAGTCGAAAGGCTTGCACCCACCAAAGATGCTCCCAATGCCAATATAAAAGACACGGTCAGCCGACAAGGCACAGGATCAGACAACTACCGCTGGAGCCAATGATAGCACTCTGACAGATAGAGGTGCATGATCCTCCAATCAGCGCCTCTGACCTTGTCTCCTCAAAAGCGATCCTTTCCCGTATGGAAGGGCGGGGCCGCTATGTATAAAAGGGCATGCTTAGGAGCTCAAAGGGTAAGCTTTCCTCTTCCAGTAATATACACACAAACCCTAAACCCTATCTAACTTGACCGTCAGAGCGTCTTTCCGGGAGCCTCCTCCTGGGAAACGGCTGACGACCTTTCTTTCTTGTGTAACACCGTAAAAATTTAACAAATTTTCGCATTTTCAAAACACATCCCCATTCATATTTATAATAAAGTCTCAATGTATCACATCTCAATTCATTAAACATATCCCAAGATCAAAAGTACATATAAAACTCCGTGTATGTGTAAGAATCATGCTGGTGCCTTCCCACGATCGTCACTCGTACCTGAAACACGTAACACAAAACACTGTAAGCATAAATGCTTAGTGAGTTCCCCAAAATACCACATATAACACATATTAGCCACTCGAGGCTATAGCTCTGTGGGCCCTTCGGCCCTAACTCTGTGGACCCTCTGGTCCTATCTCGGTGGACCTTCTGGTCCAAACTTTGAAATACACACGGCATAAGTCACATAGAGAAAATGCAGTGCAACACATCACATAGATAGCATACAAGATACTCTAACTCATAACTCTAGTTACCTACTCAAGGTAAAGTATAGTGAGAAGACTCACCTCGGAAAATCAGTAACTCGGAAATCTCAGACTCTACGAGATAGGGTCTAGCGTTTGCCTAATCATAACAAACACTTCTCATTAATACTTTCACCAAGGCTAGACTCTTTCCTTTCCTATCATTCTCAGAAGGGTAAAAGACCATTTTACCCCTCTCATCACTCAAATACCCTAAAGTTGACCAAACCCTAAAAGTCAACCCTCCGGGTTACACTGTGTCACACCCCAAAACCGGAACGACGGAAACGTTCTGGGGTGGATGACGTCATGTCAAGTATCACAACACATGCATATAGTAATCAAAGTACAACAAAAGATTGCATTAATAGTAATAGTTTTACATGAATTACATTACAATACATCAAAGTAATACAGACAAATATAATAAGTACAACAAGGTAATAAGCTATCTTCGTCAACTGCTCCTGGGATGTACCTGTCTAATGCTAACCTGAGAATACAAGTTATTTGAAAAGCGAGTATCAGCATTTTTACAAATTCTGGTGAGTTCATAAGTATTTAGTGACATTTCATTCAGATAACTTTATAAAGTAATAGTTTAAGTGTTTACAGTGTATTAGAGTTCTTTCTAGAAAATCCTATATTTTCTTTAATCAAAGCAGCCTTCTACCAAGACTGGTCAGCATTATGTGGTAAAAGTTATTTTCCCTAAATTGCTATCTTTATCAAAATATTGAATTTGATTATTGATGAAAGCGAATGACATCAGGGAATAACATATGCCTCAGCAGTGAGGACTGCTGACTAAGGCAAGGAATCATAGACTCCAGGAGAGTATCGAATGAACGACACGCCTGGTTCAGTCTAACAAATAGAGACACAGACCCCAGAAGGTACCAAACGAAAGGTACAACTGGTAAGGTCCAAAAAAATGAATACAGACCACAGACAATATCAAATGAAAGATACGTCTAGCAAGGTCTAAAACAATGAACGCAGTGAACACAGTGAATACAGTGGATTTTGTGAATACAGTGGATACAGACCCCAGACATCATCAAATGAAAGATACGTCTTGTAAGGTCAAGACAGAGGAGACAGACCCCAGACAGTATCAAATGAAAGATACGTCTTGTAAGGTCATAACAGTGTGACTCTGAAAATGAGCTACCAGCATACAATGTAAATTGTTGGCGAAATACCGTTACCTTAAAGCCAATGAATTATAAGGTAACCCGGGATACTCGTAACCATACTAACCGACACTAGAGTTCCAGACGCCCTACAAGCGTCTATATAATGTGACATTTGTCACCCCTTGGCTTGGTGAGCCGTGGAATGTAGCTAGCAGTCAGGGTGCGGGGGTGTCAATCCCGTATAGATCTATACACACAATGTCCGCTCTCCCTACAGGAGACTCTGGTTACCAACTAGACGACGGAGAAGGCCGTGTCCCGAAGATGCATCCCAAATAGTGGGTAATGACTTCCAAACAGTGGGTAGTGGGTTTCTAATGTAAGTGCTGACCTAGAGGTAGAGGCTCTTAACTGAATTGACTGAAGAAAACCCGTATGTCTATGCTCGTGTACATAATATATAAGTAATGAATCGAACGACCTTCGGATGGACATCCGATCCCACCAGACCACATCTCAACGAAGAAAAGGAAATAGGGCGGACAAGCCTTCCTAAGTCCTTCAATCATTATTTATATGCATCTATACAAGCATAAAAATACATCTAACTACGCTTGAGTGTGTATCAAGTGGTATCATACAGTGAAGTATAAGTGTACAGTGGAACATCCGAATCGTGAAGTATAAGCGTACAGTGGAACATCCGAGTCATGAAGTATAAGCGTACAGTGGAACATCTGAGTCGTGAAGTATAAGCGTACAGTGTAACATTCGAGTCGTGAAGTATAAGCGTACAGTGGAACATCCGAGTCGTGAAGTATAAGCGTACAGTGTGGGATAATCGAATCGTGAAGTATAAATGTACCAAGTATAAGTGTATCACGAAGCAGAGACGACAATAAGTGAAGTAAGAACGTCTATCAAGTATAAGAGGCTACATGTATAAGCGATATAGAGACAAAATCCGGTATAAGCGTATCGCGAAGTGAGAGCGTTATCGAGTAGGAATTTAAAATAAGTAAAAGTGAAGCAGCAGTAACTAACAAGTAAAAGTATTCATGAAAAACCTTGGAAAACCTTATTACTCAGTAAAATCGCATTTGTATTCTTTGGTAAAATAAGTGTGAAAACCTTTAGAAATCTTTGGGAATCTTTTATAAATCAGTTTGAAAATGGATCTTTGATAAGCAATAAAAGTAAGAACTTGAACAAGTGAAAAACCCTTTTTGAAAGCCATTTATAGTGTCCTACTCGGTAAAACAGTGTACAGTGGTAAAATCTTGTGCATGCGGGTTATCAATCACATGTGATTGATATGATAAATGGCATGTTTAACTTGTATTCCCCCCCTATAAAACATGTAAAAACATTTAAAAGGTTCATTCAGGGGTATGAACTCACCTGGTGTAAGTAGGTACGACGAGGGTGCCGTTTGGGCGTTCGCTGTCACGCAAGGACTCGAACACACACAATGACCTATTTAACATATGGTAACATATGTTCACATACAATTAGCATATATAATACTAATTAAACACATATACGTGCTCACAGGAGCGGAAAACACTTTGGCTAAGTGTTTGGGTGTCCCGGGTAACTTTTAAGGGTGTGTATGGCTAAGGAATGGAGCTTACAATCCAAGAGTACACTCCCCAAGTTGTGTTTACGGCCCAGGGACATCTCACCATGAGTTTACGGCCGTAAACTCATGGTGATGGTTTCTAGGGTGTTTTGAGGCTTCTAGCTTGTTCATGGGATTTTTCTAAGTACTTTTCATAAAAGGCATGAGTGGGTTTAAGGCTTCTAAGGGCACTTTATAGGAGTTTACGGCCTAGAGACACTCCCATGGGAGTTTACGGCCGTAAACTCTCAATCTTTGAGTTAAGTGAAGTTTTAAGCCCCTATTACCTTTCTAGCAATTTCTAATGAAGTGTGATGCTATTTTGGGGGATTAAATCTAACATTTGGATGTGTTTTGGGGAGTTTACGGCCTAGACACTTGCTTGGGCCGTAAACTCCTTTTTACCCCTCCAATTCATGTGTTTAAGCCCTTAAATCCTTCCTAGTATTTTATAGAAATAGTCTAAGGTCATTTGGGGGGGGGGGGGCAAAAACCACATTTTGAACATGTTTTGGGGAGTTTATGGCCTTGGTATAGACCTGGGCCGTAAACTTATTTTTATCCTTCGTTTTGATGTGTTTAAGTGATCTAAACCCAAAGGAATAAGCCCTTAATTTATGTGTTAAGCCCTAGTGTGGTTTGGGAGTGTTTTGGAGGCATTTAGACAAGGTTTTGAGGGGTTTACGGCCTAAGCATGTGCTTGGGCCATAAACTCACTTTTATGCCCCAATTCGTTGAGTTTTGATGTTTAAACACTCCTACGCTAGATCCCTAATTAGTTTCCAAGCTTAAGGGCAAGTTTAAAGGCATGTTTGGCACCATTTTAGGGGTTTACGGCCCTAGAGTGTTCCTGGGCCGTAAACTCCTTATCCCATGCGTTCTTGGATGGTTTTTGGGCTATAACTATAGCTAGTAATGTTTAGAAAAAGCTAGGGTAAGCGGACTTACAATTTGGAAGCGTTTGGTTGCGGATTCGGGGCGAAAATGGGTCTAGAGAGAGAGTATAGAGAGAGAGAGAGTGTAAAAAGTCTCCAATGGACTCCACTCACCCTTATATAGGGTTCCGGGTTAGGGCTCAGTGGAATTCTACCCAATACTGCCGTTAAACGGGGCTTTTGGTCACACCCGATTTAGTGGTCGTAACAATAAAACTTAACATCTTCCAAATGAATGGAAATGTGTGTCCTGTGTTATTATTTCCTTTTATCATGACTTAATGGCATGTTAAAGGTAACCAAATGGAATGTTTATTAAATTGACACCCTCTAAGTAACGAAACTTTTATACAGTGGATTATTCCGTTAACGGTAACGGGGAAATGTAACGGGACAACTTGGGTTGTCACATCATCCCCCCGTTAGAGGGAATTTTGTCCCGAAATTCAGGTCTAGGCAAGGAAGTAGGTATGAATGGTCATGTAGAGGTAAGGGAGTACTTCGTATACGGTTTTCCTCGCATTCCCAAGTGAACTCTAATTTGTGTTTGCCATTCCAACAGACCTTCACGTACGGGATGCGAATTCCGTCTCGTGTAGCTAGCGGGTTCCGACTGGTGTATCTATGAAGCCAGGGTCCTCAATGGTTTCTATCAAGATGGGTGAGGTACGAAAAGTGTTGTCGGGAAATCACGTATCAAGTCTAAGAAGTGGATCGATCGGGTGTGAATCTTGTGGCATATCCGAAGGTAGTAGCGGCCTGAAAAGGGTTGGACCATGTCTCCATGAGGATTTTCGGATGGTCCTACGCTCTCGGAAGGGTAGAGATTTTCAGTACTTAGAACATAGTGTACTTCTATGGCAAGATCATCACTGGCGTGATCTCCATTCCGAAGTTCCTAACGTTCTCTCTCGTACTGGTAGTGTAGTCCTTCAGGTTGGTTCTTAGAAATCTCGGGGGGTCTTTGGTTTCGTGTTTCCTATCAATTGGTTGATAGAGACTTTCTAGATCGTCGAGTGGGTTGCGTGACTATGGTTATTCATTTGCTATAGAGTTTTTATCTCGCGCTTGTGCAAAATGAACCTGCACTAACGAAGCTTGAGATACGGAAACCCTGAGGGTCGGGAATATAGGGTTTCACCAGACGAGTGTTGGACTATCTCGGGAGGTGGTTCTACTATCTCTGCGTGAGATGGTATTCGTGGAACACCTAATAGTCTAATGAATCTCTAAGATCTTGGTTTATTCTAGCGTGGAAAGTGCATGCTCCTGCATAACCCCTCGACTAACACCAAGGCTGGTGTCGAGTCTATAACCTCTTCGGGGTCTGGGTCATGAGGCTTAACGCAACTACTTTTGCTCTTTGATCGAGGATTCTTGGCCGTGAAGGTTATCCTGTGGTTCTCGGTATCCTGGTGTTCACTTCGGAAAGTGTAATTCATCGTCTACCGGGCGACGACGATTTTCCTCCTTGCAAGAGGGTGGAGGATGATAAGCACCACTTGTCTATAACTGGGTGGATGAGGTGCCTGAGTAGTGCGAGTATCTACTGCAACTACTCTTCCGAAGGTTCCGAGTTTTCTCGGTCTAGGTCAAATCTAGTGGGTATAGGGTCTCATCACTCGGAACTTTACTAGCTCAATTCACCGTAGTTCTCTTGATTTCGGCTCCTATGTTATCGAATAGGGTGAAAGTGTTTTACGAAGAGGTTCGTGGTAGAGCTCATGCTTGGCTTAATCGCCAATACTTGATGGATGCCAGCAGTAAACCTGGTTATAGTGGTCAGCCTCATGAGTTCTATTCTCTGGGTTCACGAACCTGATGTGCGAGGTGCGAAGGGTCTCCCAGGGGATTCTATGGAGTATGCTTCGGATGGTGGTCGTCTTCTTAGAGTATCTGCAGTGCCTTTCGCTTCGGTGTTTATCTGACTACGAGGGGTCGGTCAAAGGCGCGGGGTACTTCGGAAGGTTTGAGGTAAGAGGGACGATTGACGGATCACATTAAATTTGATTGTTTGTGTTAGGTTTAGGTTCGGAAGAACCTTTATTTTCCGACATGGATATGGAGAAAGTTCTTTTTGCACAGCACTGAGGATGTACACATGGTTGCACGAAGTCAAACCATGATCAATAGAGTCGTCGAAGTTGGCACACTTCGACATGATATAGAGTGAAGATCGATAGAGTCATGTGCCGATCAGGCACACAAGTTCTAGGCGTCTTGGGTTTCGTCCTATGTATCACTACCGCGGATACCTGGACCGATAAAGTCAACGCAAAACTATAGAGAGTTCTAAGTGTTTCCGAATAAGGTATCTTTTCATGAACGGATTCTCACGAGGCATTTCTATAATCGCCTCACATATACTAGTCATGTATATTTAAGGTGGGGAGGACTGTTGACTGAGCGACCCCGCCCTAAATCCACAACCAAACGAGGAACAGGAAATGAGGCGGCATTCGCTCACTCTAGGTCTGTCCATCTTAAATATACACGGTCGTAACGTATATGTTTAGCCATTATAGTTTTACCTAATGAATTTTAAATTTTATAACAGTGCTGCGACTTTCGCCTTACTGGGAAGAATTTACATTTGAATTAGTCTTTTATTGTTCTTAGATTAGTTATCTGAGATCGAGAGACGTACCAAAATCTAACGAGTTTCCTTGCTGCTTCTCCCTAAGCAGTAGTGTCAGGCTCCTTCTGTGTCTTTGTCTTTCCCTTTTGTTGGGCAGTCCTTCTTGAAGTGTCCCATTTTACCACATAGGTGGCAAGCTGTACGGGTCGCCACATTGGTAGTTGATGTAATGAACTCAACCGGGGTTCTGCAGACGCGAGCAGTATGCCCCAACATGTGGCACCTAGCACAATAGAGCTCTCGGCAGACACCATGATGATGGTAGCTGCACTTGCTGCAGCGGGGAAGGTCTCCTAGGTATGGTCTTCTTGAGGTCGGGAGGGAAGGATTGACAGGGGTATAGACTGCCTCCGCTCGTTGCCCTTCGGAAGGTCCTTGAGCCGAGGTACTTCCCTCCTCTATCTTGAGTTTTCTCTTTAGTGGGTTCGGTGAAGGTTCTTGGGTGACTGGGTATGAAAGTGTTGGTTGCTGCTATCCATCACCAGGATTGGAAATCCCGACAGGGCCCTTGCTAACATTGGCGGTGTTAGCATTCAGGTGAGCCATGACAGCTGCTACGGCTGCTGAGACTGCAGCTTGGAACGTAGCTTCATCGAATAGGAGAGCAGGTTTCTTGCTTGTGGATTGGTTAAGCTTCTTCGGTGGCATGGTTTTCCTACACGGAAAGGAATACAAGGTAATGAGAGACGATGGTTAACCCTGGACATTTCTGTCCTTAACGTATTAGGCATAAATTTTTCCCGTGCCTCGGATGTTGGTTGTCTGAGTGTCAACCTACATCCCTATGATGTAGTCCTGGTAATCGAAGTGGGTGTATGAGTATCGGAAAAAGGCCATAAGATGCGAGTCGTTCCTACTAAGTTATCTTTATACTGGAGAAGGTTTCACTCTCCAGCCTGGAGAGATTTGAGAACAGTTCGGAACGAAACTGTGGAAAGAGAGGCTCACAAGGGCAGATGGCTAAAATTTTCTCAATAGAGATGCGGGGATCCGCCCTAATCGTGTATTTGGCAACGGGAAACGACGATTTACCTAACACATAGCGTGAGTAGTGTAACCACTAACTCACTAAATTTTATTATTTTAAGGGTGAATTATCGTGACGAATACGAGGAAAAGACAATTCCCGGGTTCCATGTACTGGCTCCCTCGGTCTGCCTCGTATCTTTGACTGGAATCGGCGTTGGCTTCCTTCGGGTAGTTTCCTAGGGTTCTCTTCTTGTATGGACATATTGAATTTCTACTCCGCCTTCCTTCTGATTCCAATTGTGGGTGTCACCACTTCATGATGGATGAGTGGGAATCTCCGAGGTTTAGGCGAATCTCTCACCACTGTCCCTAAAAGAATATGGGCACTTGGTGCATTCAATAGTCTCGACCCAGTTCATTTATTTCCGAACATGAAATCTTCTCAATGAATCTCCTCGGGGTCGGAATCAACTCTTCTGTCAAGCACTGAAGTGGGTAGGGTTTTCTACAGGGTTCGCACGAGAATGGAAATGTCTAAAGAATCCTAAGAGATTATTAACATTTCACTATATGATCCATATCGAGTCCTGCTACGATTACACAGGGTACACAAATCATATATAGCTTAGATCCGATAGGCCTTCGAATATGTGATACTACTCTAGAACCACATCCCAACGAGGAAAAGGAAACAGAGCGAAACCACACATTCTTAGCCTATGGGATCCTTATTATATAAAATCTTGGAGGTATACCCTCTGTAGTTGTAGGTATATCAATAGGGATCTTTTTAGTCATTCACGCAAGGTTGCTTATGTATTCTAAAATACCCCTATGGTATTTTAATTCTTGTTTGATTCTTATCTTCTGAGTTTCATTATGGGATTAGTGTGGATCTTTTAGCGTTCCAAAATACTCCTATAGTATTTTAACTTTATGTTTGGATCTAGCATTCCTAGTTGGTAAGTTTCAGACCTGTTGTACACCACTATCACTCCCGAGCACACGTTCATCGCATCTCGGATAAATGTAGTTAATCAGGTTACATTTATCCCAGCTTACGATTACATAACTGCCCAGGTTTGACTGTAGTGCTCAACATCCGAAGACTTTTATTATTGTTATTCTTGTGACACTTTTGTTCGAGTGTTTAGATTCTGGATGTTATGATACTTTGGTAAAATATGGTTATATTTTAAAGTATAATTCTTGGTTAGAGTGTTTTATCCCATTGTGTTTATAGGTTGTATATCTTTTATGAATTGATATACTTAGCTCACTATAAACAATGCTCGGATACCAATCTGTCACACCCCAAAACCGGAACGGCGGAAACGTTCTGGGGTGGATGACGTCATGTCAAGTATCACAACACATGAATATAGTAATCAAAGTACAACAAAACATTGCATTAATAGTAATAGTTTTACATGAGTTACATTACAATACATCAAAGTAATACGGACAAATATAATAAGTACAGCAAGGTAATAAGCTATCTTCGTCAACTGCTCTTGGGATGTACCTGTCTAATGCTAACCTGAGAATACAAGTTATTTGAAAAGCGAGTATCAGCATTTTTACAAATGCTGGTGAGTTCATAAGTATTTAGTGACATTTCATTCAGATAACTTTATAAGGTAATAGTTTAAGTGTTTACAGTGTATTAGAGTTCTTTCAGAAAATCCTATATTTTCTTTAATCAAAGCAGCCTTCTACCAAGACTGGTCAGCGTTATGTGGTAAAAGTTATTTTCCCTAAATTGCTATCTTTATCAAAATACTGAATTTGATTATTGAGGAAAGCGAATGACATCAGGGAATAACATATGCCTCAGCAGTGAGGACTGCTGACTAAGGCAAGGAATCATAGACTCCAGGAGAGTATCGAACGAACGACACGCCTGGTTCTGTCTAACAAATAGAGACACAGACCCCAGAAGGTACCAAACGAAAGGTACAGCTGGTAAGGTCCAAAACAGTGAATATAGACCACGAACAATATCAAATGAAAGATACGTCTAGCAAGGTCTAAAACAATGAACGCAGTGAATACAGTGGATTCTGTGAATACAGTGGATACAGACCCCAGACATCATCAAATGAAAGATACGTCTTGTAAGGTCAAGATAGAGGAGAAAGACCCCAGACAGTATCAAATGAAAGATACGTCTTGTAAGGTCCTAACAGTGTGACTCTGAAAATGAGCTACCAGCATACAATGTAAATTGTTGGCGAAATACCGTTACCTTAAAGCCAATGAATTATAAGGTAACCCGGGATACTCGTAACCATACTAACCGACACTAGAGTTCCAGACGCCCTACAAGCGTCTATATAATGTGACATTTGTCACCCCTTGGCTTGGTGAGCCGTGGAATGTAGCTAGCAGTCAGGGTGCGGGGGTGTCAATCCCGTATAGATCTATACACACAATGTCCGCTCTCCCTACAGGAGACTCTGGTTACCAACTAGACGACGGAGAAGGCCGTGTCCCGAAGATGCATCCCAAATAGTGGGTAATGACTTCCAAACAGTGGGTAGTGGGTTTCTAATGTAAGTGCTGACCTAGAGGTAGAGGCTCTTAACTGAATTGACTGAAGAAAACCCGTATGTCTATGCTCGTGTACATAATATATAAGTAATGAATCGAACGGCCTTCAGATGGACATCCGATCCCACCAGACCACATCTCAAGGAAGAAAAGGAAACAGGGCGGACAAGCCTTCCTAAGTCCTTCAATCATTATTTATATGCATCTATACAAGCATAAACATACATCTAACTACGCTTGAGTGTGTATCAAGTGGTATCATACAGTGAAGTATAAGTGTACAGTGGAACATCCGAGTCGTGAAGTATAAGCGTACAGTGGAACATCCGAGTCATGAAGTATAAGCGTACAATGGAACATTCGAGTCGTGAAGTATAAGCGTACAGTGGAACATCCGAGTCGTGAAGTATAAGCGTACAGTGTGGGATAATCGAATCGTGAAGTATAAATGTACCAAGTATAAGTGTATCACGAAGCAGAGACGACAATAAGTGAAGAATGTCTATCAAGTATAAGAGGCTACAAGTATAAGCGATATAGAGACAAAATCCGGTATAAGCGTATCGCGAAGTGAGAGTGTTATCGAGTAGGAATTTAAAATAAGTAAAAGTGAAGCAGCAGTAACTAACAAGTAAAAGTATTCATGAAAAACCTTGGAAAACCTTATTACTCAGTAAAATCGCATTTGTATTCTTTGGTAAAATAAGTGTGAAAACCTTTAGAAATCTTTGGGAATCTTTTATAAATCAGTTTGAAAATGGATCTTTGATAAGCAATAAAAGTAAGAACTTGAACAAGTGAAAAACCCTTTTTGAAAGCCATTTATAGTGTCCTACTCGGTAAAACAGTGTACAGTGGTAAAATCTTGTGCATGCGGGTTATCAATCACATGTGATTGATATGATAACTGGCATGTTTAACTTGTATTCCCCCCTATAAAACATGTAAAAACATTTAAAAGGTTCATTCAGGGGTATGAACTCACCTGGTGTAAGTAGGTACGACGAGTGTGTCGTTTGGGCGTTCGGTGTCACGCAAGGACTCGAACACACACAATGACCTATTTAACATATGGTAACATATGTTCACATACAATTAGCATATATAATACTAATTAAACACATATACGCGCTCACAGGAGCGGAAAACACTTTGGCTAAGTGTTTGGGTGTCCCGGGTAACTTTTAAGGGTGTGTATGGCTAAGGAATGGAGCTTACAATCCAAGAGTACACTCCCCAAGTTGTGTTTACGGCCCGGGGACATCTCACCATGAGTTTACGGCCGTAAACTCATGGTGATGGTTTCTAGGGTGTTTTGAGGCTTCTAGCTTGTTCATGGGATTTTTCTAAGTACTTTTCATAAAAGGCATGAGTGGGTTTAAGGCTTCTAAGGGCACTTTATAGGAGTTTACGGCCTAGAGACACTCCCATGGGAGTTTACGGCTGTAAACTCTCAATCTTTGAGTTAAGTGAAGTTTTAAGCCCCTATTACCTTTCTAGCAATTTCTAATGAAGTGTGATGCTATTTTGGGGGATTAAATCTAACATTTGGATGTGTTTTGGGGAGTTTACGGCCTAGACACTTGCTTGGGCCGTAAACTCCTTTTTACCCCTCCAATTCATGTGTTTAAGCCCTTAAATCCTTCCTAGTATTTTATAGAAATAGTCTAAGGTCATTTGGGGGGGGGGGGGCAAAAACCACATTTTGAACATGTTTTGGGGAGTTTATGGCCTTGGTATAGACCTGGGCCGTAAACTTATTTTTATCCTTCGTTTTGATGTGTTTAAGTGATCAAAACCCAAAGGAATAAGCCCTTAATTTATGTGTTAAGCCCTAGTGTGGTTTGGGAGTGTTTTGGAGGCATTTAGACAAGGTTTTGAGGGGTTTACGGCCTAAGCATGTGCTTGGGCCATAAACTCACTTTTATGCCCCAATTCGTTGAGTTTTGATGTTTAAACACTCCTACGCTAGATCCCTAATTAGTTTC
Source organism: Lactuca serriola (assembly GCF_051521515.1). Lineage (NCBI taxonomy): Eukaryota > Viridiplantae > Streptophyta > Magnoliopsida > Asterales > Asteraceae > Lactuca > Lactuca serriola. The sequence continues at coordinate 227,685,300 of NC_136408.1, read as the reverse complement.
CAAGCTTAAGGGCAAGTTTAAAGGCATGTTTGGCACCATTTTAGGGGTTTACGGCCCTAGAGTGTTCCTGGGCCGTAAACTCCTTATCCCATGCGTTCTTGGATGGTTTTTGGGCTATAACTATAGCTAGTAATGTTTAGAAAAAGCTAGGGTAAGCGGACTTACAATTTGGAAGCGTTTGGTTGCGGATTCGGGGCGAAAATGGGTCTAGAGAGAGAAAGTATAGAGAGAGAGAGAGTGTAAAAAGTCTCCAATGGACTCCACTCACCCTTATATAGGGTTCCGGGTTAGGGCTCAGTGGAATTCTACCCAATACTGCCGTTAAACGGGGCTTTTGGTCACACCCGATTTAGTGGTCGTAACAATAAAACTTAACATCTTCCAAATGAATGGAAATGTGTGTCCTATGTTATTATTTCCTTTTATCACGACTTAACGGCATGTTAAAGGTAACCAAATGGAATGTGTATTAAATTGACGCCCTCTAATTAACGAAACTTTTATACAGTGGAATATTTCGTTAACGGTAACGGGGAAATGTAACGGGACAACTTGGGTTGTCACACACTGCGCGTACCAAACCTGTACGCTGGGCGTACCAGGTGCCTTCACAGAATCGGGGTGCGCGACCCCTTACGCTGCGCGTACTGGGATTACGCCCAGCGTAAGTCCTAGTTCAGCTAAGTTATGGATTCTGGTCTTAAACGGTTAAGACATGAACTCATATTCCAGATCTGACTTCTCTAGGGTTACTTATTCCATAAAGTTGAAATCTTTAAGCCTTTGCATGGCTGTAAAGCACACCCAGCACTCAAAACACCTTCCCTCTTCCCATGTTAGGTTCATAACTCATGCATGACTCAATATTCACGACCAAGATTGGATTTTTATGAACCCTCATCACATACTACAATGGGAAAGGCCAGATCTAAGCTTATGGAGACCCTTTGCACAAAAAGTCTCCACCTTTGAACCAAGAACCCTAAAAATGGGTCCATAAAGCAAAACTCATGAAATGCAAGGAAAGCTTTGAGCTTTTTACCTCAAAAAGGAGCTCCAACCTCTATAGAACTCGGATCTACTCTTGCTCTCCAACTTCTAGCTCCAAAAATGGCTTCCTCTTCTCCTTCTTCACCTTAAAAAGACACCTTCAAGCTTAAGAACACACACACAAGCTCAAAACGGGTTTCCTGCTCTCTTAGGGTTCACTCAATTAAGTATGGTGGCTGGGGTAAAGGACTTAACGTTCCTTTTATAGTGCACAAGCCAATAATTAGGGTTTGCATTTGTGCACATTACAACCAGCGTAACCTTGGGTACGCCCAGTGTACCCAGGCGAGTCCGCGTCCAAAATAAGCGCGCGAGTACGCGCGGCGTACGCCTCATTACGCCCAACGTACTCATAAGTCCAAAACTCAAATTAAGGGGCTTATCTTGACAACTAGCAAAAATAGAAGGGTTATAATGCTTACCTAATTTTTGGGATGTTACAACTCTCCCCCGCTAGAACCAGACTTCGCCCTCGAAGTCTCATGCTGCAAATAACTCCGGATTTTGCTCCCGCATCTGCGACTCCGGCTCCCAGGTCCGCTCGAACCCTCTTCGATGTTGTCACTGGACCTGCACCAGGGGCACCTTCTTGTTCCTCAGAACCTTGGTCTTTCGATCTATAATCGCAACGGGCCTTTCCACGTAGTTCAAGCTCGCATCCACATGAATATCCTCCAGCAGTACCACTACCGACTCGTCGACTATACACTTCCTCAGCTGCGACACGTGGAAGGTATCATGAATCTGACCCAACACCGCGGGCAGCTCCAACCGATATGCTACCCTGCCTACCTTCGCAATTACCCTGAATGGACCAATATACCGGTGACCCAACTTGCCCCTCTTCCTGAATCGGATCACTCCTTTCCAAGGGGATACGCTCAGGAGCACAAAATCTCTAACCTGAAACTCGAGCTCCGATCGTCACCTATCCGCATAACTCTTCTGGCGACTCTGAGCGGTCAACAACATCTGTCTAACCTGCTGTATCTGCTCTGTCGTCTGAAGCACTATCTCCGTACTTCCCATCACACGTTGCCCCACCTTACCGCAGCAAATGGGGGTCCGACACTTCCTCCCATACAACAGCTTAAAGGGTGGCATACCAATGCTCGAATGAATGTTGTTGTTATAGGAAAACTCAGCCAGTGGTAAATACGTGTCCCAACTCCCTCCGATGTCCAATACACATGCCCAAAGCAGGTACTCGAGCGTCTGGATAGTCCGCTCGCTCTGCCCGTCAGTCTGTGGGTGGTATGCGGTACTAAAATGCAGTCTTGTACCCAATTCCTCATGAAATTTCTTCCAAAATCTTGAAGTGAAACGCACATCTCGATCTGTGATGATCGAGATCGGTACTCCATGCCGCGATACCACCTCTCTCATGTACAAATCTGCCAACCTCTCAGCAGAAGAGCTCTCACTGATAGCAAGAAAGTGAGTGCTCTTCGTCAACCTGTGCACAATCACCCAAATTGCATCGACACCTCTAGCAGTTCTCGACAATTTGGTGATAAAATCCATGGTAATCTATTCCCACTTCCACTCGGGAATCTCTAATGGCTGCAACTTACCATGCGGACGCTGTAGCTCGGCCTTAACCTTGCGACAGGTCAAGTACCTCTCTACGAACCATGCGACATCCCTTTTCATATAGGGCCACCAATACTTTCTTTTCAGGTCCAAATACATCTTAGTGGCTCCGGGATGGAGCGAGAACCTCGATCTATGCGCCTCCTCCATCAAGATGGTACGCGTTCCGCCCACAAACGGTATGCAAACCTGACCCTGAAAGGTCATAAGTCCTCAACTATTGGTAACGAACTCCGACACCTGCCCGATCATCCGCTCCCTTTTGCGGTTCTCCGGTCTCACGGCCTCTGCCTGGGCCCCTCGAATGGTGTCCAACACCAGAGTCGTCACTGTAAATATCATGCAAACATCTCGTAGCGGGGCGCTCTCCACCCTACGGCTCAGGGTATCGGCTACAACATTAGCCTTGCCCGGGTGGTACAGGAGCTCGCATTCATAATCCTTTACCACATCCAACCATCTCCTCTGGCGCATATTTAGGTTGGGCTGATCCATCAAGTACTTCAAGCTCTTGTGGTCCGTGTATATGGTACACCGAACCCCATACAAATAGTGACACCAGATCTTGAGGGCGAACACCACTTCCCCCAACTCCAGATCGTGGGTGGGATACCTCGTCTCATGAGGCTTCAGCTGCCTTGATGCATATGCTATCACATGCCCCCTCTGCGTCAATACCGCTCCCATCCCCAATATCGATGCATCACAATACACCACAAAATCCTCCATCCCTTCCGGGAGTGCTAGCACCGGGGCTTCGCATAATCTATGGCGAAAAGTCTCAAACGAGGTCTGCTGCTCCGGGCCCCATGAAAAAGCAACACCCTTACGGGTTAACCTAGTGAGTGGCACGGCGATCTTGGAGAAATCCTTGATAAATCTCCGATAATAGCGGACCAATCCTAGAAAGCTCCTGATCTCGGCACCTCCCACCTCATGGCTGCCTCAATCTTGGCCGGATCGACCAAAATCACATTTTGGTTGACGAGATGCCCCAAGAACTGGACCTCTCGTAACCAGAACTCACACTTAGAGAATTTTGCATAAAGCCTCTCCGATCTCAGAACTCCAAGGATCTCCCTCAAATACTCCTCATGTTGTTCTCTAGATCTCGAATACACCAAAATATCATCAATGAACACGATCACCGACTGATCCAACATCGGCCTGCACACCCTGTTCATGAGGTCCATGAATGCTGCTAGTGGATTGGTGAGCCCAAAAGGCATCACCACGAACTCGTAATACCCATAACGAGTTCTGAACGTCGTCTTCTGGATATCTTCATCCCGAACCCTCATCTGATGATAACCCGACCTGAAGTCTATCTTGGAGAACCAAGACGCTCCCTGTAACTGATCGAACAAATCGTCGATCCTTGGCACGGGGTACCGGCTCTTGACCGTCAGCTTGTTCAACTCCCGGTAATCAATGCACATCCGATGTGAACCATCCTTTTTCTTGACAAAAAGGATCAATGCTCCCCACGGCGAGCTACTTGGCCAAATAAATCCCTTCCCCGGCAGCTCCTGAAGCTGCAAGGATAACTCATGCATCTCTGGCGGTGCAAGGCGATAGGACACCTTGGCGATGGGCGCTGCCACCGGAACCAGATCGATACAGAACTCTACCTGCCTATCGGGAGGCACACCCGGTAACTCATCGGGGAAAACATTCGGGAACTCTCACACTATCGTAACCTCATCAACTGACCTCGATCTCTCTGAATCAACCCTCGAATCCATCACATACACCACAAACCCACTGCAGCCTCGCTGTAGACTCTGCCTCGCTTTAGCGGCTGAACAATATGTCGACCCAGAACCCATACCCTCACCGTATACCGTAAGAACTCCCCCACTAGGGTCTCGTATGGTCACCAGCTACCGCTTGCAGTCGATAACCGCTCCAAATCTGGTCAACCAGTCCATGCCCACGATGACACAAACATCCCCCATAACAATCGGGACCAAAACAATTGGGAACCCTACGCCGAAAATCTCAAGTACACATCCTCGAATCACTTTAGTGGCATACATCGCTCTCTCGTCAGCTATGGAGACTCGCAAAGGTCGAGTCAACGCCTCACGACCAATACTGATGTGCTGACTAAAGGCTAACGACAGAAAAGACCGACTCACACTCAAGTCAAATAACACCAAAGGAGGCACAGAACATACAAGAAATGTACCTATGCATATCATAATATAAGCATATCACCACAAATTCAAAATAAATATGAGAAAGAATACATACCAGCCACAACATCAGGCGCAACGCAGACCTCCTCCACGGTCAACTGGAAGGCTCTTCCTCGTGCCTTCAATGTCTCGTTCTTCACCGACCGACTCTCTGAAACTCTAACAGTAATAGGGGCAGATCCCTGAGAAGCTCCCTGTGCTGACCCTCATAGCTGCGGACACTTGGCCTTCCGATGTCCGGTGTGGTTGTTGTGAAAACATACTACAAACCCCTTGGGCCAGTCCTTCGCCATATGCCCCTCTATGCCACATTTGTAGCAAGACCTTGCCCTACAAACCCCATCATGACCCTTGCCGCACATGCCACAAGTGCGACCCTTATGGTTCCCCGCCTTCGGATCAACGGGCTTGGCCCGGTTGGCTGCCGGCTGGGACTGTGCCAGTCGTCGATCCCTCCCTTGAGACTCCGCCTCCTCCCTGTCCTGAGTCTCTAGCTCTATCTCTCTCTTCCGAGCATTTTCCTGAAGTCGACAAATGTCCGGTATGATGAGTTTGCCATGAACTCCCGTATGTACCTCCTCAGAATACTCAGATATCGGCTCATACGTGCCAGCTCGGTGGACACGTGCTCAGGGCAGAACATTGCCCTCTCGTGGAACATCCTAGTAATCACTGTAACAGACTTAGTACCCTGCTTGAGGGTCAGAAACTCCTGTGCTAAACGCTCCCTCTCCACCAGGGGAACGTACTCCTCACGGAACATAGCGGTGAACCTCTCCCAGGTCACCTCAGCAAGCTCAGAAGACAAAAAATGAGCCGTCACAAACTTCCACCAGTCCTTCGCTCCCAAGCGAAGTTGGTTCAGTGCGAACCTGACCCTCAAATGCTCTGGAGACAAACACATGTAAAAACACCCCTCAATATCAGAAACCCATCTCATCGCAGCGATCAGATTCTGCGTCCCATCAAAATCTGGTGGCTTCGTGTTGCTAAACTCCCAGAACAACAACGAGTCACCCCCTTGCAGCCTAGCAGCAGCGATGGCTGCGGTGGCCGCATCAACAACAGCATCAGAAAGAGTAGCATAATGCTCGTCAAAAGTCTCGATCAAAGTGGTCTTGATAGACCCAAACATCTCCGGTATCTTTGCCCTGATGGCCGCAACCACCTCCTCGTGAATGATCTTACAGATCTCCTCATCACTAGCACCACTGCTCTCTGGTGTGTGGCGTGTCCCAACCATGATGTCCCTGAAATACAACATACAAAATATCAGGGGCTCACTAGAGTATACCCACACTCGATGACTCAACCCTACTTGACCTCTGGTACCCCGAAGATTCTTACTTGGACAGCGCACTCATCCAGTGCCTTCAGTAGTACGGGCCCAATACTACTGTCCACACCGCATCAACATTCACCCCAAGTCCTCCTCCCCGGGTCCCCAAATCCCAAGTACTCTATTCTAAATACTCAAAGGCTATTCTCTAGCAGATCATTCAGAAACTCCTCGCTGCCATCCGATCACTCTCAAGCTTCCCTAGCAGCAAAACCCCTAGACTAAGGCATCACAAATCAGGCCACTCTAGTCCTAATAAGAATACCTAGTCTACTCTAGCATTCATAACATAACTCATCATATATCATAGCATAACATATCTAATGACACTTATTGTAAGGGTATTTTGGGAAACCACCGTTCGGGCGCTGGCTGATCGTACACACGGCTCTACTCTGTTTGTTTCAAAACTCTTTTACTATTTGAAATTTATTTTATTATCAAAAATTTTCCTCTAGTCCCCAGTTTGAGTTCAGATACGCCCGAAGGTGCATCCGAGTCCCTCAAACTAAGGCTCTGATAGCAATTTGTAACACCGTAAAAATTTAACAAATTTTTGCATTTTCAAAACACATCCGCATTCATATTTATAATAAAGTCTCAATGTATCACATATCAATTCATTAAACATATCCCAAGATCAAAAGTACATATAAAACTCCACGTGTGTGTAGGAATCATGCCAGCACCTTCCTGCGATCGTCACTAGTACCTGAAACATGTAACACAAAATACTGTAAGCATAAATGCTTAGTGAGTTCCCCAAAATACCACATATAACACATATTAGCCACTCGAGGCTATAGCTCTATGGGCCCTTGGGCACTAACTTTGTGGACCCTCTAGTCCTAGCTTTGTGGACCTTCTGTTCCTAACTTTGAAATGCACACGGCATAAGTCACATAGAGATAATGCAGTGCACACACGTCACATAGATAGCATACAAGATACTCTATCTCATAGCTCTGGTTACCTACTCAAGGTAAAGTATAGTGAGAAGACTCACCTCGGTAACTCGGTAACTCGGAAATCTCGGACTCTGCGAGATAGGGTGTAGCCTCTACCTAATCATAACAAACACTTCTTATTAATACTTTCCCCAAGGCTAGACTCTTTCCTTTCCTATCATTCTCAGAAGGGTAAAAGACCATTTTACCCTCTCATAACTCAAATACCCTAAAGTTTACCAAACCCTAAAAGTCAACAAAAGTCAACCCTCCGGGTTACGCTGTGCGTACCAAACATGTACGCTAGGCGTACCCGGTGCATTCACAGAATCGGGGTGCGTGACCCCTTATGCTGCGCGTACTGGGATTACGCCCAGTGTAAGTCCCATTTCAACTAATTTATGAATTTTGGTCTTAAACAGTTAAGACATGAACTCATATTCCAGATCTGACTTCTCTAGGGTTACTTATTCCATAAAGTTGAAACCTTTAAGCCTTTGCATGGCTGAAAAGGTTACCCATCACTCAAAACACCTTCCATCTTCCCATGTTAGGTCCATAACTCATGCATGACTTAATATTCATGACCAAGATTGGATTTTTATGAACCCTCATCACATACTACACTGGGAAAGGCCAGATCTAAGTTTATGGAGACCCTTTGCACAAAAAGTCTCCACCTTTGAACCAATAACCCTAAAAATGGGTCCATAAAGCAAAACTCATGAAATGCAAGGAAAGCTTTGAGCTTTTTACCTCAAAAAGGAGCTCCAACCTCTATAGAATTCGGATCTACTCTTGCTCTCCAACTTCTAGCTCCAACAATGGTTTCCTCTTTTCCTTCTTCACCTTAAAAAGACACCTTCAAGCTTAAGAACACACACACAAGCTCAATATGGGTTTCCTGCTCTCTTAGGGTACACTCACTAAGGTATGGTGGCTGGGGTAAAGGACTTAACGTTCCTTTTATAGTGCACAAACCAATAATTAGGGTTTGCATCTATGCACATTACGCCCAGCGTACCCAGACGAGTCCACATCCAAAATAAGCGCGTGAGTACGCGTGACGTACGGCTCATTACGCTCAACGTACTCATAAGTCCAAAACTCAACTTAAGGGGCTTATCTTGACAACTAGTAGAAATAGAAGGGTTATAACGCTTACCTGAGTTTTGGGATGTTACATCTTGTGATCTTGCAGAATTCATTCGATACGTATTAGGAGAACCCAGAGAGGATCAGTTGCAAGGTCGCATCATTTGGCGTCATTCGTTCGTGTGACGAAGAACAAAAATAAAAGCTCCATTTAGTGAAATCAATGGCATCCGACGGCAAGGACGGAGTCGGAGGAGATCAGACCAGTCCCATACGGTTCATGGCACCGTTGGATGAAACGCCGCCACCCATAACGGCCAACAGAGAAGCTGCAGGTGAAGGAAGCTCTACAGTAACTACAGTACCATCAGGGAGTCAGCAACCACTTCCGGCGCCACCCACATCGTCGGAAACAAGCGTTGGTACTGTCATGCAACCTTCATCCCAACAGCCAAGGCCAACTCAGGTGACGGTACCAATAGTCACACCCCTTCAACCGCTAGTAACACTCCAGCCAATGGCGATACAATCCCCAGTATCCAAATGTCACCATTCTTCACACCGATAATGCAATACCAAATGCCAATCCCTCCAATAATGCCGCCGATAAACGAAATACCAAATGCGCAACCATTACCCCATATATCGTTGCCGAACCAGACAATGGTGAAAACACATCTGTTGCCGCCACTTGCCTAATCCATGATAACCCCATCATCGGTCTTCTACCCTTCAACAGGCACATAGGACGAACCTATCATTACCACCAACACCATCCGAAGACAAACTTCAGGAAGCCATCCCCCAACACAACTTCAACCCATCCCTACCGGATACTCGCTTCAACTGCCATTCTAGCAGTAAGCCTTCTACGGCCCGAACCCAGACTACCATGCATTTTGCAGCCATCTAGGGGCGCAGCCACACAACACATCCCACCAATATAATATGCAGGGATGGCTAGCTATCCCAAACCAAGATTGTTTATCAAGGAGCGTCACGTCTCTGTTCACCAAGGAGCTGCTGGACTACGAAATCCCAAACACAGCCAAACTCCCCAACCTTAAAAGTTATAACAACATCACTGACCCAAACAGCCACAAATACGTACGAATGGACAATGACTCGCTAAAATTAGACGAGCGGTTCTGGTGAACGTACTTCCCAACAACCTTTAATGGAAACGTGGGCACATGGTTCAAAACACTCCGTCCAGGCAACATCTACAACTTCGGCCAACTCAAGTACTTGTTCCTCACAAACTTCATGTAACTGCGAAAAGATAAAGGCGACTCCCACTCAATCATTGGATGCAAGCAGAAAGAGGGTGAAAGCATAAGGGAGTACTTCACGAGGTTCACAAACGCCATGCTGGATGTCCCAGGACATGATGAGGGCCTCATAGTCGGAGCCTTCACATGGGGACTCCTACCCGACCCTTTGTCGCAAAAGCTCATGGGCAAAAAACCACAGACGAGAGCTGAACTAAAAGAAAAAGTGGAACGATACTTGGGACAGGAGGAAAGTGAAGCAACAAAGCAAACGTATTTGAATGCCATGATGACCAAGCGTCATAACCCAACCCACATGAAGGTGTTAGGTGGAAGCAGACACTTTGGGCGAGGATGAAGACCGCAGGGTCACTTCGGACCATTTGCTAGGGATGACAGGCGGGACCGACGAACAGATGTCTATATGGTCGCAGACAAACCACAGCTAACAAAGACACCAAAAAGGGCGGTTTTGTGAATATCACAAGAGCAAAACACATGATACCACCAATTGCTCGGTCCTTAAGAAAGAAATGGAGGAGAAACAACTCAAAGGAGATCTTGTAGAAATAGCATGGATCCTGCGCGCTAAGTTCGACACCGAAAATGCCAAGGATGCACCATGAAAACGTCCCCAGCCCAAAGAGATGCTCATGATACGAAGCAAATGGATTAGGCAAGAAGAACGAGTCGCAACATAAGGGCTTACGTTCTCAACGCAGGATCCTAGACCGAAAGGATGGAGAGGTGACAATCCGCTCATAATCTAAGCCTCAATCAAGAACGTAGTCATACATAGGGTGTATATCGACACGGGCAGCTCGACAATCATAATTTATGAGCATTGTTTCCATCTCCTTCCCAACAGATGGATGGAAAACCTGCGACTGACAACATGAAGATTATTAGGGTTTACAGGACATAGCTTATGGCCGCTTGGCACAATTCACTTACCCGTCATGCTAATCAGCCACGACAATCAGCGAAGGAAAACGGTCTTGGTTTATTTCGTCGTAATTCGACACTCAGCAGAGCACTACATCATCATGGGGAGACCGGCCCTGCTCAAGCTGGGAGCAATCTCATAAATGATGCATGGGATCGTGAAATTTAACACTACCGAGGGCCCAAATATGGTCATTGCTACGCCACCAAAAGAATTGCAGTACTTTACAGTCATGCAGCCGACGGAGATTGTCACACCCCCGGACCAGACGGCGGAAACGTTCGAAGGCAGGTGACTTCATTGTGCAGTATTATAACAAGTGAATACACATGAAACATGGAAAATATATCCATCATACATTAAGATAACAAACTTACATTGTTTACAATACTTGTTCTGTTCAAAAGTTAAAAATGAAATAACAAGAGTAGCAATAACATAATGCAGCGATGCCGGTCCTCGATCATGGTAATTACCAGCTTACTAGATCCCTGAGAATACAAGTCATTTTGAAAAGCATCAACATAAAATATGTTGGTGAGTTCATAAGCTTTTTTGTATAAGAAATTGTGATAGTTTAGAAACCCATAAAATTCCAGTGTTTTCTTGTCAAACAGTTGTAAGTCTTGTTTCCAATCCAGTATAGTTGCATGTGTGTGTGTTTTAGTTTATCGTCTTTTGAAATTGTATAAAATCGTTTTCTCCAGGAAATCCTATATTTTTTTTGAATAAAATAGTTGCAAGTCTTATTTCCAATCGAGTATAGTTGCATGTGTGTTTTAGTTTTCAAAATTGTATAAAATCGTTTTTCCCCAGAAAATCCTAGATTTTCTTATATAAAATGGTTGTAAGTCTGGTTTCCAATCGAGTATAGTTGTATGTGTGTTTTAGTTTATCATCTGTCAGAATTGTATAAAATCGTTTTTCCCCAGAAAATCCTATATTTTCTATGTGTGTGTCTAATCGTTTGGTGGTCTTAAAAACCCTAAGACTGGAGAGGTGTGAGAAATCAACAGGCGATTGTGGACAATCCGCACAATGCAAACAGACGATCAACACTACGAATTTGGACAATCTCTACCATGCATAGGGGCAGTCAACACAATGTGCCAATTTATTTGCAAGGTTTTCCCTACATAAATTTCTAAATAACATTATCATATTCTAGTGAGCCGTTACAACCATACTAATATGACGGAGGCCTGTCTTGGCGTTTCTCAGGCGCCTAAATTGAGTAAAGACATTTGTCACCCTAGACTAGCCGGTCTAGCTGTAGCGAACAACGAAGGTGTGGGGTGTCAACCCCGTATAGATCTATACACAAAATTCTCGCTCTCCCTCCAGCAGACTCTGGTTACAACTCTTTACAAGACTTTAAACGTACACTAACATATATATATATATATATATATATATATATATATATATATATATATATATATATATATAGGTACTTTGGAAATGCGCCTGACTAGAATACCAACAAATATTTGTGCTAACTGTTGGAATCCGTTATCTATGACGTAAATAACAATAGTTGTACTCGTTGATTAGATGTATCGTTTTGTTTTGTAACATTAGTTGTGCATCGTTGACTAGGTGTATCGTTTTGTTTTATTTATTAAAAAATAATCCATATTGAATCATAATTATCAAAGGTGATCCAATATTATCAATATTGGCAAAAATGGCCCTTCTTTTTATGAAATATCAAAATTGAACCATATTTGTCATAAGGTGTCATAAGTGGCCCAAAACTTGGTGAATTGTTGAAAATGACCCATTTCTTCTAAAATGCTCATTTTAGACTTATATTTGAGAAAATGTTCAAAAAGCCCTTGTTTATCCAAAAATTTCATTTTTGGTCCTCTATAAATTGAGATGTTTAATGATTTCCCAAATTTATCCCGTGATCCAAAATAGTCCTTATATAATTATATGGCCGAAAGTAGTCCCCAAAAATATCATTATTTTCATAATCTAACCATTCCCAAATATTTTGTCCAACAACTTGTTTAAAACAATTTTTGAAGCAAAACCTTATGGTTCTTGATATAAAATTTTATGATTTATATTTCTTAAACATTTTAGTTTTTATTTCTACATCTAATTTGTGATATATAGTTCAAGACCTTGAGACTTGCTAAAAATATCGAGTTCTTGACCCAATATATAGTGTTCATAAATTTAAGCACATAAATCTTAACATACATCTGAAGTCAAAGGAGCAAATTCTGAAGTCATTTACTAAATTCTGGAATGGGTTAACAGCTTTCGGAGTGGACCAAAGGCTTCCGAGGTGCGAGGCTGTCTGGGGAGGAGTCTTTCGAGGTGTGCGAGATGGTCCTAAGAGAATGATACCAGAGCGAAACATTCTGTAGTGATGGTGTTCCGAGGTGAGCAAGGTCCAGAGTATGCGAAATCTTCTGGTTCAACTTAGGAGGTCCGAAATCAACATGTTTCGGACTCAGAAGGCTCCGGACCAAGAGGGTCCTTTTGGGTTTTCTCCTTCGGTTTTGAGCTGCTTTCAACAAAGGAAAGGATTGGGATGGTACGGATGTTTATAAAAAGTTGTGAGAGATTTGGGAGAGATTTGTGAGAGATTTGAGATACATAGAGATATTTAGGAGAGATTTGGATCATAACGATACACGATACATTAAGAATCATAAGGTAGCTTTAATGTGTTGATACAAGCATTAAAATAGCTGATACTTACATGAGAACATAATTTCCTAGCTAAAAATGCTAGTTATGAAATCACCCCCCCGTTAGAGGCAATTTCGTCTCGAAATTCTTCTGAAATGTAGGATCATGAACGCGAGAATAAGTGAGGGTACCTCTGCTACATCTGGTCTTCGTGTTCCCAACTGGATTTCCAGTCCACACTTAGTGTTCCATCGAACCTTTACCATCGGGATGCGGCTTTATTTTGTGCGCTTAACTTCTCTATGCATAATCTCGATAGGCTGCTCAATAATTAGAAGGTTCTTGCTTACTTCAATCTCGTCTAGTGGAACTGGGAGGGTTTTGTTGGATATACACTTTCTTAGGTTCGACACATGGAATACAGGGTGTACATTACTGAGTTATGAGGGTAGTTGGTATTTGTAGGCTATCGAACCGATCCAGGAAAGGATCTCGAATGGTCCAATATATCAGAGATTTAGTTTACTCTCTTCGCAAATCGTATCATACCTTTTGAAAGGGGAGACTTTTAATAATACCCAATTCTCCAACTTGGAATTTTAGAAGTTTTAGCCTACTATCTGCATAGCCCTTTTTGCCGATCTCGTGATGCTTGGAGTCGTGCTCTGATTAAGATTACCTTCTCTATTGTCTCTCGAATAACTCGGGTCCAGTGCGTATGCTATTTGAAGTTTGTCCTTTTACCAGCTGGGTGTCTGCCACCTCAGCCCAACAGAGGATGATCTGCACCTCCGGCCACATAGGGCCTCAAAGGGTGCAACTCCTATGCTTGAGTGGTAGTTGTTGTTATATGAGTATTTGATTAGAGGCAGGTGGGTATCCCAAGCTTCGCCAAAATCTATTACACATGCTTCTATTTGGGGTGTGGGTTCTTGTTTACCTTGATCTCGTCGAGGGGGATTTCTCCGAGATTCTGTGGTAAGACACTTTCGAGTGTTGAACACGTGGAATGTGAAATGTGTTGGATTAGTGTCTAAGTTCATAACTATTTTGGTATGTATTTGAGCCGATTGTGAGCACGATCCTTTTGGGTTGCCTTCACCAAAGCAACTTGATAGGATGATTTGTAGAGAAAGAGATTAATTATGATTTATTAATATATCATGTGAATAATATACCAGAAGAGAAATCATATTGTTTAATTAATATTAGTCAAGAATTAATAAGAATTAATTTTGTGGCTAAAAGACATTAATTAAATAAAGGGGACTAGAACCGTCAATAGTGTGATAGTTGGATATTGGGCTAATGGAATTCATAAAGGATGGAGAGGACGAAATCTATGGGGAAAACCATGGAAATTCGTCCAAGACTTCTAAGGAGGGAGTCTGTGGGCTGCTTAGGGACTAAGCAACCAGATTAGGGTTTCCTAGTTCAAAAACCTAATGGCCTCACTATATAATGACCCCTAGGGCACCCAAAAACGTGACTAAGTGTTCCTTAGGGTTTCTTGGACGTTTTTGGTTCCTCCTTCTCTTCTCCTAAGTCATCCTCTTGCTCTTGGTATTTGTGATCCATTAGAGGTGTGACATTTGTGACACTAAGCTTTCAGAAGCCGATTACAAGGAGGATTTGAGATTATTATTGCTAGATAACAATCAAGGTAAGATCTGAACCCTATTCTTATGTTAATATCGAGTATCACATGCTAGATCTAGGGTTTAAAATCTTGGATGAATGCATGTATAATAGAGAAACCTAGATCCAAGCATTAGGGTTTGCATGAGCACATAGGATATTCTTATGGCCAAAATCCCATCAGTGGTATTAGAGCCTTGATTGGTTTCTATTGTATTGATGCTTTGTGTTTCATTCATGCTTAGAAAATCGATTTTTTTCTCCTCTGACTGACAAACTCGTCAAGTCCCAAAGTGAACTCGTCGAGTAGGATGAACTCGGCGAGTCCCTATGGGAACTCGGCGAGTCATGCTGTCAGAAAGATGGATTCTCGGGATTTCATGCCTACTTTGCTGTGGGATAGTTGCCAAATCGTTTTTTATTGATAAATTACGAATTTTATTGATATTGGATGATTATCCTTACCAAAATAAAAGATAATTTCAAATTAATCAAATGTTTACTTCCTAATATGATAAATGTTAATTTTTTGGATTATTTGATCATTATCTTGCATGAAATTGAAAGGTTTCAAAACTTGCCCTCAAGTTTTGGAATTTAAATTTTTGATTAAAAAGTTTAATTTTAAAATATTTAAATTCTAAACCCTAATGATTTGAAATGTTTCAAAACTTGCCCTCAAGTTTTGGAATTTAAATTTTAATTAAAAGTTTAATTTTAAAATGTTAAATTCTAAAACCCTAATTTTTGAAAAAGTTCAAATTGCACCCTTATGGTTTTATTAAATTAATTAAGTGTATAATTAAAAGACAGTTAATAAATCCATAGCGATATGGTTTACATTTAATTAGATTAAAGGTGTAATTTATTAAATTAGACCACCTAGTATTTTAAAAGTGTAAAATACACCCTTATATACTATATATAACATTAAAATTCTAATATTATATATGTATAACATAAACTGCTTGTCTTACCGTTAGTATGCCTCATTCACGAAGCCGAACTATAAGGGGGTATACGGTTATGGCCTATAAAATGGCCGTTTAATGGGTGTCCACTCTCACCCACACTTCCTTGATTGATGGAGGGTCATTAGCCGAACAGGTAGGATAGGGCAAACCCTCTCCTCATTAAACGTATAATGTTAAAGTAACTAAATATTTTACAAAAATTCCCACTCTTAGTTACTTTAGGCAAAAGTGAATTCCATGAAATTACACTTTCTACCCTTTCTAAGGCGTTAGTAGAGCGTGTGTGGTTAACCGGCACACTAAATGGGTTCTAAGCAAAGGTAGTAAAGGGTGACTCGATGTTTGTCATAGTTCAGTGGAGCGTGTATGGTTAACCGGCGCATCGAATAGATGACGTTAACATTGGGGGCACCATGTAAGTTTGCATGGTTATTCACACCCTGTTTTGTGATCCTCGACATCCCAGTCACAAATCGAGGGGTATATCGAGATTTAAACATGCCATTGAAAGGTTCAATGAATCTTAAAGGATCTAGGAGTTTTCAATACAATTAAATCATAATCTCTTTTTCATTTTTCATGGTGGAAAATTAGTGAATCTTCATTCACTTACCTTCAAATGTTCTGCAATTTGGGTTACAACATCCCTCTCCCAAGTTGTAGAGTATTGTGTTCGGTCCTAGCCTTAATATCTCATTTGGGTGTTTTATTAAGGACTCAATCAATCAATTAACTTGAATTTTTCTTCCGTTTTGTAGATGTCAAAGTATGAAAACTATGGTCTTCCCAAATCTCATGGAACAAGGTTTCCACATGAAGATGATATTCCACAATTTGATTGAGGAACACGAGATCATGCATCACTTCCTCCACCTCCTCCTATTGTTCTCTCTAACCCACAAGTTCAAAGTCTTGAAAAGTTCAAGCTCACTCAAGCCCTTTTGGCAAGTAAACATGAAGAAGGAAAGTCAAGTGTGTGCATACGTCTTAGATATGAAGTCACACATTGATAGGCTAAGAATGTTGGGAGTCGTTGTCTGTGAGGAGCTAGCTGTTGACTGGGTTCTACAGTCGCTTCCTGACTCATATAGTGAGTTCTTAAGAGAGTACTATATGATAGACCACGACGAGACCCTCATCGATGTCACCTATTTGCTTATTGTTGCTATATCAACGATGATTTAGGGCACTGGAAAAGCAAAGCTGATTAGTGGATCTGCCTTAAGACCTCTATGGATATAGGCAATGGCAACGAAAGGTATGCCATGGTTGAAAAGTTTAATCATAAGAGAAAGGCAAAGTCTGAAGTAGTTCTGTGTGCTGTTCCAAAAGAGTCAATTTGCTTTTATTGCCAAGAGAAGGGGCATTGGAGACGAAGCTGCTCTGTCTACCTAAGAGATCAAAGAGATGGGAGAGTCAAGACGTATGGCTCTACTTCAGGTAAAATCCACTATCTAACTCCATTAAGTTCCTATTCACTGATTCTTAATACATAATGTGATAAGATTACATTTGAATGTTTTGCAGGATCAGAGAAAAGAGAGGAAGCTTGATGGAAGAGCAAGATGAGTCTGATCACGAAGAAATAGATCACGATCGCATGGATTCGAAGATCAGATTTTGAGCTTAGAAAGTTATGATAGAGTTGTTAGGAATATTTGGTTACATAGTTTTTCAGTTGATTTTGCATTGTAAGGACATGTTTTCCGCTGCTTTTATGAATAAAATAAAATTGTGATTTGTCTTATATATATATATATATATATATATATATATATATATATATATATATATCCTTGCAATGAAATCGTTGTGAAAAATTGATGTTTGTGTATTTCTATAAATGGATGTGATTCTTAGTTATGTTATATATGGTAGTGTGAAAATTTTCTAAGTAAGGAAAGATTCCCATCACCTAAGCTTCAGTTGGACAGAAACTTGGAATCATACAACTTGTATTGTGTGATGTATGGAAATTTTGGTACTTAGGAAATTAAGACTAATTCCTTGAGCACAGAAGTATGTGAGTCAAGTGAAGGACTAAAGGACTAGAACACAATGGTGTGCTAAAGTAAAGTCCACCACAAATAACAATAAGACTATTCATCATAATTTACAAAAAGTCTAGTAAACGTGGTTATACTTACAAGATTAAGTGTAATTCTACATCATTGAAAAGTTTCAATGAGTGGCAGAACAAATAAGAAGAATCATTTAGGCAGAAAGATAAAAGTTTCTACAATATAAGAAGAAGGGAGAGTACTTTTGCATTGGATTTTATGATCGTCTTAAAGATTAAGAGCCATATCACAATTGATCCTCTCGGGACACCTTAGTGCACTAGTTTGGCTAAGAAGAGGAATCGGGAATTGTTGTAGTGGTTAAGTCAATAAGATGTATCATACTTCGTTCTAAAATCAAGTCTTAGAGTCATACTCCAAGATTGTGACTTGAGTGAGATAATCTTAAGTAGGAATGTTCTTACACTTGCACATTTTGGTATGCTGTGATGTCTTGAATAAAACATATACCAACTAGTACCAAATTACGTGTAGGTTTTTTCTTGAAATAGACACACACTAACTTTTGGATATTTATTTGTCAAGAAATATTTTATTGAAAAAAGAATCTAATATGTTAAGAGGTCAGTGGGAGTCTAAAGATCTTGAAAAGTTTCAAGAACAAATCAAGAAGTAAACCTATTAAACACTAGCACACGACTTGAGGTTTATAAACTATCGTGTTGACAAAATTTTATTTCTATGCCATTCCAATAAAGTTACTTATGCATATGAGTTCTACGAGTTCTAAATTGATTGCATAAGGGCAAACACCTTGTTCAATAAAAGTACATTGACTGGCATAGGTAAGCTGCTAAATAATTTGGAAGCAATGGTGGGACCCTTGATGGCAAGAAACTATGAATGAACAAGTTCTGTCCATAAGAGTGTGAATTCGTCACAAACATTATCTTATGACTATGCTTATGACAAATTCACATGGATAGGAACACATGCACCATAAAATTTAAGTGTCATAAGGTTTCTCTCCTTCATGAAAATGATTGTGAGGAAACGCGTTCACTAAGAGAGATTTTAAGGAGATAGCGATTATGTAAATTGCATCCTCAAATTCGATTATGATTACGGCATCCCTCTTCATAGTTCGAATTGTGAGATTTGGCAATTGGTCTGTATATTTGGGACTTAGTAAAATAAGTTCTGAATTAGTTTAAACACACATCTAAGCTGTCTAAGGAAAGGTGTGTGAGTTTCAGAAGCTTAGATAAAAGGCTTATCAAAGCACATCGTATTGGAAATATGAACTTTGGAAGTCAATAAGTATTGTCTTTTAGAAGTCAAACTATTTTCTGAATACATGTCAAGGCTAGTGGGAGCATAAATGTTATGCTAGAATGGATATAATCATCATGTTAGTGGGAGCATGATTAGTATTGAAAGTTGGCAATATTAATTATAGAAAAACAAATGTTTCACTTTGTTGAGAGAAAAACTTTGATAAACACTTGAATAAAATGGTTAGAACAAGTATATAGCGGAATAGTTAATCTTGAAGGAACTGTTAGCTCAACAATAATATTAATAGTTAGAAGTTAGTGAGTTAGATGCGGAAAGTAAAGTAATGTAAATGACAGCAATTGTTATATCAAGAATACACGTAAGTTGATTCATAACTTGGAATGCATTCAAACCAATGTTAGTAAGTGAGATCAAACTTAGTGAAGAAGTCACAAGGACTTGCTCCGAAGAGAGATTATAATCTGATATGTTTGACTAGGAAGTGGAGAGTGAAGAGTGATAGAATGATAACTTTAGAATTTGTATTCAGATGAAATGCATAAGTTATCAGTAAACAGGAGAGGTAAGCATTACAGAAGAATACGTCTCTATTTATAGAGACATAGAACTACACTAGATTACAACTCTATAAGCAGCCATGCAAGGCATACATGATAATAGAGTGTATTACATAAAAGACAAACAATGTAATCTAGCTAATGACTGCGGTAGCTGACTCCGGGTGCTGATGTGGTTGCGGTAGAGAGATGGTTGCGATAGCTAAGTTCAAGAGGGTCACTTCCATGATTCAACAATTTCCCCTTAAGTGACCTCTTTAACTTTGGTTCAACTATCAAGTTTGAGGAACTTGATCAAAATCCACCAGAACTTCCTGACGTTTTGCAGCCATGTGATTCTTCTTGTAATCATGAACTTGACTTCTGCGCTAGTATGCTTCGATCTTTCAACTGCGGTCCGGTAGATGTCAAGTTGTTTCTTCGACAGGCGGTTCATGGCACTTATGGGGATGAAGTATTTGACATTGTCGATTTTTCTTTTGAAAATGATGCTAAGCTCTGGGAAGTTAGTTGCACCCAGTGATCTGTCAGCAAAGCCTTCAGTGGGCATAGGTGTGGGTTTGAGAAGTGGAAGATCAAATTTCTTGGAGATGATGGGATGGATGTCTGCATCAATTTTGGCAAAGTCGCACACCGTGTCTCTCAAGAAGTTGTTGACCCAATCAAGTGCAGTCTTCATTTTTGGATGCCTCTCAGCCTTGTTCTGAAACACTTTGGCTATGAAAAACACTTCTTCTGGATTCATGTGGGGAAAGTCTGCTTGAGTGCGGACATAGTCATGTCCCCTTCGGGTGAGGGTGTACTGGAAAAATTCAGCTTTCATGAATCTCTGAGGCTTGTAGTTCACGACTGCGGATGGCCTGTCATTAGAACAAATATGCTCTATGGAAGAGGAATGTTTAGTAAAGAATTCAGCCATTCTTTCAAACTCCATAGGCAGTCTCTTGGCATCAGGAAGGCTTTGGTGAAACTTCTCAAATACTGTAAAGTATTTGGCATTGGGTGAAATGGGAACATCCCAGTAGCCATCCGAAGGAGGTTCTGCATAAGTGAGATGGGGAATATAATCTTCATCCAGCAGCCTTCGGTGAGGATTGACCCAAGAGTTGATAAGGGTTTCATCTATGAGTGTGTGAAAACCACTTAGCCTCCAGATTTCTTCAGCAAGTTTTGCTGACCTCTAGTCTCTTTTCTTTTGGGCTGTGGTAGGGGAATCAGTTAGGCTTGGTGAGAACATGTTCTCCTCAAGATTTTTGAAGTGAGGAGGAGTTTCAGGCTTTTTGGGAGATGATTGCGGTGAGGGAATTTTATTAGTGATGATGGGGGGACTCTGATGAAGAGCATTATCAGAATGATGGACTTCTTCTTCTTCTTCACTTTCCCACTCTTGAGGAATGCAGTGCAGGTGCTTCCTCAAGCCATTGCCGAAGTCCATCCACTTTGGCAAACACTTCTTGGAATTGAGCTTTTAGGAGTTCTGCCAGTTGGGAATTTGTTGGAGTGGAGGAGCTAAAAAGCAACTTATGGATTTCAGTGGTAAGTTGGAGGATCTCAGGACCATGGAAGTTGGAGGAAAGAGATTTCTGTAGTCTGTTGATTGTCTTTTGAAGAACAGACATAGTGGACTCATAAGCATTATGAGTCTCATCTATAACTTTCAGAGACTGAGAGGCTTGATCTGCGATGGCAGCCTGGAGATCCTTCTTGATTGCGGTCACCTCTGAGATGAGGTGTTCAGCTGCATCCAAGAATTCTTTGTGGTCATCCTTGCGGTTGTTGTTAAGGGACCGAATCCCTATCTCTACTTTTAGAGAGATGCGTTCAACAACCATGCATTCCCTGGTTTCCAGACGCTCGATTCTTTCAATCAAAGACTGAGGTCCTGGAGTGTCTTAAGGTTGCGGTTGAGTTGGCTTAACCGTAGCCAAGATCTTATTGACTTTGGCTTGAAGGCTCATGAACTCCTTCCGGGTGACAACATTCTTCTTCTTTTTCTTCTTCTCTTTAGGATTGGAAGTCGAATGTTGACAACCGCTGGACTCCTCTTCTTCTTCAAACATCATCAGGTCATCGTCTGAAGGGTTTGGCTTGTTGACTTCTTGGATGTCTTCATCATCAAGACCGAAGGTAGGAGCTGAGCTAAGTTCGATTGCAGGGATTTCGTCTTGTGATGGGTTGACTTTAGGAGTGGGAGATGGAATGGAAGCTGGAGTAGGAGGAACTTTGGAGGTACCCGTGGCTGCGCCTGAAGCTTGAGCTTTCAACATTGTCTCTGTCATTTGATCCATCCAGTTCTGAACTTTTTGAATGGTTGCTACAGTGTGGGCATTACTGATTGCATTTGCCCAATACTTAGCAACGGACTGGATTTCCTGTTCTTTTAGCTGCTGCTACTTGATTTGTTGCTCCTTGCGGGCTTGGAAAGCCCTTCGAAAAGCTTCATATTTTTTGATTTCAGCTGCGGTTGTTGGCTGATACCGACTCCAAGAATCGCTAGAGTTACTTTCGTCAATGCCTTGATTTTGCACAAAGGTGTCCCTTGGGTTCACGGATCCTGGCACATTAGTGCTCACCGTGCCTAAACCACCTGTAAAAGATGAAAGTAGAGTAGGATTTCCTGGGCTTCCTTGGTCTCCTTGACCTATGGTCAAGTCTAGCCTCGGTCCAGTTCTGGCATGAACGAAAGAAGTGCCCTGCAGATGGGAAGGTGTTTGTAGTGTTTGGGTGACAGAATTAAGAATGGAGTGCAACTCCTCTGGAGAAAATAGATGCTGGCGGGAAGCCCTGGAGACCTTAGGGCGAGAACCAGTATCATCCCTTTGGGGTGATACCAGAGGGGTATCTCCATGGTTATTAGAATCAGAATCAGACTCACTTTCTGAGTTTGACTGAAAAATGATGGTGGTGACGAATGGGTGTGCGGCCACCCCAAGGACTACAACAGGCTTTTGAGAGGCTTCAGCATCGGTCCAGTCACGCATATGGCTAGAGGTAGTGGTGGTTTTTCTTTTCTTGAGGACATATATCGGTTGCCTGTCCTCTTCTGAATCACTGCACGATACAATGGTTGGTTTGGTTTTGCATTTCTTTGTGGGTGCGGTTGGTTTAGGAGCATCCTTCTTAGGTGTTCTTTGTTTCTTCTTGGATACTAACTGCTTTCTTGATTGAGAAAGGTTGGATAAAGTAGTGGCAAAGGGGACTGCGGTACCCTCAGGGTTAACGGCTGCGGATGGAAGAGGCGGGGTAGAAGGGTATGCGGCAATACCATCTATAGCCTCTATGTGGTCTGAGACATCAGCAGTCTCAAGGCTAGGAGAAGTAAGAATCTGAGTGGGGAGTCTGTGGATTGGTCCAAATACAATTTAATTGGAGGAAGGATTGTACCTTTTAATATCTGTAGTGACAAAGAAATTGATGTCATTGCCCATGCTGATGCCAGCATCCGCATGCCAGTCTGAGATGTATAGCGACCAGAACCGTGCAAATGTGAGCTCGGTTGGGTTCTCCTTGGGAATATATTGAATGAAATTATCCCAAAGGATTTGCCCATAGTTGACGTTGTGTCCGGTGAAGATGCTCCATACAAATTCCAAGAGCTTGAGTGCCATGTTATCGATGCCTCCAGTTCTGCCGGATAGGCAGCAGATCACAAAGTGGCATCGAAGCTGCCATACTGTAGGCAGTTGGTTCTTTTTGAATTTACCAATCCCTCAGATTGGTTTCTAATACCCCATCTGGTAGAGTGCGGATGTGATTTCAGCCATTGATGGTGAGAAGTACTTGATGGATGGATGAACCAGAAGGTTAATGGTAGTTAAGAACTTTTCTTTGGACAAGATGACCAAAGAATCGTTGATGAGGTTGAGATGCACTTCTTGGGGGTTTTCCAGTGGGTGATATGCAGAAAATGCACATTTGAATAGAGTGGAGACTGGAACAATGTCTGTAAATGCATCGAATGGCCCAAACAGAATGTGGTTCTTTAGGAATTTGATCATAAGCTTGGTTGGGGCATTGTAGGAGGGGTGATCATCAAATATTGCTCGGAAATTGATTGATGCGATTGAAGGAGAGTCTGAGCCTGTGGGATTCACTGAACCAGAAGCCTTGGATTGCTTCTTTGAAACTCATGATTTCACCATTGTTTAAGTTGGAAGGTGTTTGAAGAAGAAGTAAAACACAGGATTCTTGATGGTTTGAGAGGGAATGATCGATATTCAGAAAGCGAAAAGTAAATTTAGTGAAGAAGATGAGTTTATAAAGGGATAAAAAAAAGGTTTAACCCTAGATAAATGGTAGAAGAGGGTAAAACGTAGATTGTTTTTTTTTTTGGGGGAAATCGATGAATTTTGGATTGAATCTCAGCCACATATATTAAAGCGGATTGTAAAAGATTTTGGGAGATTTCCAAAAAGGGTTTGCATTTGATGTAAAGTCAGACGCATGTTTATACCTCAGGTAATCGTAGGGGTGATGGGAGAGGAAGGGGTAACAGATGGGACGTGTTTTTGAGAGGAAAGGACAAATTAAGGATGAGTTTGTTGGAAATACGTTCTTTTTATCATCATCCCAAAAAAAGGTCTGATAAAAGGATTATTCAGAAAGAGAAGATGACAGTTTCTAAGGAGAAGGTTTTATTTTATTTAATGAAGGATCATTAAATAGCAGACAAAGGTTTTTTTATGTTGATAAAGCAGTTGAGAAATTATCACGAAGATTGCGGATGAAAACTTCATTGCGGTTGGAAATGTCATCGCGGATGACCAAGGTAAAGACTGTAGTGAGAAGCTGAGAGAAACACTTATACAAAAAGTTAGTAAACACAAACAAGAAGGATCCATGAAAGATAGATATAATATATGGTTGCGGTACATTGACTGTAGAACAGGGGATGTTCCAAAACCATCTATTATAAGTAACTTTCAGTAAGGACCACAATGGGGACCAGGAAGGTCTGCGGTACAAGTTAATTCAAGAAGAATTTTGGATCCGGATTCAACATTCCCAACATTTGTAGGAACACATTGAGTTTTGTAGAGTCTAGTGCTTTTGTAAAAACATCAGCAATCTCTTCATGAGTAGGAACAAAGATGCGTTCAATATTACCTTTCAGAATATGGTCTTTGATGAAATGATATCATAGCTCAATATATTTTGTCTTTGAGTGCTGAATAGGATTATGAGAGATCGCTATGGCACTTTCAGAGTCACAGTAAATTGGTATCCGCAACATCCTGTACCCGTAGTCTAACAATTGTGTCTTCATCCAAAGGACTTGGGAACAACAGCTGGCTGCGGCCACATATTCTGCTTCTGCGGTAGATAACGACACACAACTTTGTTTTCTCGAGGAACAGCTGACAAGTCTTCCTCCTAAAAATTGGCATCCACCAGATGTACTTTTTCGATAAAGTTTGCATCCGACATGATCCGCATCAGTAAATGCTTGAAGACTGAAGTCATTGCCTGCGGGGTACCATAGAACCAGAGATTTGCTTCCTTTTAGGTACCAAAGAATTTGTTTGGCTGCGATCATGTGTGACAATTTTTGGTCAGCCTGGTACTTTGCACACACA
The DNA here is from genome assembly GCF_051521515.1 of Lactuca serriola. NCBI lineage: Eukaryota > Viridiplantae > Streptophyta > Magnoliopsida > Asterales > Asteraceae > Lactuca > Lactuca serriola. Next base: position 227,660,144 of record NC_136408.1, on the reverse strand, counting down.
CCGGTTGCGAAGACAATGTCAGGTCTGCTTGTGGTGAGGTACATTAGCGAACCAATGATGTCACACCCCAAAACCGAGAACGGCGGAAACGTTCTGGGGCGGAGGACGTCATGTATAATATCAACAACAATGTAAAGTAGTAAACAAGAAACAACATCATCCATTGCATTAATAAAATAATTATTATACAATTGTATTCTGTCAAATTTTGATAAACACTAAAGCATAAATCAAAATGAAAGATAAGTCTTGAATAAGCTCCATCTTCCTTTCTTCTTGCATCGGTACCTATCTAAGATGACCTGAGGATACAAGAAATTTTGAAAGCGAGTATCAGCTATAAAGCTGGTGAGATCATAAGTATTAATGTGTCTTAATTTGTAAAAACTTATAATTTTTAAGACTTGACATTGTTTTGAAAGAAAGCTCATAAAAGTGTGAAAATATTTGTAGATCAGCTGTAAATGTTTGAAAACCCTAGAATCCCTATGATTCCTATTAGTAACAAAAAGAGTCTTCTACCAAGACTTAACTGTGCTCTTTGTAGCCTTCTACCAAGACCTAATTGTGTTACTATTATTATCATTATAAGAAATTTTATCCTTTGGTACAAGGATACCTAAATATAATTTTACCTCATTGGTTATGTGAATGAGTCACAATTATGGGTAATAATATAACAACCTGAATCATACCCTTTGGTACTGTAAACGTTAACTTTAAGCCATCCGTAGACGTGCTCTTTACCTCTGTTGCTAACAGCTAGGTATAGGAATAGTTAATCCCTTAATCGTGCACCTGAAAAGGTACCAACCGTTTGACATCCGTAGATGTACTTTTACCTCTGTAGCTAAAAGAGATTCTAGGAATGGTCAATCCCCCAACTCGCATCCTCTGGTACTAGGATAATAATCGATTCTATCTCGTCGATTATGTGATCTTATCACAAGGAAAAGGTAAGAACACGGATTTAATAACAGAGTCGTTACATATAAAATGTAATAGGACTCCTACTGATGTATCTATGCACAAGTACTCCTATAAGGATAGTAATGTAAATATTATAGTAGTACGGTAAGGTTCTACGTGCTGCTAGCTGTAATGTGTGTTCTCTCTATCTAGCAAGTATAGTAATATAACCGTTCTAGTATAGATGTATATGTTCTCGTCCTAGTATAGTTTGTACATGTAATGTATAGTAATGTTTTAGAAAGTATTGACTCATGAATGAACTGACTCATTGTATGATATCGCATTCTAGTAATGGTTCTGGTATCTTCCTGAACTACCCATATGGTAGCTTACTAGCAATCTAAGTGGTATGTATGGACGTGGATGTATACCCTTGTTACCCAAGGGCATAAGATGAACTGGAAGGACCTTTTATGACTTTATATGTACACATGATGTATAACTAATATTTAAACGACCTTCGGACGAGTATCCAATATCCCACCAGACCACATCTCAAGGCGCGAAAAGGAAATAGGGTGGATAGCCTTCCTAAGTCTTTTAAACATTTCTTATATAACTATACATATAGAGGCATGCAATTTATAATATAAAAGCATAAATAAGTTTGGTAAAACATTTGAAACATAAATATTAGTTGAAGGAAAGATCGACTTGATGTCAATCTATAAAACAATTTGAAGGCATAAGTTTGATAAAACAATATAAGTATAAGGAACATTTGTTTGAAACACAGTTGGAAATGAGTTTGAAATATGTTAAACAGAGTAAGAGGTACAGTGTAATAAGGAGTTTAAAACATATAAAATGTTTATAAAAAATCATTTGAAGGAAACTGTTTGGTACAACGGCTAATAAGTAGCCAAATCTTTTGAACGTTGTATATTAATCACATGTGATTGATGTAATACTAGCATGATTCTACTTGTATCCCCCCATAAAGCATTTAAAAGTAGTTTAAAACATTATTTAAGGGGTATAAACTCACATGAAAGCTTGAAGATAGCGAGATGTAAAACCGGGCAGAGTTTCGCCTCGGGAAACGGATTTTTCTCGGGATTCTCGGGAATCTCGGGAGTAAAATCGACCCTCGGGACTTGAGCAAAAAGGCCAGAGCTTCGGGTTTGAACGGGCACGGAAAACGAGGCAAGACGCAAGAGAAAAGAGGAGAATTGAGCAAATAATTCGGAAAGCCTCACATCCTATTTATAGGAAGGCTGAACCGCCTCGGTACGCGGGGCGTACGCTCGTACGCAGCGCATACGCGTACGTCATGCATGACCGAAGCCTCGACTGCCTCGGCTTCGGATGGGACGGGTTGCTGGGTACGCGGGTCGGATGGGACGGCGGGTCGGACGGGACAGCGGGTCGGACGGGTCGGATACTTCGGACGGGTCGGACACCTCGGATAGGGCGACGTGGACGATCCGAGGCCCTTGATCTCAGTACGCGGGGCGTACGAAGGTACGCAGGACGTACTTCGGTCCTATCCGATGACTCCCCTTCGGATAATACCTGGAGTTTATAATTAAATTTATATTTATTTTAATTAAACTTCTAAAATTCATATCTCTCTCATACGAACTCCGTTTTTGACGTTCTTTATATCCACGCGAAGGTGAGACCAAGATCTACAACTTTCGTTTAGAATCCGTTGGCAAATTCCAAAATTATTTTTATTATTTATTTAATAAAATGACGCGATTAAGGAATTTCTTCAAAAATTCATAACTTTCACATCCGAAGTCAGATTTGGACGTTCTTTTTATGTACGATCATAGATTGAGGTTGTCTATAACTTTCATTTAGATACTTAAGGCTAAAAAAAACTATTGCATCAAAATTTCGCGTTTTTCGTTTAATCGTTGATGCCGGTTTTTGCCGAGAATCCTCGGTTGGTCATAACTTCTTCGTTATAACTCGGATTTTAGGGTTCTTTATATGCTTGGAAACCTTGATACGATTCCTACTACTTTATTTAATCCAAATAAGATTTTAGAAAAGTTACATTTTGACCTAAATTTAATTGGTTTTACATTACATTGTCTCGAAATATCGGGTTGTCACAAATGATACCTCTATAAGTCTTGTGATCCACAGATTCACCAAAGGGATCAACAGAGATCTTATATCCGAAGGCCTTAGGGACCTTAGCAGAAGAGCAATTGTCCATACAATATTTCTTTAGAAGTTCAGTAGTGTATTTCTCTTGATGAATGAATATTCCTTGCTGAATTTGTTTGAATTGAAGACCTAGAAAGAAGTTAATCTCTCTATTCATGCTCATTTGAAATTTGTTTGTCATGAGCTTAGAAAATTCATCCACCATTCCTTGATCAGATGACCCGAAGATGATATCATCCACATATATTTGTACAAGCATAAGGTGAGTCCCGTTTGCTTTTCTAAATAGTGTGGGACCAATCACTCCTCTTTGGTATCCTAAAGAGTCTAAGAATTCAGAAAGAGTTTCATACCAAGCTCTAGGGGATTGTTTCAGACCGTAGACAACTTTCTGAAGCTTGTAACAATGATCAGGGAATTCGAAACTTTCAAATCCGGGAGGTTGTTGAAGATAAACCTCTTCTTTTAATTCCCCATTGAGAAAAGCACTTTTGACGTCCATTTGGTGTACTTTGATGTTTTTGTGAGAGGCATATGCTAAGAAGATTCTGATTGCTTCAATTCTAGCTACCGGAGCGTATGTCTCGTCGTATTCAACACCTTCCAGTTGGCTATAACCTCTAGCAACTAGCCTTGCCTTATTTCTGATAACCGCACCAGATTCATCTAGCTTGTTCTTGAAAATCCATCTTGTACCAACAATAGTATGACCTTGTGGAATGGGAACAAGTTGCCATACTTTGTTTCTTTCAAATTCTTCTAGTTCTTCTTGCATTGCAGAAATCCAATCTGGTTCCAATAATGCTTCATTGATAGATCGAGGCTCAACTACGGACATAAATGTTGCATAGTGACAGTAATCAGACAAATCTCTGGCAGATCGAGTTTGGATACCTGCGGATGGGTTGCCAATAATTTGGCCTGGTGGGTGATCCTTCGTCCATACATGTAGACAAGGCATCAGATGATCAGCAACTGCGGTTGAAGGAATGTTTTCAATATCAGAGGTTGCTTCGGATTAATAAGGAAGTTCCCCCTGGATTTGTGAACAGCCTGCTGAGTCAACTTGACTTGTTGGAGTGAGAGAGGCATTTTCTTTGATCGGTTCCCCCTGGATTGTTGAAGGGAATCTATCTGGAACCATAAAGGGTTCCCCCTGGACTGCGGATGGGAGAGTGACAACTCTTGGATCGGTTCTAGTGTCAATATTTTCTATGAGTTCCTCATCCTCATCCGAAGATACATTTGATGGAACTGATTCTCTGCGAGCAGGAATGTGAATATCATTAAGTACTGAAACCTCGATGGTTGCGGGTAGATCTGGAGTAGAGCTTTCCCCCTCAACCGGAAAGGTGGAAGTATTGAGCGATACTGCTTTGGATGGAGATGGTCTAGAAATGTCAGCACGTTGTTGTTGGGCACCAGGAGACATAAGAACTTCAGATAGTTTTGCCATTTCAACAGGCTCGAAGAGATCATCATATTCCATGATTGTGGTGGTTTCAGTGGATGAAGGGGCATCGCGGATGTGAGAATCATCGAATTTCACATCGAAGCATTCAATGAACAGCCTTGTACGCCTGATAAGCAACCTTGTTAGTGGAATAACCAAGGAAGATGCCTTCATCAGACTTAGGTGCAAATTTATTAAGCTGATCTCTGTTGTTAATCACAAAGTATCTACACCCAAAAATGTGAAGGAAACGAATGTTCGGCTTGCGGTTGTTAAGACCTTCATATGGTGTTTTGTTGGACATTTGCACACAATGATTCGGTTTTGGACAAAGCATGCAGTTGCTACAGCTTCAGCCCAGAAGTAGAGAGGAAGGTGGGAGAAGTTAAGCATGGATCTGGCTGCTTCTACTAATGTGCGGTGTCTTCTTTCGACGACACCATTTTGTTGCGGAGTGTAGGGTGCTGAGAAGTTGTGAGAAATACCCTTGGACACTAAGAAACTGTTGAGAAGATGATTAGTGAACTCGGTTCCATTATCACTGCGTATGCGTCGGACTGGAAGCTTGATCTGAAGTTCAATTTCTTTGATGAAGTTGATAAAGATCTGCGGTGTCTCTGATTTGATTCTGAGGAAGAAGACCCATGTGAAGCATGTATTGTCATCAACAATAACCATTATGTATTTCTTGTGGTGGAGACTGGCTATAGTTGAAGGACCGCAGAGATCAATGCGCAACAGATCCAATGGTTCAGAAATAGATGAATCCATTGTCAGAGGGTGACTTGCCTTGACTTGTTTTCCACATTCACAAGCTAGACAGAGAGTATCGTTGCTGAACTTGAGAATAAGGAGACCGCGGACTAGTTCTCCAGTGACCAGATTGTTGATGTATCTGAAGTTGAGATGAGCTAGCTTGCGGTGCCATAGCCAGCTGACTTCGGATACGACTTTAGAGAGAAAACACAGATGCGGTTTACCAATAATGAGAGAGATATCCAGAGGATACATTGTGCCTTCGGAGCGAGACTTGACTAAGCAAGTGCTTCTGTCACTTGTCATTATGTAACAGAATTGATCATCAAACTCCACTCGATGTCCTGATTTACATAGTTGGCCAACACTGATGAGATTGTGTTTAAGGTTTTCTACATAAGCAACCTTCTGAATGGAAAAGTTCCCCGTGGTGAGAACACCGTAGCCTCGTATGATGCCATTTGCATTGTTTCCAAAAGTTACATTTCCACCATTGCATATAGGCCTGACATCTCGAAGGTACTCTAACCTTCCGGTCATGTGCAAGGAGAAGACATTGTCGATCAACCATTCTTCTTCTTGATCCTCCTTGCACAAAGCCTACAAAAACTAAGTGGTTAATTTGGGAACCCAAGTGAGTTTGGAGCCCGAGGTCACATACGATATGTTAATCGATGCTTGATGTGAGGTGGAAGGGACAAATTTTAAGTCAACTTTCAATCGTAATCCTGGGTATTTGAAGTTCTTTGGAGTTTTGTGAGATTGTGAGTAATTATGAGTACTTTTGAAGAAATTAGGATTGACCCTGAAATCCTGGGTGTTGGAAGTTCTTTGAATTCTTTTACATTGACATTGACAAGAGAACTTTTTGTCATTTTTCCTGACATTTGACCTGGTCTGAGGTTTTGAAGAAAAAGTATGTTTTTGTCCATTCCGAGGATTGTCAGATTTGACCTTTTTGTTTGTGTGTTTTAAAAAGGTGTTTTGTGCAGGTCTGGCAGGTGTGAAGGCACGTGCAAAGCCTTTGTGATGTGATTTCTTAAACATTTGAGATGACCTTTTGGGTGCCGGAGTTGGCAAAATTCCTTTCCATTTTTGAGATTTTGACACTGAAAAGGTTGGAGTAGGTAAGATACCTTTCCATTTTGGATCATTGATAGAATAGAATTTGAAATCCATTTGAACGAAAAGACTTATCCTGTTGTTTGGATATTTTTTGAGTATTGTCAGAAACAGTGAACTCCTTTCTGTTTGTTTTCTTGGAAACAGTTTTCTTGAAGTGATAATTTGAAAAAGTAAACTTCTTAGGACTTTTTGATTTAGCACATTTCACAGATTTCTTAACTTTTGAGCAAATTTCTCGTTGCTTGCCACGAGAGTGAAATTCTTCTTTAAAAACTCTTTGTGCTTCGGTCTTAGGAGAACCGCAGTCAGTGATATTTAATTGCAGTTTCCTAGAATCTTTTGAGGATTTTGAAAAATAGTGACTCGATTAATCCGAACTTGAGAAGTTAGGACATTGAGAACATTGACCAAATTCAAAATTTTCAATTGATAATTCATGATTAATTGGCTTAATGGTCACAAAACTCTTGACTTCGATCAGTGGAGTAGTGCTTTGGACTACCGCAGAGTAAGTCTTGGTGAATACTTCTTTGGGACAATTGATATTAGGTAATGGGACAAATTGTGGTATGTGACTGCAATCAGAGACACTGCGGTCAGACTGTAAGAATGGGAACTCTAAAGAGACTTCAGGACTTTCAATAACAATTTCCTCATCAACTACGGATGATGTCTGAGAATCTGTGTTATTGACGTGAGTAGAAGATTCAGGGAGAATTTCTTCTATAACACAATTATTACTCTGATCATGAAGTTTTCCAAAGTGGGCTTGGATATCCTCAGGAAATGTTTCATCATTGACTGGAAACAAGAAGTTGCGGTCTGGTGGGACATAGGGATGTTCCGGTGTGAACCGAGGTGATGACTCCATTGCGGTTGGATAACCATTGGACCAACCCCAATTAAAAGTGTTATCAACATTCCCATTATTAACAAGATTCTCAATGGCCTCAGTTTCATTAAATAGATTTTCAATTAACATATTTAAACGTACAATTTCATTTTGTGCTAAATCTCTCTGATTTAAGGCTATCTCTAATTGGGTTTCAATAAGCATTCTTGCATCTTTTTCTTGCAATAAATCCTTCTCTAACATTGCTATTTTGAGTCTCTTATTGTCCAAACGTCCTCTAATATGGAACATCTCCTGCGAAGCGATGTTCTTCTCATCTAGGGCTTTATTGTAGTCTGTAAGGATGGCAACACAAGTGTTATTGAGTGTGTCTATGAAAGGTTGACAATCATGCATGTTGTAATTTAAAGTGTGAATTATGAGTTTTACCTATTCCACAATGATGAGAGTTCCATCTTTAGCCATATAGCAATGGTTCTTCTTTAGATTGGTTAAGCCATCTTCATCAGCAGTTGCCACCATACAGATCTTTCCTTTCCCTTTGCTAAGGATATCTTCATCTTCGTCTCCTGATGACCACACTTGATGATTCCTCTTCACTTGAGCAACGTAGGCTTTTCCCTTTTCTTTATCTTCCAGTTCTTGAGCCATCCGAAGATAGAAGGCTCTATCTTTTACTACGTTTGCCTTGCAATCTTTGGCAAAATGGTTTTCCTTATTGCACTTGTAACATATGATGGCGTCACTCTTGTCTTCTATAGAGGTACCAGAATTAGTTGACTGGGACTGCGGTGGTACTTCTTTGGACTAAGTCTGCTGAGATTGCGGTGGAGGGAAAGGATTTTTGGTGGAATAGAAGTGATTGTTTTGAAAGTTGCGGTTGAAAGGTGGTCGATTGTATTGTTGGTTTTTGCGAAATGAAGGTGGTAAGCGGTTGAATTTTTGACTGATAAGAGCAATTGCATTCTGAAACTCTTCTTCATCGTTATATTCTGAGTTAGCTTCATATGACTGCGGTGGAGAGTCATACGAGGTGGGATAGGTTTGAGTGTGAGGTGATTGGGCTACTAATACGAGTGGTCCTCCGAAGTCTGAACAGTCCTTGAGTACAGTGGACTCTTGAGCTTGCAATTCTCCATAAAGCTTATAGAGAGATAAGGAGTGAATCTTCCTGTCACCTTGTATAATCATTTTGGCTGTTGTCCAGTGTCTTCCTAATCCATTAAGAAACTACAAATTTGTTTCATGATTGTTGCAGATGGTACCCGCATTGGACAGTTTTGTGACAATCAAGTTGAACCTTTTAAATGATTCTTCCAAACTTTCACCGGAGTGGCTTTGAAGTTATTGAATTCGTTGAGTGCTGTAGTGAGCTTTTTGTCTTGAGCCTGCTCTAAACCTTCATACAAGTTTTTGAGAACATCCCAAATCTCCTTTGCTGATTTGTAATTTATGATGAGGTCGAAGTTGTCAGGAGCAACTCCACAAGAGATTTCATAAAAGGCAATAACATCACTTTCCATCTTGTCTAGATCATCTTTTGTGGGACGATTCAAAGCTGGTTGACCTCCTCTAAGCCTTTTTGTGGCTCCATTAGTTTGAACAGGGGTAAGAACTGGAACATGGGGTCCCTCTTCTATAGATCTCCAAACATCTCTACCAAGTCGTCTAAGATACCTTTCCATCCTTTGAGACCAGTGATGGTACTCATTTGCAACCAGTATTGGGGCTCGATTGGAACCACAAACACTGTTGGAAACATTTAGTGATAATGATTGTGCCATATGAAATTTTGTTTAGAGATGAGCTTCAGTGGTATAGAGGGCTCTTTGAAAAATCAAAGTTCTAATTTTCAAAAAGCAACCACTATGGCTCTGATACCAATTGTTGAGAGAAAAACTTTGAGAAACACTTGAACAAAATGGTTACAACAAGTATATAGCAGAATAGTTAATCTCGAAGGATCTGTTAGCTCAACAATAATATTAATAGTTAGAAGTTAGTGAGTTACATGCGGAAAGTAAAGTAATGTAAATGACAACAATTGTTATATCAAGAATACACATAAGTTGATTCATAACTTGGAATGCATTCAAACCAATGTTAGTAAGTGAGATCAAACTTAGTTAAGAAGTCACAAGGACTTGCTCCGAAGATAGATTATAATCTGATATGTTTGAGTAAGAAGTGGAGAGTGAACAGTGATAGAATGATAACTTTAGAATTTGTATTCAGATGAAATACATAAGTTATCAGTAAACAGGAGAGGTAAGCATTACAGAAGAATATGTCTCTATTTATAGAGACATAGAACTACACTAGATTACAACTCTAAAAGCAGCCATGCAAGGCATACATGATAATAGAGTGTATTACATAAAAGACAAACAATGTAAACTAGCTAATGACTGCGGTAGCTGACTCCGGGTGTTGATGTGGTTGCGGTAGCTAAGTTTAAGAGGGTCACTTCCATGATTCAACACACTTTGCAAAGTTGCAGGGGTTGAAAAGTTGTTTTGCTATAATTAAGGGAGCGAATGTTATACTTAGTTTCCAATCTAAAAGCTTAGATCGAGAAATTTTAATTGAATTTAGTCAAGGGTATATTTATTATTTGCATTCTCAAAGTTCGATTATGACTACGACATCCCTCTTCATAGTTCGAATTTTGAGAACATGACAACTAGAATTATTATGACAGGAAACTGGTAACGTATCACGTTTTTCATTATAAATCAAATCCCACACGCTTTGGGTATATGATCGATTGCATATGTTGTAATATTCGACCATTCTAAAATTTTCCAAATTCCTAGGGAATTTAGAGGGAAAAGGGAATATAACCGGATTTGACTTAAATAATTAAACAACAGTCAAGGACAATCTAAGGTTCGCAAAGGATTGGTCACTTGTGGACAGTTGGAGGTATAGTCATGGATGAACCGTATTGACATTATTATGAATAGATAAGATTCTATTTAGAATAATTTGTCATATGGAAAATATGGATATGTTTCCATATTAGGAGTTGGATATCGAGAATCTATGTCTAGATTAGAAACTTTTATACAAGAAGGATGTTCAAAGGAATGTACTTTGAATGTGAGACTTCATGATTATGGAATTGTCTTGTAACAATATCCAATAGAGCACTTTGTAATTTCATTGGCAAAGTCTTGGTGACTTTGGCGTTGTGACATTATGAAGGATCGTTGGATAAAATGTTAGAATCTAACATATTCTATAAGTGGCAAGAATTTGGTATTCTCACACTTGTGGTAAGGATTGGGAATTGTGAAATGAGTGTGATTGAAAATGTTATTCAATTATACTATTTCACAAAGAAAAAGACCATAGGAAAACATTGTGTGCATGCTAAGAGCATGAGATAATTGTTGTTATAATTCAAGTAAGAAGTTGATTACCCGAAACAACAAATAATGAGTAATCAATATGGTGATTAAATAAAAATATTTTATTTATACTCAAAGGTTTGAGGCGATATAGTATTAGTATTATTCTTGTGTTTCACTTTGCATGTTTTGACTTCCCAAATAATAAGATTATTCAAACCCTCCATATTCGCTCATTCTTTGGAAGTAGGAATGAAAGAAGACTATCATGAATCCGTCTATAGGTTGACTAAAGCGTTTAGTCATAGCACAAGTTTGCTATAGAGTTCATGAATGCTTCTATGAGATTAGAGTATTGGATTAAAACATACGCTCACTTGATCGCTTCATGGATTTTATCACGAGTGATTGGTGAGACGATAATATCTTGTATTCTTGAAACCGAGATATGTGAGTTGTATCTTGCGAGTCGGTTACACATTAATAATATGTAAACGCACCAGTAACTTGGTGTTATAAAACATATGGTTGTGTGTGATTTGGTAAGAGAGTAAAAGAAAGCATTGAGTCGAATTTTATCCGTTCCTTTTACCCAAAGTAGGATAAAAGCGATATATATGGGTCCCTCGATGATTTAGTGATGACACCTAAGCACTTGGCCAAGCCAGGACTAAGTTGATGTGTTCAACTTTAGTCTGTTGTCAGTCGTCATAAATTTGAAATCGGGATACAACATATAGACAAAGAGAATGATTAAAATCCATGTCTCAGTCTATACGATATCTAGAATAGAGGAATATATGATCCATTATCTAAAGGACACATATATGATATGATCAGAGTTGACAACGGCTTTTGAAAGCTACGACCGCTAATGAGGTTTGAAGTTATACGCAAAATAGTTATTAGACTTAACCAAGTGGGAGACTGTTGGATTAGTGTGTAAGTCCATAACTATTTTGGTATGTACTTGACCCGATTGTGAGCATAGTCCTTTAGGGTTGCCTTCACCAAAGCAACTTCATAGGATGATTTGTGGAGAAAGAGATTAATTATGATTTATTAATATATCATGTGAATAGTATATTATAAGAGAAATCATATTGTTTAACTAATATTACTGAAGAATTAATAAGAATTAATTTTGTGGCTAAAAGACATTAATTAAATAAAGGGGACTAGAACTGCCAATTGTGTGATAGTTGGATTTTGGGCTAATGGACTCCATAAAGGATGGAGTGGACGAAATCTATGGAAAAACCCATGGGAATTCGTCCAAGGATTCTAAGGAGGGAGTCCAAGGGCTGGTTAGGGCCTAAGCAGCCAGATTAGGGTTTCCTAGTTCAAAAACCTAATGGCCTCTCTATATAATGACCCCTAGGGTACCCAAAAACGTGGCTAAGTGTTCCTTAGGGTTTCTTGGACGTTTTTGGTGCCTCCCTCGCTTCTCCTAAGTCGTCCTCTTGCTCTTGGTGTTTGTGAGCCATTAGAGGTGTGACATTTGTGACATTAAGCTTTCAGAAGCCAATTATAAGGAGGATTTGAGATTGTTATTGCTATATAACAATCAAGGTAAGATCTAAACCCTATTCTTATGTTAATATAGATTATCAAATGCTAGATCTAGGGTTTAAAGTCTTGGATGAATACATGTACAATAGAGAAACCTAGATCCAAGAATTAGGGTTTGCATGAGCACATAGGATGTTCTTATGGCCAAAATCCCATCAAAATGTACAAATATGATATCTTATGGTAACCAAAGACCGTAGGTTACCGAAACTATCCTGGTGAGGATTTTCGAATGGTCTACTAGGGTTCGTGTTGATGGTGTCCTAGAATTAGGTTTTCTGGGCCTTAAGAGTTGGCACTGCTTTTGCCAAGGTTGAGGTTGCATGTGCTGTAACTGACCTTATGAGTCTTAGGTTACCTTGGGATTTTCTTCCTATGGTGCTCTGAACTAAAGGTAGGTTGACCTCTGCCAGTTCTTTGTTGTTGGTTGAACAAGTCGCTGATTTGGGGTAGGGAGTGTCGATCCTTGAGGATGGGTTTGTTTGGCTTATTAGTAGTCGGTGGTGCCATGGGCAATTCGTCTCTCCTCCTTATGGGTCAGATAGGTGCTTCCTGCGGTCAGAGACTCAGTCTAATGTTTCCTTTATCTATTATATCCTTCTTGTTATTAGACACTATCTGTTTTCGTGACGGTGCTAAGTGGTATTAGGGTTTGGTTACTAGGATGGTTCCAAGAGTCGAGTCGATTCCATACTCGACTTAGCACATGGTTGATGTTTCAAAAGGGACATAGGGGATATCCGTGAAAGAATGTTGGAAGCCCTTTCAGATTCCGTTGATATCTTTTGTTTCTTGCACTTAATCGGTATCAGGGCTAGGAAGGAGTGTGACATCTCTTACAGAAGAGCTCATGGGTTTCGATGCTAGGTATTTCTTGTTACAGGCTGGTTTGTTATTCAGTCGTGTAAGACTGAAGTCTGTTTGCAGTGCTCGAAGTTTGTAAGGTGAGAATCAAGCCAATCCATACCAATTGATGATGTTAGACTCCCTATTATCACAGACGTTACATCTATTGGGAAGTAATGGTTGTTAGGAATGATAGGGTTTTCTATGTTTTTGTTCTTACCACTACTAGTTTCGTTTTTGTTGTTACTATTGTGTCTATTTTATTCCTGCTTGCTGGGAATATTAGTAATACAGGAGCACGGATATAAAGCAATGGAATTCGTAATCTGAATTCTGCTAGGGTTTTCTATTAAAGATGGGTGTGACCTAACTGTCCCACACTTAGGATTTAAAAGGTAATCGACTGCGGGGTTCTGCCCTAATCCAAAATCAGACCAGGGATAGGATATAAGGCAGGATCACACCCTCTTAGTTTGTAGAATCCTAACAATGATACTAATGTTTATATGGAACCATCATGGTCCATTTGCAAGGATCTCTAGTTTCTCCATGATTTGCACGATCTACTCGAATGAGGAAATACTTTTTGATTATGCTTTTAAATGACAAGACCTCTTTGTGAAAATTCGATGCATAAGGTTTATTGTTGGGAACGTACCAAAATCTCGGTAGGGTTTCCTTATTGCTTCTCCCTTTATAGTTGTCAACAAATCCGCATTCATCTCTGTTGGACAATTCCTCTTGAAGTGTCCTGTTTCACTGTATGTGTGGCATACAGGAATTACTTCTGGGTTGAGGGTCGGACTAACGCATGCGGGTGGGGCCCTACAGTAGCGGGAGATGTGCCCTTTCTTATTGCACCTTCTGTAAAGAAACTCCCGGCAGACTCCCTGATGATGGTATTTGCATTTGTTGCAGTGTGGAAAGTTTCCAAGATATGATTTTCTCGGTGTGGGAGGAGTAGGGTTAGTAGGGGTAGGGACTTCTCCCGCTTGTTGCCTTTTTGGTAAGCCTCTAATTCGAACTGCCTCCTTCTTCGTTCCCGAGCTTTTGTTTCTTGCTCATAGGTTTAGGTTTTAGGGTGTATTGGTGAGTTGTACCTCGTTGGTTTCCTTGGTTGTTATTGCGGTTGATATTACCAATACTGCTCCCCTTTTCGTATGTGTTATTGGTGTTGAGTTGTGCCATGACAGCTGCCATAGTATCCGTTACAGTGGTTTGGAAAGTCGCAGAATCTATTCGTAGGACCAGTACTTCGCCGGGGTGCTGGTTGTCCTCATGAGTGGACATGATTCTATTGCATAATGGGAAATAGGTTTGTGAGTAACTATGGTTATTTCTATTCATATCTCATCTATGATTATAGGTGTGAACTTATGCACGTACACATATAAATCACATGTTTCGTTAATGTTTCTCGTTGTTTCAACCTAAATCCCTATGATTTATTTACGATTGAGAGTAGAATTAAGCATCACACGAATGTTACGTTTTATCAGGATATGATATATCCACCTATATAATGGTTGGATTCTGATTACATGGGTTCTTGGAGAGCATACCTCTCTTGGTTTACTATTACTAGTTGCGGTTTAATACATTATAAGCCTAAGGCGAGTAGTGTGGTGATTCTCCTATGCTAAAACGACACACAAAGTGCTCGACCATTTTACTCGCTTCATGAGTGGCCCCTTCCACTCTTTGTTTTCCTAAGGTTGTCCTATTCTCAGTCGTAATCGGATGTCGTCTCGGAGTGACCACTTCCTCCTCTATACGGTGTAGACGGTTCATTTAGTTCTCTAGTTCTACTTGTTGGTTCCATAAGGATTTGGAATGGTGTTCTCGTTATTCATGGGGAGTCGGATTTATATTGTCGTATATTGGGCTTTGCCTCCAGTCTCTATTATTCCAGGACAAAGAGATGGAAACCGGGAGTCAAATTGGGTTACCCGTGGCCCATACGGGGGTGGTGCTTGAATTATAAGGGTGTTGGGGATTGGAGCACGGTGCACGTAAATTGTGGATCATTGGCTATCAGGCGAGTAGTTGGGTTGTCCCTAGCGGGAATGCGTCCTGAACCTGGTAGGTGTCAATCACTAAGCTTGTCTTTGTGTGGGTATTGTTTTGTTACTAGGTACGTCTATTCCAGGAGTACTTATACTGGGAGTTTACGTATCTAGGAAGAGAGGTGAAAGGGTCTCTTGCCTACTCCCAATAGGGTAAGGATCGCTAAGGGTGTCTTCGGCACTTTCATCCTTGCTTGGCTCCTAGTCGGAATCCTTCCTTTCATAATTCATCTCTTGGTATTCCTTAGGGTCCACCTTTGGGTTTTCCTCATAGACCCGTGTTGACCCCCTCATTGACTTGTTCGCAAGGCACCGCGACAGGGTAGTATAGGTCTTTGTGAGGAATTTTCAGCTATGTTGTTTGTGTGAGAATAGGGGTATGAGGAATACGGGGATGACTTTGGTGCGGGGGGTTTATGGTATCCTAAAATACTCCTATAGTATTTTAAACTTGATGTTCGATTCTAATGTTCTCTTGCATGTATAGTTGGTAAGTTCTAGGTTCGTTACAACACCACCATCACTCCCAAGCACATGTTGGTCGTATCTCAAATAAATATAGTTGATCAGGCTATATTTATACCAGATATGATTACATAACTGCCTAGGTTTGATTGTAGTTTTCAACCTTTATTTACTTTTGTTTTCTTCTTATTACGATATTGTGCTAGTAAGTATGTATACTTTTAGTCAGAGTATTGTAGTCCTAATGTATTTATAGTTGTATATCTTGTATGGCTAGATATATTAGTTCACTATAAACAATGCTCTTATACCAATCTGTCACACCCCGACCAGACGACCGAAACGTCTGGAGGCAGGTGAATTCATTGTGCAGTATCATAACAATTGAATATACATGAAACATAGCAAATCCATACATCATACATTAAGATAACAAACTTAAATTGTTTACAATACTTGTTATGTTCAAAAGTTAAACTTGAAATAACAAGAGTAGCAATAACATAATGCAGCGACGCCGGTCCTCGATCATGGTAATTACCTGCTTACTTGATCCCTGAGAATACAAATCGTTTTGAAAAGCGTCAACATAAATATGTTGGTGAGTTCATAATCATTTTTGTATAAGAAATTGTGATAGTTTATAAACCCATAAAATTCCAGTGTTTTCTTGTCAAATAGTTGTAAGTCTTGTTTAAAATCTAGTATAGTTGCTTGTGTGTGTGTTTTAGTTTATCGTCTTTCGAAATTCTATAAAATCTTTTTCTCCAGAAAATCCTATATTTTTCTTATATAAAATAGTTGTAAGTCTTATTTCGAATCGAGTATAGTTGCATGTGTGTTTTAGTTTATTGTCATTCAAAATTGTATAAAATCATTTTTCCCCAGAAAATCCTATATTTTCTTATATAAAATGGTTGTAAGTCAGCTTTCCAATCGAGTATAGTTGCATGTGTGTCTTAGTTTATCATCTTTCGGAATTGTATAAAATTGTTTTTCCCTAGAATATCCTGTAGTTTCTATGTGTGTGTAATCGTTTCGTGGTCTTAAAAACCCTAAGACTGGAGAGGTGTGAGAAATCAACAGGCGATTGTGGACAATCTGCACAATGCAAGTGGACGATCAACACAACGAATGTGGACAATCACTTCCATGCTTAGGGGCAATAAACACAATGTGCGAATTTATGTCTAAGATTTTCCCTACATAAATTTCTAAAAAACATTATCATATTCTAATGAGCCGTTATAACCATACTAATATTACGGAGGCCTGTCTTGGTGTTTTTTAGGTGTCCAAATCGAGTAAAGACAGTTTTCACCGTACTCTAGCCGGTCTAGCTGTAGCGAACAACGAAGGTGCGGGGTGTAAACCCCGTATAGATCTATACACAAATTCCCGCTCTTCCTCCAGGAGACTCTGGTTACAACTCTTTACAGGACTTTAAACATACACTAATATATATATTTAGGTACTTTGGAGATGCGTCTGACTATAATACTAATACATATTTGTGCTAACAGTTGAAATCCGTTATCTATTACATAAATAACAATAGTTGTACTCGTTCAATAGATATATTGTGCTGTTTTGTAACATTAGTTGTGCATCATTGACTAGGTGTATCGTAATATTATCGATATTGGCAAAAATGGCCCTTCTTTTTATAAAGTATCAAAATAGAACCATATTTGTCAAAAGGTGTCATAAGTGGCCAAAAACATGGTGAATTATTGAAAATGGCCTATTTCTTCTAAAATGCTCATTTTAGACTTATATTTGAGAAAATGTTCAAAAAGCCCTTGTTTATCCAAAAATTTCATTTTTGGTCCTTAAGAAATTGAGATGTTTAATGATTTCCCAAATTTATCCCATGATCCAAAATAGTCCTTATATAATTATATGGTCGAAAGTAGTCCCCAAAAATATCGTTATTTTCATAATCTAACCACTCCCAAATATTTTGTCCAACAACTTGTTTTAAACAATTTTTGAAGCAAAACCTTATGGTTCTTGATATAAAAATTTGTGATTTATATTTCAGAAACATATTAGTTTTTGTTTCTACATCTAATTTGTGATATATAGTTCAAGACCTTGATACTTGCTAAAAATCTCAAGTTCTTGAACCAATATATAGTGTTCATAACTTTAAGCACATAAATCATAAAATACGTGCGTAAACAAGAAACTATACTAAGATTTCACAAGACCCTTGACTTGTATTCTCCCCCCAAAAACAATGAAAACTCAAAAGATTGGGTATGAAGCTCACCTTGAGTTTGTTGATGAGTTGGTTGGAGTGATTGGGGTGAAGATCTCCAGCGTAAACTGTTGGATGAGAGAATGAACTTCCTTGGAGGTGATTTTATCCTAAGGGTTTAACACATTTTATTGTGTATGAATAGAATGAAATGAACATGAAAATTGTACTCAGTCACTAGGAATTCACGAAATACTCACCAAAGATTAGAATGAGCTTGAAGACTTTAACTCCTTGTGAAGCTTGAAGTTATTCTTGAGAGAAAATGGGAGTGGACATGAGGTAAAATGACAAGAGGTGGTGGAGCTTTTTGGAAGGAAGTCATCTAAATATAGGGAGTAGGAAATTTTGATGTGATATTTACTTTGGAATCCGTTGGTTAATTTCATGGGTGCATGTTGAATATTAAAGTACATAGGGAAGTGGGGAAAAGTGTCTAATCAATAAAGTCAACACTTTTATCCTTATCTTATTCAGATCTTATGATTTAAAATAATATCTTTAGAAATCTTAAATATTATTTTAAATGATCAAATTTAGCTTAAAACGGGGGTTTAAGGGGTCTAAGTTACGAAAAATACGAGTTTGGTGGTATCCCGACATCAAAATACCTTAAAATGGTGAAGTGGTTGAAATGGTCCATAATCCAGAGTGTGGTCTGGAATCTGCGAGGGTCCAAAGTGCTTAGGGAGTTCCGAAGTCTATTAGAAATATACGGGGTCAAAGGAGCAAATTCCGAAGTCAATTACTAATTTCTGGAATGGGTCAGCAGCTTTCGGAGCGGACCAGACGCTTCCGAGGTGCCAGTGTAAGTCCCCAATCTGCTTGTGTATCAATAAGATCCGTTTGATGGTGCAGAATCCCAATCAAACGGATGATGTCCGATCAAAATAGAAGAGAAGGAGAAGAAGAAGATGATGAATCTTATATGATTTGATTAGAATGAGGATCCAGATACAAGATTCACACACTAACACACACTAAAGTTCCTCTATTCTCTCTAACTTTCTCTCTCTAGAAGATACCTTAGAATACACACACTTAAGCTCCTTGTTCACTCATGCACTCCTCACCCACCTAACATCTGTTTATATGAATATGGGGAACATGGACCGTAAATGGGTTGACGACCGTAAACCTGTTCACGGTCGTAAACACAACCGTAAACACATATAACACCAAGTTGTTTACGGTCCAAGATACAAAAATACATTTTCCTAGAAAAGTAAAGTATAAACCATAATTTTGACCCAAAAATCTCCCCATTGGTTTATAGCTTTCTTTTCTTAATTGACCCAACAAGCTCCCCCTAAAAAGTAGTTGGCTTTTCTTGTCAATCTTCATCGAGAGCGTAGCTTCAGCATTAATCTTCAAATTCTTCACAACTTCAAGATGAACTTGATGAATCTTCAATGAATGACTTCATCTTGAGCAGTTGGGATTTTTCGCAAAATTTGACATTGATCGCACATTGGGTGAGGAGACATCTTGAAAAGCTTCTTGAAAGATAGCGCTTTCAGCTTGAGAATCTTCAGAGAGAACATCAGAGAGAACTAAACTTCTCGATTACTTTAGCAGGGTCAAGATAGCAGTAGACTGATTGAGGAGGCTTCAATGCAATCTGTCACATAAACTTCAACTATAGCTTCACCTTGCTTCTGGGGTTGACAAAATGAATGCTGAACGAATAGTATTCATTTCATGTTCCTTCGAATGAGAATACTTCGATGCTCACGGACGAAGCCTTGGGTAAGAAATTTTCGACATAGATTCCATAAGTTTCATCTACATCTAAATTCACTTTTCAAAACAAAAGAAAACTAAAAGAAAACTTAGCACACAATATTTTTGGATTTTTCATATTTTATGAAAAAATAAAATAGAAACAGAAAATATTTTTGGATTTTTGATTTTTTTTTAATTCTCCCCCTAAATTTGTGCATAAAGGAAAACTATGAATAAATTTAATAAAAACTGTTGAGTCTTGTTATGTTGCGTTATGGGCTTGTGTTTTGTATCCGGATTGGGCCTGTCCATCCGAGATTGTCTAGTAGGGTTTTATTATATATAATGCATGCATGCATGCATTAGATAGTGTCGTGATCATCATTTATTATTTTTTTTGTAACCCTTAGCACCTCTACAGTCGAAGTTCTTAATCGAGCTCTTCTGAGGTGTTGAAGTTTAATCATACGACATATTTAAAGCCGTTCTTGTGTTCATAATTATGTTCTTAATTGTATGCCTACATAGAATCTAACGATCCTAATAGAACTTAGTTCTAACAATTGGTATCAGAGCAAGAGACTGTGTAATCAATACACATTCCTTTTGTGTTAAGAATGCTTTAGGGTTTCAGCTTTTATCGAATATAAAAGAAGTCGTCTTCTTCCTGTCGACGGTAACTCTTTTTTTGATAAAACCCTAATCTTAAGTTATAGGTCTAATTCTAGCGGCTCACCATGTCTCTCGAAAATTCTCAAACAAATCCCATCAACATCTCTAACAACATTGCATCCACTACCAGGATTCCCATTCTTTACACTCAAGACTACGAAGTATGGGCGCACCACTTTGAAGATTATGTGGTCGGATCTGAAGATAATGGTTATCTCATCTGGGAAGCCATCACGCTTGGGCCGTTTGTTCATTCTGGAACGAACACAATTGTTAAGACTCAAAAAGAATATAACAAGCTGGTGGCAGACGAACACAAGATGCCATAGGATGAGAACGACAAGTTGCTAAGTAACGTGAAGGCCATGCGAATGATCAGATTCGCCTTGCAATCTGACACTTTTCGGTTAGTCGGTTCATGCACGATGGCCAAAGAAATCTGGGATAGATTGAAAGAACTTTACTCAACCAATGAAGATCTAGAACACTCTATTCAATCCTTGCTGCTCTCCGAATTTGGAGTTTTCGAACAGAAACCAGAAGAAAAACTGATACAAACTTTCAATCGATTCAATCATCTCCTAAGCAAGATGATCAAGCATGGAATAGAAAGAAAGTTGATCGAGCAGAAGGTAACCTTCATGAACAGTCTGAAACTAGAATGGAAGGCTATGGTTTCAACAATGAAAACTCATGAACAATTTAAATCTTACTCACTAGCGAAACTTGTGGGAATACTTAAGTCCCATGAAAGTGTGGTAACCAAGGAGGTGAAATTTGGTTCAGGTGTGGGATTGTTGGCCCTTGTCTCAAAAGGAATGAGTATTGCAAAAGAAGAAGAGGAGTCGGATATATCTGAGTCTGACCTTACAAGCGAAGAATATGCTATGATGGTCACAAGTCCAAAGAAGTTTGCATGAAGAAAATTTCCTATCAATAAGAACCTAAACTGGCAAGGAAGTTACAGCTCAAAGAAGGTGAAAGATGAACCTAAAATTACTTCTCAAAAGGATGATGACAAGATGGAGAGCAAGCTTACAGGAGACTCTGGGTTCGACTGCAATTACTGTCACTACAAGAACCATTTTGCCAAAGATTACATGCTGAGGAAAATGGATGAGAAAAGAGATGGTGAGGACGATGAGGCATATTACATGCGAAAGTTGGAAGAGATCAAGAAAAAGAAGGCTTCTAATAGTTCTATGAATGCCTTGATTGTGCAGGAAAATGCAGTAGAAGATGAGTTTGGTGGCATTGAAGTTTGGTCAACCGATTCTGAAGATGAAGAGGTGAGAAAGCCCACTCATGTAAAAGCTTATGTGGAAAAGGATGCAAGTTCGGCAGGAAGATGTTTGATGGTCACAGCTGGTGGATCAACCGAAAGTCCAAAGAAGGAGCCGAACCAAACTGAGGACAAATGCTTTGCAGCCAAGCCCGTGAGCGAGAAGATCAACGACTGTGATCAGCTGATCAAAATGGTACACTCCGTCCTTGAATCACTTAAAGTTCCAGTGACAAACTATGAAGAAGAATTAAATGAATTAAAATTTAAATTTTGTAACTTAAGTGGTAGTCTCATCCAAACTCGCTTAGCGAATTCTAACCTAACTGACCAACTCAGCAGGGTGTCTTCAAAAAGTGTGGAGAGAAGGATGTGGATTTAGCTGAAGGAGGCGGAGTTAACTAGGGCTATGGATGAAAGTATTTATCTACAACGAGACAATTTAAATTTTTTGAAACAAAGGAATGTTTTTTTGTTTAATTGCTAAGTGCTTACATACTAAGATTTCTCAATTGCATTTAAGTTGTAAAGTAGGGAAAAAGATTCATAAGATGATCTTACCCTTCCTTGAATTTAAGGAGGATGAGGTTATTGCTGAGTGTGAATAAATAGTATCCTTAGAAGAGACATCCAACGCTTACAAAATTGGACTAGATAAAATAGAGACCTTCATTGATTCTAAGGAACATAAATGTATGCTCAAAAATCTTTTAGATGAAAATGATAGGTTAAAAATTAAGTCCAAAACCATTCAATCATTTGACTTGTCCAACGCTAAATTAATTTCAGAAAATGAAATGAACATAGAAAATACGTCTGAATTTTATGAAGAAAGTGAGATGAGGGAAATCTCAGTTGAAGACTTGGTTGATTGCTCTGAGTTCATGAAGAGCAAAACCAAACATGAGAAACCCCTCATTTCTGAGAATTCGAAGGAATACGCTCGCCTGTCAAAGGACAAGCCACAGAAACTCAAGGAGAAAGAAATGGTTTATAATAAGGTTCAAACTGTGCCAAATCAAGTCTATGCTGTTACAAGAGTCATTGCAAAACAAACAACAGAGTTAAAAATCTTAGTTGACAAAGATAATGTTGAAGGATGTGACGATTACTTCTGGTCGGCCCCTATTGATAACGCAGACGAAACCTTTGGCTTATCTGATCAAACTTCATGGAGAGTTAAAGGAAGATATGTTGCTGAACCTATCAACAGACCCTCGAGTTTCGAAAAACCAAGTACAAGTGGAATAAAAGAAATCCCTAAAGAACTAATGAGAAAACCAAGTTTTCCTACTAAAACAACCGAAACTCAAAAGAAAAATCTAAAATCAAGTTTTAACATTCACAAATCTCAGAAGGAGCTAGCTGAATAGAAACGCCAAAGAAATGAAAGATATAATAAAAATCATAATGAGCGAAAACCTTATTTGCAATCTCAAAATCCCAACTACGTACCTCCTAAGAAAGAATCAATTTATAAAGGAAAGGAAAAGCTAAAAGGAAAAGAAAATTTTAGTCCAATTTCCAACTATTCCAAAGCTCAGAACCGAATGTCTAGTTTCGGTCCAAACGTCAAGGCTAACAACCAATCGTCTACTTCCGGTTCCAAAATCAGCACTCAGAACCAAAAGTCAAGTTTCGGTCAAAAGTCTAGTTTCGGTCCATCTAACTCCCAAAGAAAATTCAATTCAGTGAAGGGCATCAAAGGAAAGGGAAAGCTTGATTCAGATTTTGAGATCAATAATAAGAAAAACTCAGCTAATCCTAGAATTCCAAAGAAAACACAAAAACCATCTAACAACACACCATTGAATACACTAAAATTTAAACAAGATAAAACCAAAATCAAGGTGTATACCATCAAAGGAAAAGATCAATCCACTCTAATAAAAAGAACTTATTTGGTTGATGTTTCTAGTGCAATTCATTTTTCTGTGAAAAACTCACAAGGACCCAAGAAACTTTGGGTTCCTAAATCTGCTGGAATTTGTAGGTGATAAGTGACGAGCAGTTCGATGATGAATGCTATATAGACAGTGGCTGCTCACGTCACATGACAGGAAGGAAGGAAGAGCTGATGGAGTTTCGGTCCCTAAAGGATGGTGGATGTGTGAAGTATGGCAATAACTCATATGGAACAATAAAAGGATATAGTTTGATAACCAATGAAGACTTATCGATTCGAAAAGCAGCATATGTGGAAGGATTGCAGCATAACCTCATCAGCATGTAACAATTAGTTGTGGGAACACGTTTGAAGGTTTCATTTGATGATGAGGGATCTAAAATAATTGAGAAGGAATCCAAAAAGGTTCTGTTGAAGTTTGAACGCAAGGGAGAAGTGTATCCTTTGAATCTCAACCCAATTTGAGGAAAACTAGCAATATGCCTGCTTTCAAAGGCAAACACTGATGAAAGCTGGTTGTGGCATCGACGCCTATTGCACCAGAACTTCAAAGACATTAATAAGTTGGTGCTTGGTGACCACGTTCGAGGCCTTCCTCTTCTCAAGTTCGACAAGGAACATCTGTGTGTAGTGTGTGAGATTGGCAAACAAAGCAGAATGAGCCATCCTACACGAATCAACACAAAGATTGTTGAAGCTCTTGAACTTCTGCACATTGACTTGTGTGGACCATCGGCTATCGAAAGCTTCGGTGGTAGTAAGTTCATTCTTGTCATTGTAGATGATTTTTCACGCTTCACCTGGGTTTTCTTTCTTAAACAGAAATCAAATGCGGCGCCCAAGTTGAAGACATTCATTAAGCAAGTGGAAGTAAAACTGAGGAAACTGGTGAGAAACATTAGAAGTGACAACGGGTTGGAATTCAAGAATAAAGAGTTTGAGGATTTTCTGGCTGAAAAGGGGATATCTCACAACTTCTCGGCCCCTTATACCCCACAACAGACTGGAGTTGTTGAAAGACGAAACTGTTCCCTATGTGAGGCAGCCAGAACCATGCTAAGCTTCGCTTCTCTTCCATTATACTTTTGGGCTGACGCAGTTGAAACTGCGTGCTACACTCAGAATCGATCCTTGCTCAACAAAAGATTCTCAATCACTCCATATGAGATTCTGAACAATCGGAAGCCCAATGTTAAATTTTTCCATGTGTTCGGTTCAAGGTGTTTTATCTTTAATTCAAAAGAGAACCGCAATAATTTTGATGTCAAAGCTGATGAGGGAATTTTTCTTGGTTATTCACTCACTTCAAAGGCATACAGAGTTTTGAAATAACGCTCCAAATGAATTGAAGAAACATTTTATGTAAGCTTTGACGATAATTACATGAAGAAAATTCAAAAGAGCGAAAGTGCCTTGGAGAAAATATTTCCTGAATCAGGACAAGTCAAGGTTCCAATATCCAACTTGTTTGAAGAATACATTCGTCTATTTGATGAACCAGAGAAAGCATCACACTCAGAAGCGAAAGCAGCTGACAACAAAATCGGCAATCTCAAAAAGATCATAGATGAAGCTGCCAAAGAAATGGAAAGTGAACCTCCTAAACCGATAGGAGGTCAATTCTCCAATGACTCTCCAAACAACGGCTCAACATTCAATGGGGAGAGTTCATCAGCACCAAAGACATCCGAAATGTCTTTCGAGGGGAAGAATCCAATTCCATCCTCAACTTATAAGGGTCCAAGCTGATAGGCTATATTTTTGTGGTTTGGGCTAGGCATTGTCATGTTTAGGTCGTGGTAGGATGTTAGAGTGTGTTGTGGTGGCCATAGCATGTTAGTGGGTTTGTGCGGCCATACACGTGTCTGCGGCCGCACACTCTATGTGCGGCCATACACGTGTGTGCGGCTGCACACTTGTGTGCTGCTACTTGTGGTATAAATAGATTGTGTCAGTTTGTCAGAATTAGTGACGTATGTATGTGTGTGTCTCAAGGTGTACCTGACATTTGTATGTAGTAGATGTGTGCATGCTTGATGTTATTCTAATTCTACTCCTTCTACACTCTGTTTGATTGCTTGCAATTCATTGATTACTGATTTGGATCTATAGATTAGGACTTACAATTGGTATCAAAGCCTAATTCAGTGTCAATTTTGAAGAATCTTAGAGTGTGCGGTTGAAAAGAATTGTGGTTTTTGAAGTGCATTCATACTTTTTTATTGAGAAACTGCTACTAATCATTGTTTTTACTAGTTTGGAATAAGATTTCACTCAAAAATCTAGTATTTTTGAGTGTGCGGTTAGATCTTTGAAGGTGTGTGGTCTCGATGACCTATGTTGTGTTGAAGGGATATCTATATAATACGATCGATTGCGTAAAGCCCGCGGTAGCAGTGGAACCGGGGAAAGTATACAGAAAAGACAGTTTCATCTTTCGTTTCCTTTTCGTTTGTTTCGAGAAATATATCGATCAATTCTGATTCTTTCTTTTTCTCTTGATTCTTTTCCGTGTGGAGGGGAAGGCCTGTTTATAATATAGTTCAAGAAAATTATAGAAGATCCCCTTTAAGATCAAACAATTCCATCGAATGTGCGGTTGAGTGTGCAGCCAGTGTGTGCGGTTGAGTGTGCATCCAGTGTGTGCGGTTGAGTGTGCAGCCAGTGTGTGCAGTTAGAGTGTGCGGTTGGGTGTGTAGTTAGAGTGTGCGGTTGAGGTGTACTATTGGTGTGTGTGGTTGTAGTGTGTGTTGTTGACGTGTGCAGCTGAAGTGTGCGGTTGCACTCATCCTAATTAACGAAGTTTTTGTTGATTTCTAAAACATGGAATCTCAAAGCATGTCAGCTCACCATGAATTGGATGCAATTATGGGAACCACTTCTCGAATTCCACGACTATTATCTGCAGAAGGATTTCCAGAATGAAAATATCGGATCGAAAAGTACATCAAAATGAAGGATTTCAAGATATGGAGAAGTATTCTTAGAGGACGAATCCGCATTACTACTACATTGGAAGATGGAACAATAATTTATAAGCAAGTTGTGAACTACATTGATGATGATTTCTAGAGAGTCCAGGAACAGGAAAAGGCTCTTGCTACACTAACCATGGCACTATCTTCGGAAATCGCTCAAGCCTTCTGTGAGTATACATCAGAAAAGGCGTTATAGGAAGCACTGATAGAAGTCTATGAGGGCAACGAAGACATGAAACAGAGTCGCCAAGACATGATGCGACAAAAGTTCAATATGTTTAACTATGTCTTGGGAGAAACACTTGAGAATTAGTTGCAAAGGTTTATCACACTCACCACAGAAATGAGCTCTGCTGGTGTGATGGTTACAAGATCGGAAATCAATAAAAAGCTGCTGAACTCTCTGCCAAAATCCTGGGATATGAATTTCTCAGTTATTAAGATGACCAAAGATTTGAACCGTTTGAGTTTGGCTGAAATGATGGCGATCATCAAGGCCTTTTGATCTTGAGCAAAGGGAGATTAACCATGTCAATTCATATTCCACAGCAGATCTTGGGATCCAAACCACCAACAACACTGCTTTCTCAAGCTTTTCTACTCCTCAAGCTCCTCAAGTTCATGTTGCTCATGTTCAACCCTATGTGACTCATCAGCCCATTTCATACATTACACCTCAAATGCAACACATTCAAGTTCCTCAATCTCAAAGTTCAGCTCAACAAGTTGGTTCTAGTATTGGTTCATCCACATATGCACCAGTTCAATCTCATGAAATCAGTCCTCAAATCTCATCTTCAAAAGAAAAGGAAGAAAATCTGGCCCTCGCCACTAGTTTGGTAAACTGCTACAACGCTTTTGTGGCTGGAGAACTCTCTCCACAACTCTCATTTGCTAACCTAGACCAGATTCATCCTAAGGATGTGGAAGAGATGGACATTACATGGCAGATGGCCATGGCGGTCTTCAGGGCATAGCAGTTCTCCAAGAAAACAAGAAAGAACAATTTGAGTGTGAATTCCGATAAGAATGTGGGATTCAACAAAGGAAAACCGAGATGTTACAACCAAGGGAATGTCCAAAGCCAGATTGAAGAGAGTGTTCAGAACGAACCATGGTGCCGGTAACATATGTCAACAAGGGATCTTCTTCAAGCAATCAGACTGCTAACTTGGCGATGGTTGCTCAATCATTTAATTGGGAAGACCAAGTTCGGGCTCTGAATATTTCAGGACCTGAAAATGCACATCTTGCCCAGATCAAAAATGGTGTGGAAGAAGAAACAGAGAAGGATCCTAAAGAAGCGATGATGAATCTTTAGTTTGCATTCATGGTGCAAACCACTCCAGAGCCTGCCAAACCCGAGGTTTGGGAATTTGGTTGCTCTCAATCTTGTATTAAAACCGTTAAATTTTTACGATACCAAATTGAATTAATCAAGAGAGAGAACGAGGACCTTAAATATGAGAGTTACACACTTAGGAAAAATCAAAATCCTTTAAAGACACAAATAGAAAATAAAACAAAGGACTTTAAGAAACTGCAAGAGGATTACAACAACAAATGCGAGAACTATGATCATCTCAAAAGAAAATTTGTTGTCGTAACCGCTGAACTTGACACATTGAAAAATCGTAGTGAAAATGTTGAATTTATCTTTAACAAATTTGATGGGTCAAGTGAAGTTTTTGGAAAAATAATAGAAGGAAAGATGCAGTGGAAGGATATTACTTGTAGTAATCAAATAAAAGTAGGATTAGGATTTGGGAGTGTCCCCCCTCCCTTCAATCATAATTACACTGCTATTCCTTTGTCTCAAGAAGAAATTGACAGAGAACCTTTCATGGTTTATGGGAAGTCAGCTTCTGAACAAGCATCATGTAACAGCCCGGATTTCCAAGTATCTTTATTGTTTATGATTTTGGTGTTTTGAGAGGGGACTCGGTGAGTTGGAGCTCAGACTCGCCAAGTAGGGACGCGATTCTGGACGCGGGATTCGCCTGGACTCGGCGAGTCCAGGATATAGACTTGGCGAGTCCGCGCTGTTCAATGAAACCCTAATTTCTCGGGTTTGGGACCTATTTAAAGGGCCTTATGGCCGTCATTTGTACCCAGCAGTCCATAGAGAGAAACCCTAGAGTGCTTTAGTGATTTGAGAGAGAGAGGAAGCATTTCTTGACCTTTGTGTGTTGTTTAGCAAAGAAGAGGGAGGTTCTAGCCAAGAGGAAGCAAAGCAGGTTGCTATTCTGTGGATTTGAAGCTTAGATCCTCGATCTAAAGGTATGAATTCGGCTCATCTTCTGTTTTGTGAAGTATATTTGGGTTTAGGGTTTCTTGTGGCCTTTGTTGGGTTGATTTGATGGCCAAATAGTCCCTTGCTAGCGATGAGGCTTTGGATCTGGATCCATAGAGGTCCAGAGAGCCTCATTCATCAAGCTTTATGAAGAACAATGGAGGTTATGACCTTGAGTTGTGATATTTGTTGATAATTCTTCATATATGGACACATAGAGGTTGTATGTACACCAAGTTTGGGGCTTTACGTGGTGAATCAGTCTAGGAAGGCCAGATCTATGAATTGATAGAACAGATCTGACCTTAGAAGCGAGTTTGAGTGATTGCATGGCATGGACTCGCTGAGTCCGATGAGCAGACTCGGCGAGTAGCTTGAAGATTGCCTTGGATCGGCCAGTGAGTGGTCCAGTCGAGTCATCGGTTGACTCAGTGAGTCAGGGCGAGTAGGGAAGGGTGGTCAAGAGGACTGAGTCGAGCTGGGACTCGCCGAGTTGTTCTTGAGAGTCGGCGAGTTGAGTCGGGGTAGCCCCGCGATTCTTCCAGGTGGAACTCGTCGAGTCAGGGGGAGTACTCGACGTGTAAGAAGGGAATCCTAGAGAGTTGGTGAAAACGTCTAGACCCGCCGAGTTGCCCTCGTGCACTCGTCGAGTCCGGTCAAAGTTG
The DNA here is from genome assembly GCF_051521515.1 of Lactuca serriola. Taxonomy (NCBI): domain Eukaryota; kingdom Viridiplantae; phylum Streptophyta; class Magnoliopsida; order Asterales; family Asteraceae; genus Lactuca; species Lactuca serriola. The sequence continues at coordinate 227,630,775 of NC_136408.1, read as the reverse complement.
ACCGTTGACCGTTGACCGTTGACCAGAGTTGACCTGTGTTGACTTCTTAGGGATAGTCAACCTTAGAGATAAAAAGTTTTAATTAGAGACATATGATGTTATAGGAGGATTGTAGCTCGGAGGATCGGGCACGAGGGATTTCAGGATTTGTGAGTCATCGAGATACGCGAGGTGAGTCTTCTCACTATACTTTACCTTGAGTAGGTAACCAGAGTTATGTGATAGAGTATTGTATGCTATATGTTGTACTGCATTATTTCTATGTGATTATGATGTGCATGTTTACAGAGTTGGAACCGGAAGGTTCCTAGAGTCAGAACCTGAGGGTTCACAGAGTTTGGGTGCACGGACCCATAGAGTTATAGCCTCGAGTGGCTAATACGTGTTTTATGTGTGGTATTTTGGGGAACTCACTAAGCTTTGTGCTTACAGTGTTAGTGTTGTTGTTTCAGGTACTAGCGATGACCGTGGGAAGGCGCCAGCTTGATCCGTACACATGCATGGGATTTTGTTATACTTGTGATCTTGGGATTTTGTATAATGTAAATTGGGATTTAAACTTGATGATTTTATGAAAAGTTAATGGGAAATGTTTTATAAATTGTGAAAAATTATTTTGAAATTTACGGTGTTACAAGTTGGTATCAGAGCCTTGGTTTGAGGGATTCGAGTACACCTTCGGGCGTATTTGAACTCAAACTGAGGATTTGTGATGTATTTACAAAAAGAGTAAAATATTTTTGAAAAACGCAGAGCAAGAGATGTGTGGACGAATAGTCAGCGCCCGAACGGTGATTTCCCAAAATACCTTTATATTATGTGATATTGATATTGATATGATGTATCTGCATTCTAGAGTAGGCTAGGTATTGCTATTAGGACTAGAGTGGCCTGATTTGTGATGCCTTAGCCTAGGGAGAGGTGAGCTGCTATGAGATGCTTGAGAGTGAGTAGGTAGCAGCGAGGGGCTTATGAGAGATCTATTAGAGAGTGGTCTACACATGATAGAGTACTTGAGACTTGGGATCCGAAGAGTAGGACTTGGAGTGTATTCTGGTGCGGTGCGGACAGTAGTATAGGGCCCGTACTACTGGAAGCACCGGAGCGGTGTGTAGCCCAACTAAGAATCTTTGGAATACCAAGAATCAAGGAGGAAAGAGTTGTCGAGTGTGAGTATGCTCGTGTGGATTCTGATTTTCATATGTTGTATTTTAGAGGTAGATCATGGTGAGGACACGTTTGATGCCCGAGAGCAGTGGTACCAGTGAGGAGGAGATCCGCCGGATCATCCAGGAGGAGGTGGCTGCGGCCATCAGAGCGGAGATACCGGAGATGTTTGGGTCTATAAAGACCACACTGATTGAGACGTTTGATGAGCGTTATGCCGCTCTTTCTGAGGCTGCTGTTGCAGCGGCTCCCGCAGCGATTGTTGCTGCGAGGCCGCAGGGTGGTGATGCGTTGCTGTTTCGGGAGTTCAGCAACACCAAACCACCAGAGTTTGATGGGACTCAGGAGCCGGTGGCAGCTATGAGGTGGATATCTGATATTGAGGGGTGTTTCTTCACTTGCTCTTCTCCTGAGCATTTGAAGGTTCGGTTCGCGCTGAACCAGCTTCGCTTGGGAGCGAAGGACTGGTGGAAGTTTGTGACGGCGCACTATACGCCTGCTGAGCTTTCTGCGGTGACCTGGGAGAGGTTCACTACCATGTTCCGGGATGAGTACGTTCCCCAGGTGGAGAGGGAGCATTTGGCACATGAGTTTCTGACCCTCAAGCAGGGTACTGGGTCAGTTACAGCGATCACGAGGATGTTCCATGAGAGGGCGATGTTCTGCCCTGAGCACGTGACCACTGAGCAGGCACGTATGAGCCGCTATTTGAGCATTTTGAGGTGGGATATTCGGGAGTTCGCTGCGAACTCCTCGTATCGGACATTTTCTGAGCTTCAGGCAAATGCACAGAAGAGGGAGATTGAGCTTGAGACTCAGGCCAGGGAGGAGGCGGAGTCTCAGGGGAGGGATCGGCGACCGGCACAGTCTCAGCCGTTGGCCAAGCGGGCCAAGCCCGCTGATCCCAAACCAGGGAGCCAGAAGAGCCGCACTTGGGGGAAGTGCGACAAGGGTCATGATGGAGTCTGCTGAGCGGGATCTTGCTACAAATGTGGCAAGGAGGGGCATATGGCCAAGGACTGCCCCAAGGGGGTTGCAGTGTGTTTTCACTGCAACCAGACCGGACACCGGAAAGCCGAGTGTCCGCAGTTGCGCGGAGCATCTCAGGGATCTGCTCCTGCCGCCATCAGAGCTACAGAGAGTCGGCCTGTGAAGGCCGAGGCGCCGAGAGCTCGAGGGAGAGCTTTCCAACTGACTGCGGAGGAGGTCCGCGCTGCGCCCAATGTTGTGGCTGGTATGTTTCCTTTCATGTATTTATTTTGATGTTGAGATATTATGCTCATATTATGTTATGCGTAGGTACTTTCCTTGTGAACTCTGTACCTGCTTTAGTGTTATTTGACTCGGGTGCGAGTTGGTCTTTTGTATCTTTGGCCTTTAGTCAGCATATCAATGTTAGTCGTGAGGCATTGAGTCGGCCTCTGAGAGTTTCCATAGCTGACGATAGTGTGATTTGTGCCACGGAGGTTCTCCGGGGATGTGTATTAGAGATTTTCGAGGTTGAGTTTCCGATTGATCTGATTCCTATTGCGATGGGTGATGTCTGTGTCATTGTGGGCATGTACTGGTTGAGCCGATTCGATGCAGTTATCGACTGTGAGCGTCAGCTGGTGACCATACGAGACCCTAGTGGGGGAGTTCTTTCAGTATACGGTGAGGGTACTCGTTCAGGATCAGCTTTTTGTTCGGCCACTAGGGCGAGGCAGTGTCTACAGCAGGGCTGTAAGGGTTTTGTGGCGTATGTGATGGTTACGCGGGTGGCTTCTGAGAGACCGAGTTCAGTTGAGGAGGTTCCAGTGGTGCGTGAGTTTCCAGATGTTTTTCCCGAGGAGTTACCGGGTGTGCCTCCTGTGAGGCAAGTGGAGTTCATTATTGATTTGGTTCCGGGGGATGCACCTATCGCTAAGGTGCCTTATCGTCTTGCACCTCCAGAGATGCAAGAATTATCCTCGCAACTTCAGGAGCTGCTGGGGAAGGGGTTTATTTGGCCGAGCAGCTCACCGTGGGGAGCGCTTATCCTGTTCGTCAAGAAGAAGGATGGTTCACACCGGATGTGCATTGACTACCGGGAGTTGAACAAGCCGACGGTCAAGAACCGTTACCCGTTACCGAGGATCGACGATTTATTCGATCAGTTGTAGGGAGCATCTTGGTTCTCCAAGATCAATTTGAGGTCGGGATATCATCAGGTGAGAGTGCGGGATGAGGACGTCCAGAAGACAGCGTTCAGGACGCGATATGGGCATTATGAGTTTGTGGTGATGCTTTTTGGGCTCACCAATGCCCCGGCGGTGTTCATGGATCTCATGAACAGGGTATGCAGGCCGATGTTGGATCAGTCGGTGATTGTATTTATCGATGACATTCTAGTATATTCGAGATCTAGAGAGCAGCATGAGGAGCATTTGAGGGAGGTCCTCGGGGTTTTGAGATCGGAGAAGCTTTATGTAAAGTTCTCCAAGTGTGATTTCTGTTTGCGGGAGGTCCAGTTCCTAGGACATCTTGTTAACCAGGAAGGGATTCTAGTCGATCCGGCCAAGGTTGAGGCGGTGATGAGTTGGGAGGTGCCGAAGTCACCATCTGAGATCAGGAGTTTCGGTGGGTTGGCAGGGTATTATCGGAGATTTATCAAGGATTTCTCCAAGATCGCAGTGCCACTCACCAGATTGACCCGGAAGGGTGTTGCATTCTCATGGGGTCCCGAGCAGCAAACCTCCTTTGAGACACTTCGCCAAAGGTTGTGTGAAGCCCTGGTATTAGCTCTCCCGGAAGGGATGGAGGATTTTGTAGTATATTGTGATGCATCGATTTTGGGGCTGCGTGCGGTGTTGATGCAGAGGGGTCATGTGATAGCATATGCATCGAGGCAGCTGAAGCCTCATGAGACGAGATATCCCATGCATGATCTAGAGCTGGGGGCAGTAGTGTTCGCCCTCAAGATTTGGCGTCACTACTTGTATGGGGTTCGGTGTACGATATACACGGACCATAAGAGTTTGAAGTACTTGATGGATCAGCCCAACCTAAATATGCGGCAGAGGAGGTGGTTGGATGTGGTCAAGGATTATGATTGTGAGATCCTGTACCACCCAGGCAAGGCTAATGTGGTAGCCGATGCGTTGAGCCGCAGGGCGGAGAGCACACCACTGTGAGATGTATGTTTGAGGTTGACCGTGATAGCTCCGGTATTGGATGCCATTCGTGGGGCCCAGGCCGAGGCTGTGCAACCGGGGATGCAGAAGAGGGAATGGGTCGTTGGTTTGGTTTCAGAGTTCGTTACAGATGGTTGAGGGCTTATGACTTTTCAGGGTCGGATTTGGGTACCGTTTGTGGGCGGTATGCGTGCTACTTTAATGGAGGAGGCTCATCGGTCGAAATTTTCGATCCATCCGGGGGCCACGAAGATGTATTTGGATTTGACGAAAGAGTATTGGTGGCCCTGTATGAAGAGGGACGTCGCCTGGTTTGTTGAGAGGTGCTTGACCTGCCGCAGGGTTAAGGCCGAGCACCAGAGACCGCATGGCAAGTTGCAGCCATTGGAGGTTCCCGAATGGAAGTGGGAGCAGATCACTATGGATTTCATCACCAAATTGCCGAGGACTGCCAGAGGAGTTGATGCAATTTGGGTGATTGTGGACAGGTTGACGAAGAGCGCTCACTTCCTCGCCATCGGTGAGAGTTCTTCAGCGGAGAAGTTGGCGGAGATATATGTGAGAGAAGTGGTAACTCGGCATGGGGTGCCGATCTCGATTGTTTCGGACCGTGATGTGCGTTTCACTTCCAGATTCTGGAAGAAATTTCATGAGGAGTTGGGTACTAGATTGCATTTTAGTACCACATATCATCCCCAGACGGACGGCTAGATTGAGCGGACGATTCAGACGCTTCAGGACATGCTTCGAGCATGTGTGTTAGATTTCGGGGGTAGCTGGGATGCGTATTTACCCTTGGCAGAGTTTTCCTACAACAACAGCCATCATTCGAGCATTGGTATGCCACCCTTTGAGCTGTTGTATGGTAGGAGGTGTCGGACCCCCATTTGTTGGGGAGAGGTTGGGCAGAGAGTGATGGGCAGTACAGAGATCGTGCTTCAGACGACAGAGCAGATTCAGCAGGTCAGACAGAGGTTATTGACCGCCCAGAGCCGACAGAAGAGTTATGCAGACTGACGCCGATCCGAGCTTGAGTTTCAGGTCGGCGACTTCGTTCTCCTGAGAGTCTCTCCTTGGAAAGGAGTGATTCGATTCAGGAAGAGGGGCAAGTTGGGACCCCGGTATATTGGGCCATTTTGTGTGATTGCGAGGGTAGTCCGGTTAGCCTATCGTTTGGAGTTGCCAGCAGAGTTGGGGCAGATCCACGACAGTGGTTCCATTAGAGGATATTCAGGTGGATGCGAGCCTGAATTATGCCGAGAGGCCAGTGGCCATCAGAGATCGGAAGATCAAGGTTCTGAGGAACAAGGAGGTACCTCTGGTGTTGGTTCAGTGGCAACACCGGAAGGGGTCAGAGATGACCTGGGAGCCGGAGCGTGAGATGCGGGAGCAACATCCGAAGCTATTTTCAGAGCGAGACTTCGAAGGCGAAGTCTAGTTCTAGTGGGGGAGAATTGTAACATCCCGGATTTCCAGGTATCTTTATTGTTTATGATTTTGGTGTTTTGAGAGGGGACTCGGCGAGTTGGAGCTCAGACTCGCCGAGTAGGGACACGATTCTGGACGCGGGATTCGCCTGGACTCGGCGAGTCCAAGATATGGACTCGGCGAGTCTGCGCTGTTCAATGAAACCCTAATTTCTCGGGTTTGGGACCTATTTAAAGGGCCTTATGGCCGTCATTTGTACCCAGCAGTCCATAGAGAGAAACCCTAGAGTGCTTTAGCGATTTGAGAAAGAGAGGAAGCATTTCTTGACCTTTGTGTGTTGTTTAGCAAAGAAGAGGGAGGTTCTAGCCAAGATGAAGCAAAGGAGGTTGCTATTCTGTGGATTTGAAGCTTAGATCCTCGATCTAAAGGTATGAATTCGGCTCATCTTCTGTTTTGTGAAGTATATTTGGGTTTAGGGTTTCTTGTGGCCTTTGTTGGGTTGATTTGATGGCCAAATAGTCCCTTGCTAGTGATGAGGCTTTGGATCTGGATCCATAGAGGTCCAGAGAGCCTCATTCATCAAGCTTTATGAAGAACAATGGAGGTTATGACCTTGAGTTGTGATATTTGTTGATAATTCTTCATATATGGACACATAGAGGTTGTATGTACACCAAGTTTGGGGCTTTACGTGGTGAATCAGTCTAGGAAGGCCAGATCTATGAATTGATAGAACAGATCTGACCTTAGAAGCGAGTTTGAGTGATTGCATGGCATGGACTCGCCGAGTCCGATGAGCAGACTCGGCGAGTAGCTTGAAGATTGCCTTGGATCGGCCAGTGAGTGGTCCAGTCGAGTCATGGGTTGACTCAGTGAGTCAGGGCGAGTAGGGAAGGGTTGTCAAGAGGACTGATTCGAGCTGGGACTCGCTGAGTTGTTCTTGAGACTCGGCGAGTTGAGTCGGGGTAGCCCCGCGATTCTTCTAGGTGGAACTCGTCGAGTCAGGGTGAGTACTCGACGTGTAAGAAGGGAATCCTAGAGAGTTGGTGAAAACGTCTAGACCCGCCGAGTTGCCCTCGTGCACTCGTCGAGTCCGGTCAAAGTTGACCGTTGACCGTTGACCAGAGTTGACCTGTGTTGACTTCTTAGGGATAGTCAACCTTAGAGATAAAAAGTGTTAATTAGAGACATATGATGTTATAGGAGGATTGTAGCTCGGAGGATCGGGCACGAGGGATTTCAGGATTTGTGAGTCATCGAGATACGCGAGGTGAGTCTTCTCACTATACTTTACCTTGAGTAGGTAACCAAAGTTATGTGATAGAGTATTGTATGCTATATGTTGTACTGCATTATTTCTATGTGATTATGCTGTGCATGTTTACAGAGTTGGAACCGGATGGTTCCTAGAGTCAGAACCTGAGGGTTCACAGAGTTTGGGTGCACGGACCCATAGAGTTATAGCCTCGAGTGGCTAATACGTGTTTTATGTGTGGTATTTTGGGGAACTCACTAAGCTTTGTGCTTACAGTGTTAGTGTTGTTGTTTCAGGTACTAGCGATGACCGTGGGAAGGCGCCGGCTTGATCCGTACACACGCATGGGATTTTGTTATACTTGTGATCTTGGGATTTTGTATAATGTAAATTGGGATTTAAACTTGATGATTTTATGAAAAGTTAATGGGAAATGTTTTATAAATTGTGACAAATTATTTTGAAATTTACGGTGTTACACATCACGGTCTATTGATAAAATGTTGGATACTAACATTTCTACCTCAAGTGCAGATAAGTAAATAGTTTAGGGGAGTAAGAAGCTGAAAAGTCTGAGTCGAATAATTCTATGTCCAAATTTGGTGTTGAATTTTGTGATGAATTTGTGTTAAATTCAAACTCTAAAGTTTTTGTTTCTGGTGGTGTGTTGTTTCACACTGGTAATTTTGAAAAAGATGGTGTTGTTTCCGATAAAATTGATAAATCTAATTTGAATGCTTCTACATCTTCCACGTTTGCCACACTCTAGTACTTGTTCTTGCAAATGTGAAAATGTTAGAAAACATAATAAAAACCAGAAATCTGACAAGAGCAGCACTCAAGCCAATGATAATAAACAAATTTGTTTTAATTGTGGTACCGTTGGTCATATTGCCAGAAATTGTTTAAACCGAATGTTTGTGCATCACATGTCAAAGAGGGAAGAGAATGAGTCTAGAGGACGATTTTTAATTAGAAAATCCTCTAGAACTCGCTTTCGAGATGATGACTGGAAAACAAATCAAAGAAAGAAAATGACAAGTTTTCAAAAGAACAAACAAGTTTTCAATAAATTCACAAACAGTTTGCCAAAATCGAATCAAGCTAAGCCAAAGTCGATTTCATGAAAAAGTAGGTCTGGATCTTCAAACTCTTCGAGTAGAAAATCCGCCTACTCAAAGCAAACTAAAAGGAAAACTGTTTCAACACCTAAATATCAATGGATGCCAAAATTAAAATCTGATCAGTCATCATCCTCCTCTGTGTCTGTTGAAAAAGAAAAATCAAAAGAAAAATTGAAAAATGAATCTGTGAAAGTTAAGGATCAACCTAGGACTGTAATGATCTGGGTCCCCAAATCTAAATAATTCCGCTCATCGTCCAGGGACAGTTGCGTTGGAATGTCGTTAGACCCTGGTATATCGACAGCGGCTGCTCCCGACACATGACTGGAGATATCTCCCAACTGCACGACATTCAGATATTTAATGGGGGATATGTTTCAGTCGTGGGCAGAGAAGGAAGAAAGATCACTCAGAAATGAACCGTTTCCAATGGAGTGCTAAGTTTTGAGAATGTTAACTATGCTCCCGAGTTAAAGCATAGCCTGTTGAGTGTTTCCCAAATCTGTGACAAGGGTTATTCGACACACTTCACCGATAAAGAATGTCTCATCTTAAAGTCGGGCATTGTCATCCCGGAGGAGTGGATTCTAGTAAAATTAAAGCTGGATGGGAATCCCTATATTATCGACATGAACAGCAATGTACCCGATGAAGTCACTTGTCTTTTTTCCAAAGTGTCAGAACAAAATGAAATATTGTGGCATCGTCGACTTGGCCATGCAAATGAAAAGAATCTGAATCGTATTGCTAAGAACGAAATGGTCCGCGGTTTGCGTGTTAGAGATTTAATTACTTTTGAAAAATGCGTTTCCTATGCTCAAGGCAAACATCATCGGAAACCACATCTGCCAAAGCAGGTCAACTCCATCAATCTAGTGCTCCAATTGTTAAATATGGACTTGTTTGGTCCAGTCAACGTTCTCAGCATCAACCGAAATTTGTATTGTCTCGTTGTGAATTTTGGGATTATTATGTTGCGTCAAGGGCTCGGTCCTTAACCCAGTTTTGATTGTCGGTTTGGGCCTGTCCAACTGTGCACGTTTTGTTCTAAGGTTTAGTATTTAAGCTGCATGCATGCAGTCTTTGTAGTGAACGCTTTAATTATTTTTCTCATTGAGTTTTTGTAAACCCTAGCTCGCCTCTACAGTGGAAGTTCTTCATCGAGCTCTGCTGAGGCATGACTATATTTGAATCATAAGCACAACATTGATTCTATTATGTGTTCATATTATTATTGTGTTTTTCTTGTTTGATCTTCATATTTTTACCTATGAAAGATCTAATCGATCGAAGATTTATTCTCATCAATTGGTATCAGAGCAGGAGACTGTGTAATTCATACACATCTATTCTGTCGAAGAAGTTATTAGGGTTTTTATTCCGCATTGATCAATATTAATTGAGCCGACATTCCATATTTACGTATCTCATTAATCGTCGATCTAACCCTAACGATATATTACAAGTCTGATCTTAAACAGGTAATCGATCAAACATCATTACAATGTCCATGGACGATTCTCAAATCAATCCAATCAACATCTCCAACAGCATTGGTTCTACGACAAGGATTCCAATCTTGTACACACAACATTATGAAGTTTGGACGCATCACTTTGAAGATTATGTGATTGGATCGGAGGATAATGGGTACTTGATCTGGGAAGCAATCACAGTTGGCCCATTTGCTCACTCAAGCACCTCAAAGATTGTCAAAACTCAGAAGGAGTACAATCAGCTTGTTAACGATGTCAAAGATATTCCTCAAGACGAGAAGGAAAAGTTTCAATGCAACATAAAGGCCTTGAGGATGATTAGGTTTGCTCTGCATTCAGATACATTTCATTTGGTAAGTTTGTGCGCTACTGCTAAAGAGATATGGGACAGGCTAAAAGAACTGTATTCCACTGATGAAGATCTGGAACATTCAATTCAAACTCTTTTGCTTTCTGAATTTGGTGATTTCAAACAGAAGCCTGAAGAGAAACTGGTTCAGGCTTTTGATCGCTTTAATCATATCTTAAGTAAGATGATAAAGCATGGGATCGAAAGGAAGGTTATTAAACAAAAGGTTACTTTCATGAACGGTCTAAGACCCGAATGGATGGCTGTTGTATCCACTATTAAAGCACATGAATAGTTCAATTCGTACTATCTAGCGAAACTGGTGGGAATTTTGAAATCCCATGAAAGTGCACTGTCTAAGGAAACGAGTGTGGTTTCCAGCTTGGGTTCGTTAGCCCTTGTCTCTAAAGGAAAAAAAGCTCTGTTGAAGAAAAAGAGGAATTGGATCTTGCCGATTACGATCTAACCTGTGAAGAATATGCCATGACGATATCCAATCCTAGAAAATTCATTAAAAGGAAATTCCCAGCCAACAAGAACTGAAATTGACAGCGAAGTTACAACGCTGAAAAGGTGAAGGAGGAACCGAAGATGGGATCGAAGTCTGAAGAGTCAAAGAAAAAAGTGAAAGTTGGTGGAGACTCATGATTTGATTGCCATTACTGTGGAGGCAAGAACCATTTTGCAAAAGACTGTATGCTAAAAAAGAAAACAGAAAAGTTAGATAATGATGATGAGGAAGCGAGCCTCCTGAGATGACTGGACGAAATCAAGAAAAGAAAGTCTGCTGCTAACAATATTACTATGAATGATTTGATTGTACAGGATACAGACAATCATGGTGAATTTGGTGGTGTGGAAGTATGGTCCACAGATTCAGAGGATGAAGAAGTCAGAAAACCCACTCACGGAAAGGCAATGCTGGTGAATGAAGAACCGGGTGCAGCAAGGTGTTTAATGGTGACCGAAGGTGTTTCTCAAGTGAGAGGATATACAACTGATGGGGGAATATAAGGCGAGAAGGAGCAAGAGGACAGGTGTTTTGCTTGCAAACCTGTCAGTACACAGATCAACGAATGTGATGAGTTGATCAAGAAGGTACAAAAATATTCTTGCTTCTCTAAATATGCCTGTTACTAACTATGAAAGGGAATTAAATAACTTAAAAACTAAATTCTCAAGTATAAGCAGCAGTCTTTCCCAAACCCGTGTCACAAACTCTAACCTGACAGATCAAATTAGTAGGATATCGTCGAAGAGTGAGGAAAGGAGGATGTGGATTGAGCAGAAGGAGAAAGAGTTGATTAGGTCAAAGGATGAATTAATTTATTTACAACGAGACAATCTTAAACTTTTGAAACAACAGAATGTTTTTTGTTTGATTTCTAAAAGATTTTATTTTAATATCACTCAGTTGCATCTCGATTGTGAAATAGCAAAGAAGATACATCATACGATTTTACCCTTCCTTGAGTTAAAGGAGGATGAAATCAATGCTAAAGCTTACAACTGTGAAAGCATTGTTTCTTCTGATGAGATTTCACCTGCATACAAAATCAGACTTGATAAAATTGAGTCCTACATAAAGTCCAGAGACCATAAGGACATGGTCAAAAATATGTTAGATTAGAATGATAGATTGTAGTTAAGAACTGAAACTGTACATAAATTTGACTCGTTGAATGCCAAATTAAGTTCAAAAAATAAAATTGATGTTGAAAATGCATCTGAACTTAATGAGGATGATGATCTGAGTGAAATCTCTGTAGAAGATTAGGTGGACTGTTCGGAATTTGTCAAGAGCGAACCTGAAACACGTAAAAATTTGATTTCTGAAAATTTTGTTGAGTTCGCTCGCTCGTCAACAGACAAGACCAAAACTCTCAAAGCAAAAGTTTTTGTGTATCAAAAGGTCCAAACCACTCCAAATCAAGTCTACACGGTCCCAGGTGTCACTGCACAACAAACCGCAGAATTGACAGTTATGGTGGAAGAAGATAATGCAACCGGATGTGACGAATTCTTCTGGTCAGCACCAATAGACAACGCTGATGAGACGAAAGGACTATCTCAGAAGACCTCATGGAGAGTGAAAGGTAGATACATGCCAGAACAACTAAATGAGCTTGCAAGATATGATGTGCCAAGCACAAATGGAACCAAAACATCATTGGGCGAACCAGTGCAAACCACTAGTGAAACATCCTCAACAAAGAGCGACAACTATGCTCCTGCTTCAATCCACAGAAATCCAAAACAGGTGGCTGATCGAAAACACCAACGAAATCTGAGATACAAGAAGAATCTCTCAGAAAGAGAACAGCTTTGGAGATCGCAAAATCCACACTATGTAAGGATCGAAAGGAAGCACAAATCTCAAGAGGAATCAAGGAACCAAAAGGGTAGTTTCGGTCCCACACCTGAAAGGAACCGAAAGAAGAGTTTCGGTCCTCAGAACAACATCAACCAAAAGGGTAGTTTCGGTCCCTCGACTGAAAGGAACCGAAAGAGTAGTTTCGGTCCCTCGACCGAAAGGAATCGAAAGGAGAGTTTCGGTCCTCGAAACAACATCAACCGAAAGAGCAGTTTCGGTTCTCCACCTAATAGCAACCGAAACAACGATTTTGGTCCTCAACCCTAGAAGTTCAATCAGACGCACAGAAGATCAAATGCCACTTCTGAACCCAACTCTTCTCATTCTAATTCTCTTCCTTCAAAAGATTTAAAAGGAAAAGGAAAGCTCTTTCTAGAAGATAACAGACATCCAAAAGAGATCCAAAAGAATGTTGATGTCAACACCTCAAATCCCAAGCCAACTGAATCTAAACCAACCAAAATTAAAGTTTTTACTATAAAAAGGAAAGATGAAATCACTTTAATTAAACGTACTTACTTGGTTGATATCTCTCTTACTATTCCCTATCCCGTAAAAGGCTCACAAGGACCCAAGAAACTTTGGGCTCCTAAATCTGCTTAATATTTTGCAGGTTATACGTGTCGAGCAGTTTGACGAAGAATGGTATATTGATAGTGGCTGCTCGCGTCACATGACAGGGAGGAAGGAAGAACTGAGGGAGTTTCGGTCTCTCAAGGATGGTGGTATTGTGAAGTACGGCAACAACTCATTTGGTACTATCAAAGGGTATGGAATGATTACCAATGGCGATTTCTCAATAAGAAAGGTAGTGTATGTTGAAGGGCTCCAACACAACCTAATCAGCGTATCAAAACTGGTAGTTGGCACTGGATTGAAGGTATCGTTTGATGATGAAGGCTCAGAAATAGTAGAGAAGAAGTCTGATAACGTTCTGCTAAAATCTAAGCGAAAAGGGGGAAATGTATCCTTTGAACCTCAACCCAATTCGAGGTAAACCATTAGTTTGCTTACTCACAAAGGCTCACTCAGATGAAAGTTGGTTATGGCATCGAAGACTCTCTCATCTGAACTTCAAGGATATCAACAAGATGGTTTTAGGTGATCATGTTCGAGGTCTTCCAGTTCTCCAATTTGACAAAGAACATTTATGTGTAGCCTGTGAAATGGGAAAGCAAAGTAGACAAAGTCATCCTTCTATTATCAACATAAAGGTGATAGAACCGTTGGAGCTGGTACATATTGATCTGTGTGGTCCCTCTTCCATTGAAAGCATTAGAGGAAACAAGTAGATTCTGGTTATAGTGGACAATATCTCTCGATTCACATGGGTGGTCTTTTTGAAGCAAAAATCTGAAGCTACTCCAAAGCTTAAGCTCTTCATAAAATAGGTAGAAACTCAACTAAGCAAAATTATTCGTAACGTGAGAAGCGACAACGACTTGGAATTCAAGAACAAAGATTTTGAAGATTTTCTTGCTGGAGAAGGGAACAACTCATAATTTCTCACCCCCATACACTCCATAGCAGAATGGTATCGTTGAAAGGCGAAACCGATCTCTGTGCGAAGCAGCTCGAATGATGTTATGCTTCACATCCTTGCCTTTATATTTCTGGGCTGATGCAATTGCTGCTGCTTGTTATACTCAGAACAGATCATATCTAAACAAGCGATTCTCCATCACTCCTTATGAGATCTTGAACAATCGTAAACCGAATGTGAAATTCTTTCATGTGTTCGGTTCAAGATGTTTCGTCTTCAACTCCAAAGAGAATCGAAACAAGTTTGATGCTAAGGCTAGTGAAGCAATATTCTTAGGTTACTCCCTGCATTCTAAGGCGTATAGAGTTCTAAATAAGCGCTCTAAGAAGAATGAAGAAACAAACTATGTCACTTTTGATGGTAGCTATGTTAAGAAGATGAAGTCAACAGAAGGTGCAGTGTAAGAAATCTTTCCAAAGAATGGTCAAGTTACTACCTCTATTTTAAATCTTTTCGAGCAATATTTGCTTATTTTTGATGAGCCTCAAAAGGCGATTGATTCTGAATCAACGGAAAAAGACAACAATGTTGATAATCTAAAACAAATCATCGACGATGCTGCTCAAAAGATGGCTGATGATCATCCCAAAGAAACCGAGAGGCCAGAAGCAAGCGAACCTTTGAATGACCGTCCTCATGTCCAGGGGGTGGGTTCATCTCTTCAACACGATCAAGGTTCATCATTCCAGGGGGAGAGTCTATCATCACAATCTTCAAGCTCCTCTGAGAATCCAATCGAAGGAGGTGATACCAATCCAGATTCTGAACAGGCGGCATCCTTCGAGGTCGAGAACACCAACGTCAATGATGATGACATTCTGTCAGAATTAGAAGAAGAAATCAATGCAAAATTGGATCCCACCTGTGATCCAAATTACTCACCGCTTATCAAATGGATCAAAGATCATCCTCAGAGTCAAATTATTAGGGAATCTTCAGAAAAGGTGTTAACTCGATCTCAAATCAAAGCGAAACAAGTTGCACTCTTTTCACAAGTAGAGTTTTGCATGTTCAACTCCTTTGTTTCCAAAGTTGAACCAAAGACCGATAATTATGCACTTGATCATTCATACTGGGTTCAATCCATGCAAGATGAGTTAAATGAGTTTGAAAGAAACAAAGTATGGCAACTTATTCCAACTCCAATGGATGCTTCGGTTGTCGGTCTCAAATGGGTATTCAGAAACAAGATAGATAAGGAGGGGAATGTCATTCGTAACAAAGCTCGGTTGGTTGTCAAAGGCTACTGTCAGGAAGAAGGCATCGATTATGAAGAGACCTTCGCTCCCGTTGCAAGATTAGAGTCTATTCGTATCTTTCTTGCCTATGCTGCACACAAGAAATTTGAAGTCAATCAGATGGACGTCAAATGTGACTTTCTCAACGGAGAACTTGAACAGACTGTGTATGTTGAACAACTGCCAGGTTCCATGAACGAGAAGTATCTAGATCATTGCTACATACTTGATAAAGCGGTATATGGCCTAAAACAGGCTCCCAGAGCGTGGTATGAAACTCTAACTCGATTCTTAAAAATGTCTAAATTCAAACAAGGTTCGGTTGACCCAACCTTCTTTCATAAGAGAGAAGGTAACCACCTTATGATAGTCCAAATTTATGTTGATGACATCATCTTTGGCTCCACGAATCCCAGCTTAACAACTGAATTCAGGAAGTTGATGGAAACTAAATTTGATATGAGCTCAATGGGTCCAATTAACTTTTTCCTTGGCTTAAACATTAGACAGGGACCCAAATGCATTTTTATTAATCAGGAGGCATACACCAAGACACCATTGACTAAGTTTGGTATGACGGGAGACTCCAAAGTTAAAGTGCCAATGGCCTTTGGGACAAAGCTTACACCCTCATTGGAAAAGCCAGCTGCTGATATGACGCTCTATTGTCAAATGATTGGGTCTCTGATGTATCTCACAGCTAGTAGACCTGACATCATGTTTTCAGTCTGTTACTGTGCCAGATTCCAAGCTAACCCTCGCGAACCTCATCTGCAAGCCATGAAAAATATCTTTCGCTATCAAAAGTGAACCTCTTCTCTCGATCTGTGGTATCCAGCCAAGTCAGGATTCTTTGTTCAAGTGTTCTCAGACGCTGACTTAGGTGGCTGTGGATTAGATCGTAAAAGCACCACTGGAGGATGCTAATTTCTAGACGGTAAATTGATTAGCTAGAAATCGAAGAAACAAACTTGTGTCTCTCTCTCCACTGCATAAGCTGAATACATCGTTGTAGCATCATGCACATCTCAAGTTGTATGGATACAAAGTCAGGTTAGGGATTACGGGCTAAACATGAAGAAAATCCCACTATATTGCGACTCTAAAAGCGCAATTAGGATTTGTCACAATCCAGTGCAACACTCAAAGACTAAACATATAGCACTGAGGAATCACTTCATCAAAGATCACGTGGAAGATGGCAACGTGGAAATTAATTTCGTCAGGACAACTGATCAACTGGCGGATATATTCACTAAGGATTTACCTGAAGCGAGCTTCAACAAGATTTTACAAGGCCTAGGAATGATGGAAGCAGAATTCGTACCAAAATCGCCTTCGCTACAATAAAGGTAAGAAGCAAAATAGAGCGAACCAAAATGAACTGAACGTTCGGTCTATTTCGGGTGAAGATCGACCACCAAACGAAATGAACTGAACGTTCGGTCTGTTTCGGGTTCGGTCCTTCTGAACTCATTCGCTTCTTTTTCTTGACAAGGCACTTTGATTGTATTCTATTGTACACTCTATTAAATACTTCTTTTTATATTTATAAAATCCAAAAATATTTTTATCTTTCGTTCAATTGAAAAACTCTCACAAAATACAAAAATATTTTTTTATTTTTTTATCTAATGTTTTTCTTTGTATAAGTGTTATTCTCGATGGTGAAGCTAAAGCAGGTATATTTTTTTTAATTAATTAGGTGTCCCTAGAAGCATGCTGCTGCATGTTGACCAAAGCCTCTATAGATTTTGAGTGAAGCCTTAATAACATGATATATACAAATCATGTTTTCCCAATCTAGGCTGGCATATTCACTCTAATCATGAGCTACCTTACTCATCTCAAAATGAGCTTAGAGTTTTCTGCTTGGTCCTTCTTTTTTATAGCAGAGGTACATTTGCTTCTTATACCACCTACAACATTTTTCTTCATCATACTTCATCTCACGAATATAACCCTTAAGACTCTCAACATTTACCGTTGAGGTTTATGGTTATACAAAATTTGTGTTAATGATCTTAGTTTCGTGTCACTATGTACTAAGTGAAACCCAT
The DNA here is from genome assembly GCF_051521515.1 of Lactuca serriola. Taxonomy (NCBI): domain Eukaryota; kingdom Viridiplantae; phylum Streptophyta; class Magnoliopsida; order Asterales; family Asteraceae; genus Lactuca; species Lactuca serriola. The sequence continues at coordinate 227,613,589 of NC_136408.1, read as the reverse complement.
AATTCAACACCAATAATGAATTGACGGTGAATTATCATATTCAAGATCTTACTTGTTACCTACTAAAATCTCTTTTTATTTTTGAGTGATCTTTTATGAATTTGTCTAAAACCAAGGTTTTTCTTACCCTAAAGATCCAGGTTATTTTTAGTTTTGAGATTTCTATAATTTCTTCTGTCATAAAATATATCGTACCAACTTGTTCAACAGATCACATTGATCTCACAAGTCCTTCATTCTGTTTCGGTCTTATGTCAAGTATCGAAATCATGGATTGAAGTGAAAGCCACCCTTTATAAAATTTAAAAGGATGCCTTTCAATATTTCTTAACAAGTTGTTGATTGTTATTTAATGGGAAACCAAACAAGCACTTTAATGTCTCTCTTGACTTTGAAGGAAGCGATTCGTTCCCAGAATCAGTCGTTTTATGTCTTTTTAAGACATCACAAATTATCACAAAAAGTTTGCTTTATTTCTTTATCCTTTACACCCTATGCACGAAAATTTTTAATTTTCCACAATCTGGTTCTTTTAATGCTGTCAATAAAGCTCAACAGGCAATGACGATTCAAGTAGATTATGGGGTGACAATTGGAATAAAGTGAACGCTGACTCAACGGTTATCCAATCGTTTTGCTGATTTGAAAAAGGGATTTTTATGGAATGGCGTGCAAAAAGGAAACGTCCTTTCTCTTTCATACGTCATCATCGGGTATGACAACTGTTCATCCGTCAAGTTAGGCGCTATTTTTGAAATTATCCAAGATATCAGCCGGATTTTTCTCTCTCCTCCTTGTAAGTATAAAAGGTTTTGGCACGCTGATCTTTACCCCTTTATCACTTACAAAACTCTCTCAAAGAACAAAGGTGATTTCTCTTACTATTCATCATCTTCTCCAAGATTCAACAATGGCAGAATCTTCCTCAGTTCATGACACTTATGTTCGCCAAACACTCCTCACTATCAAACCTCAACAAAACTTGATCATCGATCTCAATACTTTTCTCTGTGAACCCTACATGTTGTATGTAGTCGAGTGTCTCAAATACTCACCTTTGGTCGATGCTCTGTCCGAATTCGAGGTTGTTCCCATGTCCTGCCTTTCACTTGTCTACTCCACTGCTTACTACGACAAGGTTCATGAAATAATTCACTTTGAAATCCACAATGAGAAGACTTCCATCTCCAAGCATCGATTATGTGCCCTAATTGGTCTTTCTCAAGAAAAACCTTGGTAAACCCTGAATCCATCACTACTGGTCAACTATTCTCTATGTTTTATCAAATAGGGTATACTAAAACCCTCACCACCATTACCAAGTTCAAGAAATCCTGCCTTCCTCCTCAATGGAATGGCCTTTTCACTTTGTTGTTCAAAGGACTCTCTAAGCGCAACGCCGGCTCAGATGGGGCAAGCAAGTCCTTTATGACTGTGCTTTATGGTTTATATCATCGGATAGATTTGGATTATGGCACCATTATCTGGCAACAACTGGTTCAAAGCTTGGCGGCTTCATCCAGGCACTTAGAGATCTCCTGTGGGCGATATTAGTCTATAATCACTAAGTGGGCAATGGATCGTCTTCACGTTCCAATCATGGCGGATTCTCTTCTCTCCTCCATCGCTACTTTTCACACAACCAAGATAATCGTCACAGACCCCACCAAGTACTCCTTCATTGGATCCGTCCCTAACACCATGCTCGCTCGTGTCTCTGCAGCGAGCCATGTTCTGCAACAATACAGGAAGATTCCATCTTTGGGTCCAAGGGAGCTTACGCCAGCCATGGTTCACTCCATTGAAGAGGCTGACAAGCTAGCAAAAAGGGGAAAGAAAACTAACACCCAGAAAGAGACGTAGGTTTCCAAACCAACTAAGGGGCAAACCCCTAAGAAGCGAAAGTCTGACAAGGGTGCTCCATCACAGCCTCAACCAAAGAAGCAGAAGAAGCCCGCTAGGAAACTTATACTCCAATATTCCAGTGATTCAGACTCGGAGTATGTTCCTCCTAAACATAAATCTGCTCCTCCTTCAGACTCTGAAAGCGAAATCTCTGAAGATGAGGCTTCGGGTCGTGGTGATACCCTGCCTCGGTCCCCTACACCATAAATTTTGGTTCGCTCTCAGCCTCCTTCTCCTCCACCTGTTACCTTCCCAGTATCCATCCCTCCAATATTCCCTATCCCCACCACTCAACCATCCACCACTATTCCCATCCCTACTCCTATATTCACAGACACTACCACCACTATCACTACCACATGGGCTCATTCTACAGCTCCCACTCCACCCGTTACAACCGAACCTCCTACCACTACCAAACCCTTATCTCCTACTCCATCTACTGACACCACCCCATTTCTAGGTGGTGACGACTTGGAATTGGATTCCACTTATTTTAGTCCTTACCGTGTACAGAGTGATGAAGATGATGATGAGCCTGTTACCAAGTGTAATCTCAAAGCAGTCAACGACAAACTCGATCAACTGCTTTCCTCCTCTTCCTCTGGCACTTATTCTGAAGCTGCTTTAAAGGCTTTGTTCTCCTCTGTCGTTCAAGAACACAACGCCTCGCTTTCTGCTACAGCTAAGGCTATTGACGCCTCCACTTCCCAATGTCAGAAAGTCTCCCTCACTGTTGAGGCTTCCACCAAGGAGTGTAAAGAAGCGACCGCAAAATTCAATAAACTAATTTCTGCGGCTCACTTATTTTTAGATTCTTTGCAGGCGGCTGCTAAGAAGAATGCTCAAACGGTCAATGCTTCGGTGGATAACCTTCAGCCTCCTCTTCAATCTAAACGATCCAACCTTGAAGCTACACGCCAAGCAATCGAAGCTGCCAACACAACTCTGGATGATAATGTTAATAATCTATTGACCCAACTAGAGGCAGAGTTGGCCATTAAGAATCGCATTATGGATGAACTCGACAAAAGAACCTCTCAGCTGAAGATGCAAAATCTTAAACTTCACACTGCCACAACTGAACTCAATGACTTGAAGTCTAAGAGGGAGGTTATATGAAGCTCTGCTGCTGGCGTTCACTCCATCTTACTTCATCTCCTTGAACCCATGATCCCATCATTACCATTACTATCAGACGACACTTGGCTGACAAACTCAGGCCAGCATTGGACATCCTTAGTCGTATTGAGGGTGTTCCGATGACTGGTGTCCCGCCGAAAACAAGGGGGGAGAGAAGGTAGCAAAAACTCAACCTCCTGAACCGAAAGCAACTGTTGAACCGAAGGGTAATGAAGCTTCAGTCAGTACTAGAGATAAGAAGAAGAAGAAAATCGGTGAAGATGACACTGACAGTGAAGAAGATGTTTACGAAAAGAATCCTGCTAAGCCTTTTCGGAAAACAAAACCTTCTGATAAAGAGCTAGCAGAAAAATTCAAGGAACAATAGGCTGAGCTGGAGAAGAAGCAAAAGGAAAGGGAGCTTCTGGAAAAGAAGAAGTCCATGTTTCCTGACTGGATTCTAGATTCGCTTCAAAGGTGTTCCATTGATGAGCCAAGCCCACTTTGGCTTGAGCCTGTGATGTCATTTGGGCGTGATAACTCCAAGGATGCACAGTTTGACATGCCGATCACACGAAAGGCATTCATTTTTCACTGCTTTCATTCGACTGTTGCCATCCCATCTCCAGACCTGAAGGTAGATAGGGACATGTTGGAGTTCTACTTAGAGTTCTCTCAACCTCAATACTTGACCTGGAGTTCGAAGAAAATTACTACTGTCAAGGTTTTGAAGCCCTAATCAGCAGGGCAGTTTATTAATGTTAAATTCAAAGTGACTCGAGGCTCTGAAGACTCAGTTCAAGCTTCACTCTTGCTGATCTACCGAACCTCAATCCCCACGACTGGATACTTCCCAACAATATTTTATTGTCAAATCCACAGGAGTATCAGCCAATCATTGACCATGTCAAGCGAATGCTTGTGTGTAACATTCACAAGGTAGCGAAGATGGACCAAGAGATTGCTTCTGCCATTCACAAGTGAGCCACGATCAAAACTATGGGCAGAGCAGGCAATGTTAGTACAATGGTCAAGGGCAAGATTGATTCGAAGTACCACACTCTGATGTTCGTCAGGGGCGAAGGACAGAAATGCATGTTCGCTCTTGTTGACAAACACCTCTTCTCAACTGCTTGCTTGGAGCACATTTTGGAGATTATTCAGAGGTGTGATCAGAACACTGCAGCTGACAAGAAGTTGTTCACTGATATGCTGAGGTGGTATATCCAGTTTCGGCAGACGCTTCTTGCGATAGTCCCTCGGTTGTTCAAGGTGGTAAAGACTATGAAGCCAACACAGAAGAAATAATCTCTCACCTCATTTGACGCAAAGGGGAAGATTGTTGGGATGATTATGTTGCGTCATGGGCTCGGTCCTTAGCCCAGTTTTGATTGCCGGTTTGGGCCTGTCCAACTGTGCACGTTTTGTTCTAGGGTTTAGTATTTAAGCTGCATGCATGCAGTCTTTGTAGTTAACACTTTAATTATCTTTCTCATTGAGTTTTTGTAAACCCTTTCTCGCCTCTACAGTGGAAGTTCTTCATCGAGCTCTGTTGAGGCGTGACTATATTTGAATCATAAGCACAACGTTGATTCTATTCCGTGTTCATATTATGTTTGTGTTTGTCTTGTTTGATCTTCATATTTTTACCTGTGAAAGATCTAATCGATCTGAGATTTATTCTCATCAGTGATAGATGATTTCTCTCGTTTCACGGGGGTCTTCTTTCTGTCCAACAAAGATGGTATCACTCATCTTATCAAGAAGTTCATTGTGATGATCGAGAACCAAACCAATAACCAAGTGAAATCGCTTCCTACAGACAATGGAACAGAGTTCAAGAACGCCGTTCTTGATCATTTTTGTGCTGAGATAGGGATCGTGCGTCAATTCAGCTCTGTCCGGACACCACAACAGAACGGTTTTGCTGAGCGGTGGAATCGGACATTACAAGACGCTGCAAGGACGACGCTTTATGATTCTAAACTTCCAGTTTTCAATTGGGTGGAGGCGATCAACACAGCTTGTTACGTTCAAAATCGTGTCCTGATCAACAAAGCCCAGATGAAAACACCGTATGAAATTTTCTATGGACACAAGCCATCTGTCAACCATTTCCGAGTATTTGGCTGTCCTTGCACCCTTCTCCACTTGGAATCCAACCCAAATATCAATGCCAAAGCTGATGATTGCTATTTTATCGGATATGCTACTCGTACTGCTTACCGGGTTTACAACAAGAAGACTAAGCGAGTCGTGGAGTCTTTCGATGTTCGTTGGCTTGAAGAGAATGAGACAGATGCTAGGGTGGGTTCTGATTGGCTATTTAACTACACATCTTTATTCAAATCCTTTAGTGTTTCGTCTGATAACCTAGCTGGGTCTACATCTGGCTCGAAGACTATCATTGAAGACGAAGATGAAGAGGTTGTCCACAAACCTCCATTGGTTTCTGCTACTGATCCCCCGGTGGTGTCATCTGTTCCAATCACTTCTCCAAAGTCCTCAACAAATTAATCTGCTCCAGATGCTGACGCTACTTCTCTAACTCCAGTTGAAAGAGAGTTCATGAACCAAGATGCTCCCGCTGTCACTCAAAATCTAATGGAAATTCTCTTTCCTGAATAGATCGCAGATGAGTTTGTAGAAAATTCACCGCACGAAGTTGGTACATCTACCGTGGATTCTTCAGCACATGATGGAGCTATTAATATTCAGAATCTTCCCGTCTCATTCAATGACATCAGTCACAAAATCCCCTCTCGCAGACAGCGCGATCATCCGATAGAAAACATCATTGTCCAGCTGGGCAACGGAGTTCAAACGAGAACTTAGAGTGGAGACGTCAACACATGCCTTTATTCTGGCTTCATTTCTAAAATAGAGCCCAAGAATGTCAATATGGCTTTGAATGAGCCCAGCTGGGTAGATACCATGCATGACGAGCTCAATAAATTCGAAAGGCTCGGGGTTTGGAAGTTGGTGGAGTTGCCTAAAGGCAAGAAATCTCTCGACACTAGATGGGTGTTTCGGAACAAGCAAGATGATTCAGGTGTTATTGTCCATAATAAGGCGAGATTGGTGGTCTGTGGGTTCAGGCAAATTGAGGGTCTTGATTATACAGAAGTCTATGCTCTGGTGACCCGCTTGGAGGCCATTCGTATCTTCCTCGCTTACACTTCCTACACAAACTTCACCGTATATTAAATGAATGTCAAAACAGTTTTCCTGTATGGCAAGGTGAAGGAGGAGATTTATGTTGACCAGCCTCCTGGTTTTGTTGACTCAAAACTTCCTAACTATGTCTATAAGCTAGACAAGGCTTTGTATGGGCTGCATCAAGCTCCCAGAGCCTGGTATGCTACCCTCACACAACACTTGCTCGATCATGGCTACTCCCGCGACACTATCGATCAGACCCTATTCATCAAGCATGTCGGTGCAGACCAGATTCTTTTCCAAATATACGTGGATTATATCATTTTCAGGTCGATGAGTCCTCAGCTCTATAAGGAGTTCGATAACGTCATGAAAAATCGGTTCGAGATGAGTTCATTAGGGGAGATGACCATGTTTTTGGGGCTTCACAACAAACAATCTTTAGCCGGAATCCTGATTCATCAAGCCAAATATATGGACGATATGCTCGAGAAGTTTGGGTTCAGAGACGCTAAGCCTGCTTTGATGTCCATGGCGGAGAGACCACTGCTAACTCCTGATCTTGAAGGCGAATCCATAGATCAAACGTACTACAGATCAATGATTGGATCGCTGATGTACCTGACTGCAAGTCGCCCAGACATCATGTTTGCGGTCTGTCAATGTGTGCGCTACCAGGCTAATCCTAAACTATCTCATCTTATTGTTGTTTAAAGAATTTTATGGTATCTCAAAGGCATCCCAAAACTGGGTCTTTGGTATCCGAAAAATTCCGAATTTGGTCTTTATGCTTTTGCAAACAACAATTATGGTGGTTGCGAGCTTGACAGGAAATCTACTTCAGGCGGATTTCAATTTCAAGGAGATAGGCAGGTGTCTTGGAAACACAAGAAGTAGCATACTGTCTCGACTTCAACAACAGAAGCATAATACGTAGCTGTGTCTACCTGTTGCTCTCAATTCATATGGATCCAACATCAGCTATTGGATTACGGTTTGAATTTTCAAGAAACCCCCATATTTTGTGATAATAAGGCTGCAATCCAAATTGCTAAAAATCCGGTCCAGCACTCAAAAACCAAGCACATCGACATCAAAATTAATTTTGTAACGACCCTTTTTTCACATCCAAAAATTTCATTTAAAATAAGTGGTTTGTAAATCATTTGTAGTAAAACATGGTCCGATCATATCATTTCATAAAACATATCTCATGTCTGAAAACCCAAAACATGAAAATAATAATAATGTCAGAGTACAATCCCAGAACATCTCATAACGCGGAAATCCAATGTGTGTGTGTACAATGTGCCGCTACCGCGCCAGCTCTTTCCCCTTCGCTGAAGAGGTACCTGAAACCAAAACTGAAAACTGTAAGCACGGAGCTTAGTGAGCTCCCCTATCCTACCACATACCATACAATCATATCACATACATACTGCCAGGCATTTCTGGGGTGCCCGATATACCCAGTATGGCCATTCTGGGGTGCCGGCCTACCCATGCGGCCATTATGGGGTGCCGTCCTTCTCGTGTCAAGCCATTCTGGGGCGCTGACCTACCCATGTCGAGCCATTCTGGGGTGCTGACTACCCTTCGGTCCTAACAACCGAACCTCGGGGACTATTTCACCCCCTACAACTACTATCACGTATATAATGGTATAATCTATTGTTAGACATATTTGTGGTGTCCGACCTACCCTTCGATCCTAACAACCAAACCTCGGGGACTACTCCCCCTCCTACTACCTCTATCTCATGTAACATATCATGCTAGCAGCTAAACATGTCATGTAACTCCACCCTTCGGTCCTAACAATCGAACTCTATCACTATCACATACCATATCACGCTAGCATATAACATATCAGGTAGTAACAACACAGATGAATATCACAAAGACAAACATCTAGCATACGATCCCTACTGGTGGGCCGGCATTATGGCCATAGACCCACCGCTACTGGAAGGTAACTTACCTCGTAGTAGCTGCTGAACTATGCGGGAATCCTCTGACTGCTGCCGTTGCTACTCCGGAAATCCTCCGGCTATAATTCCCACAAAACACTTAGTCAGAAACTAACATCTACTCTTAGGGTAAAATGACCATTTTACCCCTGACCAAGTCAAAGTCAAAGTCAACTTCTAGTTGACCTGACTCGCCAGGTTGGCTCGCCAACTCGCCGAGTCCCTATCCTTCCATTAGACCTCAAACTCGTCTCTACTCGTCGAGTTAGGCGATGACTCGACCAATTTTCCTTCTAAATGAACATCGACTGAATCCTCATCTAACTCGCCGAGTTGTATGGACAACTCGTCGAGTTCATCTTCATCCTTAAGAAGATTTCCTGGGAATCGCCGAGTCTGTTCATGCACTCGCCGAGTCCCATGAATTTCCATAACAATGGCTTAGTCCAGAACGTTGGGTCACCCCTTGGGACCCCCTTAAAACCTTTCCACACTCAACTGGGTCCTTATGACCCTTAACTAATATGGGACAGAACCTTGGACTCGCCGAGTCCAAGAACGGACTCGCCAAGTTGGTCACAACCACTCACTGAATCTTCGCTTTCTAATGTACAACACTTGATCAAAATGTAGATCTATGCTTCTACAATCGATCTAGCACGTAAAGTTACAACCTTTACGTGCTTGCATGGGACTTTAAGCTCAAAAGGTCCTAAAACAAGCTGTCACAATGCATGGGGCCTGCCTTGAGTGCAAAAGCCACTCCTTTCTGTCATGTAACCCCTCAAAGGACCTAGATCTGAAACATCAACCTCAAACCATGCTTGCAATCATGGTTGGTGACCAAAATGGCTTAGAAAGGCCCTAAAACTCCAAAAAATGGGATCTATGAAAAGAGCAAGCAAGGTATAGACTTTATACCTTCTGAAGTCAGCAAATGATGCTCAAAACCAAATCCCTCTAGCCTCCTCTTGATCCTTCAAGCTTTTTCCTTCCTTCCTTGGATCACAAAAGCACCAAAATCACTCCAAAAGCCTTAGATTGTCTCAATAACGGCTAGGGTTTGCTATGGGGGTCTTCTAGGAGCAAATAGGACTAAGGAGGACGAGTTAAGGTGTTTAAATAGGGTGCAAACCCTCGGATTAGGGTTTTTTCCCAAACAGGGTCTACACGCTGAGTTCGAGACTCGACTCGCCGAGTCCACAACTTAATCTCTGCGCCTCATCCCGCTTCTACTCAGCGAGTTGGTCCTTCAACTCGCCGAGTCCAAGACCAAATGCAAAAATATTTAAAGATTTAATAAAAAGAACACATACCACGAACCAGGTGCTACAAATTTTATCATAGATTGTTATGAGCGCTCGCTCATTCGGCTAGAACAGATTCCCACTTCTAATAATGTGGCGGATTTGTTCACAAAGTCGTTTAACAAAGCTCGATTCGATGTGCTGGTAAACTATTTAAAAATGATTCGTTTTGAGGATTAATTTTTGTTTAGGTTAGTTTAAATTTGCGCATTTTATTTTGATTCTCTCCTATGCACAAATTTAGGAGGAGAAATAAACAAAAACCAAACAAAAATAAGAAAATTAAAAAAATCCAAAAACAATAGAAAATCAGAAAATTGAAAAACATTAGAAAATTAAAAATATTTCTGTTAAGTGATGTGATGGGAAGTGATATCAACAAGTGATAACAGGTAATTTAAATATGTGGAGGGTACCAAAGCCGAATTGTCTAGGCTCTGAGTTCGATGCGCTGGTAGGCACAAAAAGTTTAACGGACTTGACTAGGTGCAGATGAATTTAAGGAATCTCGAGACTTGATAAATCTTGACCTAGATAGTTCTATTTAGCCTGACAATATGATGCTTGGGTAGGTTGAGCAGGGAGATATACATGAGAATCCACCAGTCACATTAAGAGAACCTGTATCTAGAACTATGGCTTAACTTTTCCTTGATGTACGAATTTTGTCCTTAATTCCGGTATTGATAGGGCGATTGGCGAATTCTGATAAATTAGGTCTATAGAAAGTTATTTTCTTTCTTTCTTACTATTAGTCATATGTTTCCTCCTCTGTGTGATCAAAAGATCCGACCTGGACTGCAACATATGCAAATCTGTCTCTCTGCATCTTTTATCTATGCTGTTCTTTCTACCTGTTATCCATATGATGTCTCATTTGCGTGATTAGTAATCCGACATGGTACACAACGTATGAAACCTTCTGCTTCACAATCCCTCTGAAACTCTAGTTAGTCATATGTTTCACCCTCTATGTGACTGGAAGAGATCCGACCTGGGTGTACAACATATGCAGTCTAAATCTATCCTCTCTATGAATAATAGTCTGCTCAACTAAAGTAAGGAGTATCTCATAAATTCTTGATTATTGGGGTACGTCAGGAAGCGGGAAACACATTCTAGTACATCTAAAATTGAATAATTCTAGATTGTTTGTAGATCTCACTGCTCAACTTTGGTAGACAATGTTATCCTTGGTCATCGTCAGATAAATGGTCCTTAGGAAGTTTTATCTAGGAACATAGGATTAACTTGTATTGTATCTTATAGCTTGTCCAAAACATGTCACAAATTTCCGTGCTTAAGTGGACCACAATACCGGTGATCAACCAGATTTATTCATGAAAGGACAGGTACTGACAAATGGAGAATGATTGTCCAACAACTTTGATCCCACATCTCAAAAGGTTATTAGTTTCGTATAAAGGCAAAATTTAGGTTAAATTTAAATTTTAGTATCATTTTATTTTTATTTTCATTTTAGGATTGGTAATTCTTAGAAAATATTTTATTTTATTTTGATTTTTTATTTTTATTTTTATTTTTACTTTTATTTTATTTTATTTTTTACTTTGTAATTAATCCTCAAAATATTTTGTTTTTAAATACATTTGAGTATCGGGCTTTTATTTTTAAATGGAGACTTGCAACCCAGTTTAAGGAAGGTATAAAAGGGAGTGTGCGGTCAATGCATTTCACTTTTTCTTCTCTTTGAGATCGGCCGCACACAACTCACACTCCTCTCTCTCTCTCTCTCTCTCTCTCTTTCTAAAATCCTCAAAAACTCTCATTTTTCGTGAAATCGAAGCCTCATAATAGTAAGAATTGTGAAAATGACTCCCATAATGTAGTTTTTGATCAAAATCGATCTTGAACTGGTGGTCAGTCGAAGGTTTTCGTTTCCGACTGCGCGCGTGTGGCTGGACCGTGTGCTGCTGGACCACGTGTGGCTGGACTGTGTGCCACTGGACCATTTGCGGCAGGTGCCGTGTGCGGCTGCACACCCTCGTGTATGGCTGAATCTGTGTGTGGTTGCACACCCCTCATGTGTAGTTGCACTCGTGTGCGGCTGGCATTGTACAGTTGGAACCCATGTATGGTTGTACACCGTGTGCGGCTGCACACATTGTGTGTGGCTGGATATAGGTGTATGGCTGTACACCTAAAAAAATTGACATATATTTTTGATTAATGAAAATCTCTTAATTTGTTTTCTAATTCTCTAATGTATGCTTGTGTTTTTCAGATCAACATGGGAGATCTTGAGTTTGCAAAGGTGCACAATTCAGCCATTTTTCTGGAAGATGTTGCTTGGTCTATGTCTTCACCACTAGTCCAGCAATCAGTCAAAGATTGATTAAAGACTTTTGGAGAAGTGCATCTATGAGAAGAAATGACAACGAAGAGAAATATCTTGAGGTAACTATGCAATGAAAGAAAGTTCTAATTACCGAGCAAATCTTTCGAGAATCGCTGCAAATTAATGATAGGCCTGAGTTTTCAATGGAAATTAATCTGGAGCAAACCCAAGAAATCCTGGATCATATGGATTATGAAGTATGATTTCCTCCTACTATCAAGAAATTACTACCTCCTTGCTGGAAGTACTTAGCTCATGTGTTTGTGAGCTGTATTTCCAGAAGGAGATCAGGACCTAACGAGATCTCTCTCTTCAACACAGGAGCCATTGCAGCCTTGGCGTCAGGAATTGAATTCAACTTTTCAAAATTTATTCTGCATGAGTTAATTATCAACCTTGAGGGAAACAAGAGGGAGAAGTTATTAATGTACCCTAGGTTTCTGCAGATCATCTTTAACGTCATGCACCCTGAGATCGAGAGAGGAAATGATACTCTGGATCTCAAGTCTGTTGGTCCGAGCACTTTTGGTTTAATGAAACAGAATAGAGCTGGAAAATTTGTCTTTGAAGGAAAATTTCCATTGATAAAATTTGGGATCTTTGCTGACGATAGTGACCAATTAGGATCTAAAAATCTCTCTAATCCCTCAGGAAACGAGGACGTCGTAATCTCAGTTTCAGAGCCTGAGAATGAAGATGGTCATGATTCACCAGTGGAAATGGTGGCTGAGGAACATGACCAGTTACATAGTGTGGAGGTTGAGGCACATTTTGATCAAGAGGAAGGTGATGAGGACTGCAATGGAGATGATGATTTCTTAAAAGACTTGAATTTTACTGGTATCAACAATAACGACATTTCTTTGGGTCTTGATCTTAATCTAGATGATGATGATTTTGGTCCTTTGCCGGGATTAGTTGACAGGCACTTTAGAAAGGTCAATGAAGTTGCTCAACCAACAACTAAGATCAGGGATGATGTTAACGCTCTCAAGATTTTGCTTTCCTCTTCAAAACCAATGGAAGATTCTTCAAGTCTAAGAGATGTGGTGTCAGGGATTCCTCCCTCTGATACTAATGTCTCGACATCTGTTCCATCTCTGAGTGAACCGATATAGCCACAAACCTCCTTGTCTTTTCCGAGGCAGGGAGTGTTCATTCAAAGTCAAGCACCACCAGTTTCATTGATTGCCACCACCACAACTATATCTAGACCACCACTTCAAACTGAAGAAGGTCTAAGCACAGTGTATGAAGTAGGCGGATCGTCTTCTATTCCTGAATATACCCCCACAAGGCCCTCACTTGATGAAGCTTCTTTTAGGCTAGCTAAGCATTTGGCTCAGAACATTTCATATTCTCCCTCCCGAGGAAAAGGCATATCTTTTGAGGAAGAACATTCAGGGGATGATAAGACCTTAGTGTCTAAGCTTCGAGAAGAGATTGAAATTCTGAGGCAAGAAGTCATTGAAAAGAACATTTTGCTTGAGCAACATGATTCCTATATCACTAAGCTTCGAGAAAGAGATGAACTAAAGACTAAACTGATCACAAATCTGCAAACAAATCTTGGTTCTTTAACTGCCTTCTACTTCGGATTGAAGAACATATTGTATGACGCTTTTGGTGACAAAGTCAAGGCTCTGTTTTAGCAACCTCATGGAATTGAAGATCCTCCCATGGCTCCCACCCAACCCTCAAAAGGCAACATTCCAGTTAATCAACCTCCTCCAAGGACAACAACCATTGTTAATTGTTTCGACAAAGAGCCTGAAAATGCCAGATCTCAGATCATGATTAAGCATGGAAAAAGGACCGTCACTGCCAATAAAATGAAGGATTGATGTTTATGGAAAATTCGAATGAAAATCGCAAAGCAAAGGATCCTGTATTGACAGTGACAGATCTTAATAAAAGAAAGTTTGGTGACGAGTTTGGTAATCGCCCTGGGATCAAGATGTGGGCTTTTGACCATGAAGTGAACATGTGGGTCGTCAAGTGAAACTTTGGAGCTTCCGAATACTACCAGAGCATTCATGACTTCAACTCATGGACGAAAGTTGATCTTGCCGAACTTTCAAGAGCTCCATTTCACAATACTTCACAGGATCCAGTGCGACCAACTTCAAATGATTTCTAGACAGGAAAGTCAAATAAAATTTCCCAAAGATGAAAACTGCAAAAGCCCTGTTTAGAAAAGATGCAGATGTTATCGATCCTGAATCTGGTGAGCCAATGAAGATCATACTCTGGCCAGCAACAAAGCAACTGAAAGAAATTCCTATCCCTCAACACTTCCATGAAGGATTTCTTGACGACATGGAATTTTGGGCATATGATGATGCAACTGCTACTGCTGCCATCAAATTCAAGAACAGTGAAAAAGTACTAGGGCTTATCAGTGCAAAAGATCTTCTCAGATTTAGAGAAAGACACATTCGCAACTTGGCTCGTCACCAAATCATCTGCAGAAGAGAAGTCATGGAGGCTGCTGCCAAGGAATTCACTGGAATGGTCACCACAATCATCAATTGAAAGCTATGGCTGGGATCCATGGGAAAATCCGACCTGAAGCTTTATGAAACTCCTAAAGAATGAAGACCAACTCAATGCTAGCCACAAACCAAGGGGGAGATTGATAGGCTATATTTTTGTGGTTTGGGCTAGGCATTGTCATGTTTAGGTCATGGTAGGATGTTAGAGTGTGTTGTGGTGGTCATAGCATGTTAGTGGGTGTGTGCGGCCATCCACGTATGTGCGGCTGCACAAGCTGTGTGCGGCTGCACACTTGTGTGCTGCTACTTGTGGTATAAATAGACTGTGTCAGTGTGTCAGAATTAGTGATATATGTATGTGTGTGTTTCAACATGTACCTGACACTTTTACGTAAGAGATGTGTGCATGCTTGATGTTATTCTAATTCTACTCCTCTAAACTCTGTTTGATTACTTGCAATTCATTGATTACTGATTTGGATCTATAGATTGTGAATTACACAAGCAAGCGGAAGAATACAACTGCAAACCAACCCAATCATAGTCTAATCGAGGGGGAGAATTAGACTTCCACAGAGGATGAAAACTTTGATCCTGACACAGGCTATACTTCGCCATTCGAGGGGGAGAAAGAAAATAGAACTGACGAAGATGATCAAACAAAACTTGAAGAGGAAGTAAATGCAGAGTTGGATCCATCCTATGATCCAAATTATCCTCCTTTAGTAAAGTGGACCAAGGATCATCCTAAAACACAAATCATTGGTGAATCATCTGAGAAAGTTCTCACTCGTTCTCAATTGAAAGTGAAACAAACTGCATTATGCTCTAAAGTTGAATTTTGTATGTTTAGTTTGTTTGTTTCCATAGTCGAACCGAAAACAGTTAATGTTTCACTTGATCATTCTGATTGGGTACAAGCAATGCAAGATTAGCTCCATGAGTTCGAACGCAATCGAGTTTGGAGACTGATTCCCACGCCAAAGAATGCTTCAGTGGTTGGCTTGAAGTAGGTCTTTAGAAATAAATTGGACAAAGAGGGGAACGTCATTAGAAACAAGGCTCGGTTGGTAGTAAAAGGATATTGACAAGAGAAAGGGATAGACTATCAGGAAACCTTCGCTCCAGTAGCAAGGTTGGAATCAGTTAGAATCTTTCTAGAATATGTTGCTCATAAAAACTTCAAAGTTTTCCAAATGGTTGTAAAATGCGCTTTCTTGAATGGGGAATTAGAAGAAACAGTGTATGTTGAGTAACCTCCTGGGTTCGTGAACGAGAAATTCCCTGATCTTTGCTATGCTCTGGATAAGGCTATATAGGGTTTAAAGCACGCACCGAGGGCCCGATATGAAACTTTAACTCGCTTTTTGAAAATGTCGAAATTTAAACAAGGTTCGGTTGACCCAACCTTCTTTCGAAAGAAAGAAGGCGAACATCTAATGTTAGTTTAGATTTCTGCCGATGACATCATCTTCGGCTCCACGAATCCTAGCTTAACGGTTGAATTCTGGAAGTTGATGGAGACTAAATGTGAGATGAGCGCAATGGGTACGATTAGTTTTTTCCTTGGTTTGAATATTAGACAGTGACCAGAAGGTATATTTATCAACCAGGAGGCGTACACAAAGAACTTGCTGGCAAAATTTGGTATGACGGGAGATTCGAAAGGGAAGGTTCCTATGGCAGTTGGCACTAAGTTAACACCTTCTCTGGAAACCCTACTATTAACATAACACTATATCGACAAATAATAGGGTCCCTTATGCATCTAACTGCGAGTAGACCGGACATTATGTTTTCTGTTTGTTATTGTGCCAGGTTTCAAGCTAATCCAAGAGAACCTCAATGGTGGCAATGAAAAATATTTTCCGTTACCTAAAGCGAACAACATCTCTCGGTCTCTGGTACCGTGCTATATCTGGATTCTTTATTCAAGCTTTTTCTGATGCTGATCTTGGAGGATGTGGTCTGGACCGAAAGAGCACAACAGTTGTTCTTTTTACATATAGGATCTTCACATTGGTTGAACTAAAAGCCTACCTTTTGATGTGTATGTTGGAAACATCAAGTAGATTTGATAGAAGATTTAATAGAAACTTTTGATGGGAAGAAGCTCCAATCTCATGTAATTTACTCTCTCTTTTTAAATCTATGTGATTAGAATTATAAAGTATACTAATAATTTACCGTTGATAGTAATTTACCTCCGTTTTTTGTTATTATTATAGCATCCTACTTTACTTTATACTATTTACAACATTTTAAAACATGATTATATAAGAAATATAATGAAATGGGCATTTGTGGTACCTAATTTTATTGATTATTGCATGTGTTCCTATAACAAGTGTTTGGTGTTAGTGTAGTTGGAAGTAATGTTATATCTTTTCCGCAACTTATAATCGATCTCCTTAAGCAGCTAACATAACCACCACCTCCTCTCTTCTCCTTATCTCTTCCCTAAATGGTTACCTTCACCACCACACACCGCTATCCATGTAGCACGAAAATATATATTTTTTGCATCTGTTTACTTCGATTGATGTATTTATTGTAGGAAATACAGTCGAAATGGACTTTATGCTTCTTCATAGAGATTTCAGGTATATAATGTGTTTCTGGACTCTTTTCTTTAACCGAGTCACTGGATTTTTGTTATTTTGTTTTTTTTAATGCATGCTTTTCTTTTGCTTTGGTTTTTTTCTATATAAAAATATTCTTGATTCGATATATCTAATTTGTATAGGAAATCATCTGTAATTTGTTATGGTTTCAACACAATTTGAAGGTAAGCATCATATGGATTTTGACTAGAAGGCATCCCCAAGACCAAGTAATTTATTTTCTAGCCCTAAACCGATGTATGCTTTTAGTGTCAAAATTATCTATGTTTTCTTAGTCATTTTGATTTTTTTGCTTTCATTTATGATGATAATACTTTGGTACAAACTTGATTAAGTGTGACATCCCCATTGTCACGGCCAGAAAAGACCGATTTTGTTTATGCTTTATAATAAAATCAGAGTACTTCTTTTAATAAAAACGTTGCGGAATTTGTTCCCAGTAAAACATGATAAATACGTTATCAAATCATTTTCAAAGAAATGTATTTTTATTCATTTTAAAACATTTGGGATGTCATTGTCAATACAGAAACATAAGCATAAACAGAACTTACATTCATTTACACTAGTGATCTAGACCTCTTTAATCTCTTAGTGTAATGAAACTTCATATCGGCACCTGTGATTCAAATAAGCTTGAGTGGGTCAGGTTGGGAAACCTGGTGACTACATAGACTTTTCAACCCATGATAATATAATTATTTTGCTTAATCACCAAATAGTTAACCCAATTACCCATCCCCATTATCTTCTTTACTCTTAAGGATCTACCGTAAGAATCAACTATTTCTCGTTCATTCATTCCTAAGGATTATCCTAAGGAATACGTACGAAGTCCATCGTTGTCAATGACACAGTTGTCAAGCACAACTACTAGTTCTATCACTTAGGCGCAGCTTCTGAAATTGTGACATTCTCTATGAGGCGCATCTTGCGTTACTGTCCTTTAGGTGCATTTGTCGAGGTTATGATGTTCTATATTAGGCGCTTCTGTAGGTAGAGTCCTCTAGGCGTATCTACCAGGGTATCTCATTTATTGACAATATCGTTTCCGAGAATCCACTCGTAATAAATGTCGATGGGTTTTTAGAGTACAACCAGTGAATACACAGATCAAATAACACCTACAGGTTGCGAGCCTGCTAGTGTTCCATTCAACTGTCTAGAATAGTTCGTGGTTGTCATCCATACTCTGCTAGATGACGGGACCAACACTTGGGTAAAAGCCTTCTCTCATGGTTCACCTCTCACCCTTATCTTATGGCCTATATCACCTCTCATCATTTTGTTTTTGTCACACAACAACTATTTCATCTACCCATGTTTTACCCAACACATTTTGTAGACATAAAATACATATATAGTTTAAATCATTCAAAACATGTATAAAAATCTTTCACCCATCATATACGGCAAGTGTACATACAATATGCACACATAGCATGTAATTTATATTAAATACTTCACATATATATATATATATATATATATATATATATATATATATATATATATATATATATGTAAGATTAAAGTAACTATGTACTCACTTGGTAAGGTGGTGACTCGGTACTCGGACAACACTTCGTTATCTCAAAACAATTTTCCATTGACAAAACCTCGTATCAATACCAGTAGGGTTTAGTTCAACGTTAACCATGACTAATTAACAGTCTAGCTATTATTAATATTATATAAGCGTTTTTTTATATCCACGTGTAGGTATTAATAGTCTAGCTATTATTACTATTATATAAAAGTTAACCACGACTAATTAATAGTCTAGCTATAATTAATAGTCTTCTTTCTGGAGCCTTCAGGCACTCTGGGGAATCTGCCTCATGCTAGGGAGTTACCCTAGGCTTTGGGGGGGGTTTAATGGCTTAGAGAGAGTTTCTAGAGAGAGAAAGAAGGGGTGGACGGTTTGAGAAATGAGCTTCACTCGTCACCTCTATTTATAGGCTAGAAAATAGATCTACTAGTCGAGTAGGAGGACTTACTCATCGAGTCCATGCCACATCTAACCTTCTGGTGGCTAGCCTTAGGGAGGAAGCAACAACCATGATTTCACCACGTCACCCGATTTCGAACAGCTCATTCCCGACATAGAAAAATCATAACTTTTGCATTTGAGCTCCGTTTTTGACATTTTTTTATATCCACATTTAGGTAAAAACAAGATCTACAACTTTCATTTAGTCTCCGTCAACTAATTCTCGACCGATCTTAAATTTAACAGTAGGAGGAGATTATACTGTCAAATGTCCGCATAAAATTCATGACTTTTACATACGGACTCCGTTGTTATCTATCTTTTTATCGTTGAGTTCCTATTAATGAGATCTTGAACTCTGATTTAGGTTGTGTAGGCCAAAAACCGCTTTAACGAAAATTTGTGTTTCGGGTCATGCATTGTTATGCCAAATCTTAGAAAATTCATAACTTCCTCATACAAAGTCAGATTTGGGCGTTCCTTTTTTTGTATGTTCTCGTTTTAACATATACTACAACTTTTGTTTAGACCACTAAGGCTAAAAAGTCTTTTATCGTAAATTCATTATTCACGTCTCCCGGTGTCATGTCGGTTTTGCCGAAAAACTTCGACGGGCAATAACTTCTTCGTTATAACTCGGATTTCGGCGTTCTTTATATGCACGAAGCCCTTGAGACATATTCTACAACTGAGTTAAGATTATTCCTTCTAAATAATCTTCCATCAGAAACTTATTTTTGATGCTCATTGTCTCTAAATTGAGTAGCCCGGATCTGCGGGCGTTACAATTATCTCCCTCTTAGGATGATTACGTCCTGGAATCATCAAAAAAACAGGGCTCACATGATGAATCCATATGTTATGTCTTCATCCTAAGTAATAATCATAACTTTTGATGTTTCTTTGAACAAGTATCTAACTCTAAGACTTCCTAACTGCAGGCGGTGCCCGATCTTGGACCCGCTCTCTATCTCATGTTAGACTTCCAATCATGATCTTCATGTCATGATTTCGATCTTTATTGGAAACTCCTTCTTTAACAAACTTGAGATAAGTTTTTTCCTTCGATTATCAAAATAGACCGATGGGTCATTGTCACACCCCAAAACCAAGAACGGCGGAAACGTTCTGGGGTGGAGGACATCATTTGAAGTATCATAATAGTGAAAAGTAGTAAACAAGCAACAACATCATCCATTGCATTAAAAGTAAAGTTTTAATACATGTGTGTTCTTTCATAATATACAACAATAAAATGAATAATCAGAATAAGACGAGTCGTGTCTGTGCTCCGTCTTCTCAAAACCTGGCCATCGTACCTGTCTACTGGTGACCTGAGAATACAAGTTATTTTGAAAGCGAGTATCAGCCTAAAGCACGTAAATTCATAAGTATTTAAGTGTCATTTTCTTGTTTTGGAAAACTGTTATGAATGCCATGTAAATCTTTAAATGAAACAGTTGATATAAGTATGAAAACCCTAGAAAATCTCATATTTCCTACTAGTATGAAATGTAGTCTTCTACCAAGACCCGAATGTTTTACTATAAAAATGACAATTTTTCCTTCCTTTTGACTATTACTAACAGTACTTTGTCTAACTCATCGTTTATGTGAATGCATCACAAAATAAAGTAATAGGAAAAATATAATCATGTAAGTGTTGTTCTTTTTCATTAGGATAACCCCGACATCGCAACTGCCGAAAGGTATAACCTTTGAACATCCGTAGATTGTTCAATTTTCCTTTGTAGCTGGCAGCAGGTTTAAGGAATGGTTAGTCCCGTAAAGGTACTCCTAATATAATTATTAACCGTAGGCATCCATAGATGTTCATTACCTTTGTTGCTAACAGGTGGGTTCCGGAATGGTTAGTCCCATCCAATTATCCTTTTGAACTAGGATAGGCAGAACAATTTATACATAAAATGTATCTATGTAAAGGAATTAATCTAGGTACAAGTATCCATGTAAGTGTTTACAGGTAAATGTATCTATGTAAAGGAATTAATGTAAGCGTATCTATGTAGACGTATTCACGTAACATGTAATGTATAGTATGACTCATGAATGAACTGACTCTGGTGTAATTCCTTGTAATAGGTATAATGTTATGTATCTCCTAACTATCCCTATAATAGTTAACTGGAAGGTAATTGATTGTCCATGCAGGTTTATACACCCTTGCTACACAAGAGTGTGGGAAACTGAATGAATGCTGAAAACTATAACATCAATACATATATAAGAACATAAGTGTATAGATATAGTTTTGTTCAAGAAGGTAAAAATGGTTTTTGTATGACATCTAAGAGTTTTAAACAATAATTAACAATGACTTGATGTCATTTTATTAAACCTTTCAAAACTATATACTTTTGCTACCAAGGTATTTTTAAGATAGAAAACAATCTCATGCATCACATTTTGAAGTATGCGAAATCTACTGGATGAAAACACAGTTATAAACACATATGAGTGATTAAATAACATGTTGTTTTCTACTTGTATCCCCCCCCCCATTAAAGCATTTAAAATCATTTAAAACATTGTTTAAGGGGTATGAACTCACCTGTAGTGAGCGGATCAGAAGGAAGTGTCGGACCAGTGCTTGGTGTCAAGTGAAGACTTAAACACACACAATAATCCTAAATACATATGAAGACATATGTATATAACCAATTAGTGATTTTACCACTAATTTAACACGTATAAACATCCTATTGCGAGGAAAACACTTTGGTCAAGTTCTAGGAGGCTATCGGGTTGCAACAAAGGAGTGCAAAGCCTCATCCGGGAGTTTATGGTCCAAAGACCATGTGTGTTGGAGTTTACGGCCCAGGGGAGTAAACTCCTGGCCGTAAACTCTCAATTAGGTCTCTAAATGATGCTCAAAGCTATTACAACTTAAGTGGTTAAGTGCTTCAAAGCTTAAACAAGTGTTTGGGTAGGTTTAAGGCCCTAAAATGGCCTTGCTTAATGTTCACGGCCCTGGGACCACTCCCCCATGAGTTTATAGCCGTAAACTCATGGTAAGGAGTAACATTTCATGAATCTTGGTCCTTAGGTCCACAGTGTAATATTCTATGCTAAAAATCAAGGCTTACTAGAGTGTTAGGGCTTCCTTCTAACTCCTTTGAGGATTTCACGGCCCTAATGAGTTTACTGTCGTAAAATCATGGCCATTTATGCTTATGAGGGTCCTAAAGGTCATAAGGAAGCATCCTAAATTCAAGCCTAAGCCTTAGGAAGTGTTTGTTGCATCAAAACACCCCTAACTTGAGTTTACAGCCCATGGACCAGTTGGTCATGTGTTTGCGGCAGTAAACACTTATGGGTGTTGGTATTTAGGTTGTTTTGGGTCCTAGACACATCAAGGTAAAGTTCTATGCTAGTCTCTTGGCTTAATGAAGGCATTTAGGGCATTTTGGCACCTTAAAATGGAGTTCACGGCCCTAGAACTTCTTGGGCCGTAAACACCTTACTCTTGGTGTTCTAAGGTTGTTTTCTAGTCCTAAACACATTAGGGTACAAGTCCAAACTAGTTTCATTGCTTAAGGAAGGGACTAGCCACCATTTGACCCTTATAAAAGAGTTTACTCCCAAAGGTATTCTTCGGCGATAAACTCTCAAATCTTGTTGTTTTGATATGATTTTGATGTTATTAAGCACAATATGGGCTATATAATACAACTAGATAGAAGTACTCACGTTCTGGGATAAAAGTCCGAAGATCCTTGAGAGAGAATTCGGCTTTTCTCTAGTTGGAAATGTAACTAATGAATAAATATGGTTCAGAATGCTATATATAGTCCTGGGATTTTTGGCAGAAAATATTTTATTCACGAAATGAACTCTAATATCAGAGAGTTTTGGAATAACAGAGTTGCACAAAACCCTAGTGCATCCACTCTTCTGATATCTCCTTAAGTGTAAACCCTTAAATAATCAAAATTATACCCAAAGGTCTGGAAATTCACTGTAACTGTTCTAACTTCTATTGGCTTAATATGGTTCGTACAAGATGGAAATTTCGGGTTGTCACATCATCCCCCTGTTAGAGGGAATTTCGTCCCGAAATTAGAATCTATGTAAGGAAGTAGGTAGAAGTGATCGAGTCGTGAGGTGGAAACTTCCTAATCGATTGGTTCTCGCGCTCATAAGTGAATTCGGGTCCTCGGTTGGTATCCCAACGAACCTTCACTAACATGCAACGGCATTGCTTCGTCCGCTTGACCTCTCGGTCGAGGGTCACTACGGTTCTAATACGAAGGTGAGGATCTCGTTAATCTCGATCTCGTTGAGTGGCTTACGAGAGTCCTAACGGAAAGGTACAATTTTAAAAATCGACATGTGAAGGGTAAAATGTATGCTACTTAGTTCGCGGAGTAGGTCTAGTTTGTGAGATACAGGACCGATTCTGGTAAGAATCTCGGAGGTCCTAACTATATTGGATTTTAGCTTTCCACGCTTTACAAAGCGTATTAAGCCATTCCCAGAGTGAGATTTCCTAAAGAATTTGGTCTCTCACTTGGAATTCCAATGGTTCTTTCTCTTGCTTAACTTCCTAGTCAAGGGCCACCCCTTGCCGGGTCAAAGTCGAAAGGGTTTCAATGATTTGCGAGGAGTTCTGAATGGACTACGATAGTAGGTCTGGACGACCTAGAATTTGGCGAATTTCTGCCGACGTCTCTGGTGTCGACAAATTCTCAACGGTTTTGACAAATTGAAAGAGTACTCAAAAATTCCCACATTACTAATAGTGTGTCTTAGGAATCTGACTCTTCAATTTCAAAACTCGTGCTTAGAGAACTTCGTGAAAGTTCCTCCGAGGGTAATGTTTCCATGGGTTCCTTCTTACTACTAGGGTAGATAAGTAAGTCATTACATGGAGAAATGACGAACTGATCTAAGTAAGAATGGTGTACTCTATTCATCAACTCATGAATGCTACAGGCGTATTGGTCCTATCCGAGGGGTATCACTATGGACTCGAAGTGTCCGCTTTGAGTTCGGAGGGTAGTCTTCAGGACATCCTTCCCTAACACTCGAATTGGTGATATTCGGATCTCAGGTCCATTTCTGAAAGTAATTCTTTCCCTGCGTTTGCTCAATCAAATCATCTATGCGAGGTAGAGATAACAATTTCTAAAGGAAATCTTAATGGAGTCCCCGATCGTCGAGGTACATATGATGCAATCCGTCGACTTCTGGAAGAATAAGACCGGAGCTCTCAAGGGTGAGAAGCGTGGTCTTCCAATTCTATTGCTGAGTTCTCCAGGCTGTTCTTGTATCTCCATAGGTGTTTAGACTGTAAGGTGATCTGGTTATAAGAGTCTTTATGGGTTCTAAGTTCGTTCACATGCCAATGCGATTACTCGTAGTCTTGGGCAGTCTCCATCCTGAAGTTCATATTAGAATTCATACATGGTTCAACAATCACAATCTCGTGTATACGAGTCGTATATAATTAAGATTGAAAAGGTAGTCGAATACTGGTTCTTCCTTAAGCTCACATCCCATCGAGGGAAAAGAAGTTAAAGTGGAATCATCAATTCTAAACCCGTAGAACCTTGATTATATATCACCCTCATGTATACATTCTTCAGTGATATATCAACCGTATGAATCTTTGGATTCAACTGGACGTAATGTACGAGTGATACTGCGGTGATTCCTTCGGAAAGGAAAAGAACCATAAGGTATTCCATGCATGAGTACTTCGGTGTTCTGATATGACGGCTTCGCTAAAAGACGATTATTGAGAAAGAGATGTACGTATGAAGCTGGTATTGCGAGGATCAAATTTACTCGAGTCGTATGATAAAGCCAGAATCATATGGAAACTAAAGACATTATATTTGAACATAAGCTTTTACAGACAAGACACAACAGTGCAACCTTTAACATAGTTACTGTACTTAAGATTTACTACAAGACTATTGCTGCGAACAATGTATACTACAAAATACAAGTATACGCAGCACGAACATCCCTATACCGACAGGATCTCGCAAAAGGTAAGACTCTAGTTGCACTAGCTTTAAACATACAAAATACTGATGATTTGAAGGGAACCTATAGTATAGAAGGGTCCTTAACTGCCTCTTTCCATTCCGAGATCAAACTCCTCCGGATTCGCTGTTGTTCTTAATTGCTGGACAGTCCCTCTGGAAGTGTCCCATGACGCCACATAGATGGCATATTCGAGAGGTTTGGACATTGGTGGTTGAAGCAATGTGTCGGATCGGGGCATTGTAGTAACGGATGGTGTGTCCCTTTTGGTTGCAGTTTAAGCATTGCATTTCCCAACAAAGTCCATGGTGGTGATAATTGCATTTGACGCATTTTGGGAGTTTTCCAGCATATTGCCTGGCTGGGTTAGGGACAATTGGGATACCCGAAGGGATGGTAGTAGGAGGTACCGATGTCGTGGCTATGAAGGTTGTTACTGGTGGTTGTTTCCTATTCGCCCTTCGAAGCGATTTGTCCTTAGATTTAGCCCAAGACTTCCGTTTGTTACTCTTGGTCTTGGGAATCGGGGTATCGTGGTAGTTTGCTGCTCGTTGAGGTACTTGATTGTTACCTAGATTGGAATTGTTGTTAACAATCCCGCTAATATTCGCGTTGTTAGCATTAAGGTGGGTCAGAACAGCTGCCGAAAGGTATTGTCCTTTTGCATTAGGATCAACCCGACATCGCAACTGCCGAAAGGTATAACCTTTGAACATCCGTAGATTGTTCAATTTTCCTCTGTAGCTGGCAGCAGGTTTAACGAATGGTTAGTCCCGTAAAGGTACTCCTAATATAAGTATTAACCGTAGGCATCAGTAGATGTTCATTACCTCTGTTGCAAACAGGTGGGTTCCGGAATGGTTAGTCCCGTCCAGTTATCCTTTTGAACTAGGATAGGCAGAACAATTTACACATAATGTACTAGTAAATCATCCTAATGAATCTAGGTACAAGTATCCATGTAAGTGTTTACAGGTAAATGTATCTATGTAAAGGAATTAATGTAAGCGTATCTATGTAGACATATTCATGTAACATGTAATGTATAGTATAGACTCATGAATGAACTGACTCTGGTGTAATTCCTTGTAATAGGAATAATGTTATGTATCTCCTAACTATCCCTATAATAGTTAACTGGAAGGTAATTGATTGTCCATGCAGGTTTATACACCCTTGCTACACAAGAGTGTGGGAAACTGAATGAAGGCTGAAAACTATAACATCAATACATATATAAGAACATAAGTGTATAGATATAGTTTTGTTCAAGAAGGTAAAAATGGTTTTTGTATGACATCTAAGAGTTTTAAACAATAATTAACAATGACCTGATGTCATTTTATTAAACCTTTCAAAACTATATACTTTTGCTACCAAGGTATTTTTAAGATAGAAAACAATCTCATGCATCACATTTTGAAGTATGCGAAATCTACCGGATGAAAACACAGTTATAAACACATATGAGTGATTAAATAACATGTTGTTTTCTACTTGTATTCCTCCCCCCCCCCCCCCCCCATTAAAGCATTTAAAGTCATTTAAAACATTGATTAAGGGGTATGAACTTACCTGTAGTGATCGGATCGGAAGGAAGTGCCGAACCAATGCTTGGTGTCAAGTGAAGACTTAGACACACACAATAATCCTAAATACATATGAAGACATATGTATATAACCAATTAGTGATTTTACCACTAATTAAACATCTATAAACCTCCTATTGCGAGGAAAACACTTTGGTCAAGTGCTAGGAGGCTATCGGGTTGCAACAAAGGAGTGCAAAGCCTCATCTGGGAGTTTATGGTCCAAAGACCATGTGTGTTGGAGTTTATGGCCCAGGGGAGTAAACTCCTAGCCGTAAACTCTCAATTGGGTCTCTAAATGATGCTCAAATCTATTACAACTTAAGTGGTTAAGTGCTTCAAAGCTTAAATAAGTGTTTGGGTAGGTTTAAGGCCCTAAAATGGCCATGCTTATTGTTCACGGCCCTGGTACCACTCCCCCATGAGTTTATGGCCTTAAACTCATGGTAAGGAGTACCATTTCATGAATCTTGGTCCTTAGGTCCATGGTGTAATGTTCTATGCTAAAAATCCAGGCTTACTAGAGTGTTAGGGCTTCCTTTTAACTCCTTTGAGGAGTTCACGGCCCTAATGAGTTTACTGCTGTAAACTCATGGCCATTTATGTTTATGAGGGTCCTAAATGTCATAAGGAAGCATCCTAAATTCAAGCCTAAGCCTTAGGAAGTGTTTGTGCATCAAAAGACCCCTAACTTGAGTTTACGGACAATGGACCATTTGGTCATGTGTTTGCGGCCGTAAAGACTTATGGGTGTTGGTATTTTGGTTGTTTTGGGTCCTAGACACATCAAGGTAAGGTGCTATGCAAGTCTCTTGGCTTAATGAAGGCATTTAGGGCATTTTGGCACCTTAAAATGGAGTTCACGGCCCTAGAACTTCTTGGGCCGTGAACATCTTACTCTTGGTGTTCTAAGGTTGTTTTCTAGTCCTAAACACATTAGGGTACAAGTCCAAACTAGTTTCATAGCTTAAGGAAGGGTCTAGGCACCATTTGACCCTTATAAAAGAGTTTACTCCTCAAGGTGTTCTTGGGCGGTAAACTCTCAAATCTTGCTGTTTTGATATGATTTTGATGTTATTAAGCACAATCTAAGCTATATAATACAAGTAGATAGAAGTACTCACGTTCTGGGACGAAAAGTCCGAAGATCTGCTAGAGAGAATTCGGCTTTTCTCTAGTTGGAAATGTAACTAATGAATAAATATGGTTCAGAATCCTATATATAGTCCTGGGATTTTTGGCAGAAAATATTTTATTCACGAAATGAACTCTAATATCAGAGAGTTTTGGAATAACAGAGTTGCACAAAACCCTAGTGCATCCACTCTCCTGATATCTCCTTAAGTGTAAACCCTGAAATAATCAAAATTATACCCAAAAGTCTGGAAATTCACTGTAACTGTTCTAACTTCTATTGACTTAATATGGTTCGTACGGGATGGAAATTTCGGGTTGTCACATCATCCCCCTGTTAGAGGGAATTTCGTCCCGAAATTAGAATCTATGTAAGGAAGTAGGTAGAAGTGATCGAGTCGTGAGGTGGAAACTTCCTAATCGATTGGTTCTCGCGCTCATAAGTGAATTCGGGTCCTCGGTTGGTATCCCAACGAACCTTCACTAACGGGCGACGGTGTTGCTTTGTCCGCTTGACCTCTCGGTCGAGGGTCACTACGGTTCTAATACGAAGGTGAGGATCTCGTTAATCTCGATCTCGTTGAGTGGCTTACGAGAGTCCTAACGGAAAGGTACAGTTTTAAAAATCGAGATGCGAAGGGTAAAATGTATGCTACTTAGTTCGCGGAGTAGGTCTAGTTTGTGAGAGACAGGACCGATTCTGGTAAGAATCTCGGAGGTCCTAACTATATTGGATTTTAGCTTTCCACGCTTTACGAAGCGTATTAAGCCATTCCCAGAGTGAGATTTCCTAAAGAATTTGGTCTCTCACTTGGAATTCCAATGGTTCTTTCTCTTGCTTAACTTCCCAGTCAAGGGCCACCCCTTGACTGGACTATGATAGTAGGTCTGCACGACCTAGAATTTGGCGAATTTCTGTCGGCGTCTCTGGTGTCGACAAATTCTCAACGGTTTTGACAAATTGAAAGAGTACTAAAAAATTCCAACATTACTAATAGTGTGTCTTAGGAATCTGACTCTTCAATTTCAAAACTCGTGCTTAGAGAACTTCGCGAAAGTTCCTCCGAGGGTAATGTTTCCTTGGGTTCCTTCTTACTACTAGGGTAGATAAGTAAGTCATTACATGGAGAAATGACGAACTGATCTAAGTAAGAACGGTGTACTCTATTCATCAACTCATGAATGCTACAGGCGTATTGGTCCTATCCGAGGGGTATCACTACGGACTCGAAGTGTCCGCATCGAGTTCGGAGGGTAGTCTTCAGGACATCCTTCCCTAACACTCGAACTAGTGATATTCGAATCTCATGTCCATTTCTGAAAGTAATTCTTTCCATGCGTTTGCTCCATCAACTCATCTATGCGAGGTAGAGATAACGATTTCTAAAGGAAATCTTAATGGAGTCCCCGATCGTCGAGGTACATATGATGAAATCCGTTGACTTCTGGAAGAATAAGACCGGAGCTCTCAAGGGTGAGAAGCCTGGTCTTCCAATTCTATTGCTGAGTAGTTTGCTGAGTTGTCTGGGTTGTTCTTCTATCTCTGTAGGTGTTTAGACTGTAAGGCGATCTGGTTATAAGAGTCATTCTGGGTTCTAAGTTCGTTCACATGCCAATGCGATTACTCGTAGTCTTGGGCAGTCTCCATCCTGAAGTTCATATTGGAATTCATACATGGTTCAACGATCACAATCTCGTGTATACGAGTCGTACATAATTAAGATTGAAAAGGTAGTCGAATAACTGATTCTTCCTTAAGCTCACATCCCATCGAGGGAAAAGAAGTTAAAGTGGAATCATCAATTCTAAACCCGTAGAACCTTGATTATATATCACCCTCATATATACATTCTTCAATGATATATCAACTGTATGAATCTTTGGATTGAAGTGGACGTACTGTACTAGTGATACTGCGGTGATTCCTTCGGAAAGGAAAAGAACCATAAGGTACTCCATGCATGAGTACTTCGGTGTTTTGATATGACGGCTTCGCTAAAAGACGATTATTGAGAAAGAGATGTACGTATGAAGCTGGTATTGCGAGGAACGAATTTACTCGAGTCGTATGATAAAGCCAGAATCATATGGAAACTAAAGACATTATATTTGAACATAAGGTGTTATAGAAAAGACACAACAGTGCAACCTTTAACATAGTTATTGTACTTAAGATTTACTACAAGACTATTGTTGCGAACAAGGTATACTACAAATGACAAGTATACGCAGCACGAGCATCCCTATACCGACAATATCTCGCAAAAGGTAAGACTCTAGTTGCACTAGTTTTAAACATACAAAATACTGATGATTTGAACGGAACCTATACTATAGTAGGGTCCTTAACTGCCTCTTTCCATTCCAAGGTCAAACTCCTCCGGATTCGCCGTTGTTCTTAACTGCTGGATAGTCCCTCTGGAAGTGTCCCATGATGCCACATAGATGGCATATCCAAGAGGTTTGGACATTGGTGGTTGAAGCGATGTGTCGGATCGGGGCATTTGCAGTAACGGATGGTGTGTCCCTTTTGGTTGCAGTTTAAGCACTGCATTTCCCAACAAAGTCCATGGTGGTGATAACTGCATTTGACGCATTTTGGGAGTTTTCCAGCATATTGCCTGGCTGGGTTAGGTACAATTGGGATACCCGAAGGGATGGTAGTAGGAGGTACCGATGTCGTGGCTGTGGAGGTTGTTACAGGTGGTTATTTCCTATTCGCCCTTCGAAGCGATTTGTCCTTAGATTTAGCCCAAGATTTCCGTTTGTTACTCTTGGTCTTGGGACACGGGGTGTCGTGGTAGTTTGCTGCTCATTGAGGTACTTGATTGTTACCTAGATTGGAATTGTTGTTAACAATCCCGCTAATATTCGCGTTGTTAGCATTAAGGTGGGTCAGAACAGCTGCCGAAAGGTATTGCCCTTTTGCATTAGGATCAACCCGACATCGCAACTGCCGAAAGGTATAACCTTTGAACATCCGTAGATTGTTCAATTTTCCTCTGTAGCTGGCAGCAGGTTTAACGAATGGTTAGTCCCGTAAAGGTACTCCTAATATAAGTATTAACCGTAGGCATCAGTAGATGTTCATTACCTCTGTTGCAAACAGGTGGGTTCCGGAATGGTTAGTCCCGTCCAGTTATCCTTTTGAACTAGGATAGGCAGAACAATTTACACATAATGTACTAGTAAATCATCCTAATGAATCTAGGTACAAGTATCCATGTAAGTGTTTACAGGTAAATGTATCTATGTAAAGGAATTAATGTAAGCGTATCTATGTAGACATATTCATGTAACATGTAATGTATAGTATAGACTCATGAATGAACTGACTCTGGTGTAATTCCTTGTAAAAGGAATAATGTTATGTATCTCCTAACTATCCCTATAATAGTTAACTGGAAGGTAATTGATTGTCCATGCAGGTTTATACACCCTTGCTACACAAGAGTGTGGGAAACTGAATGAAGGCTGAAAACTATAACATCAATACATATATAAGAACATAAGTGTATAGATATAGTTTTGTTCAAGAAGGTAAAAATGGTTTTTGTATGACATCTAAGAGTTTTAAACAATAATGAACAATGACTTGATGTCATTTTATTAAACCTTTCAAAACTATATACTTTTGCTACCAAGGTATTTTTAAGATAGAAAACAATCTCATGCATCACATTTTGAAGTATGCGAAATCTACTGGATGAAAACACAGTTATAAACACATATGAGTGATTAAATAACATGCTATTTTCTACTTGTATTCCCCCCCCCCCATTAAAGCATTTAAAGTCATTTAAAACATTGATTAAGGGGTATGAACTTACCTGTAGTGATCGGATCGGAAGGAAGTGCCGAACCAATGCTTGGTGTCAAGTGAAGACTTAGACACACACAATAATCCTAAATACATATGAAGACATATGTATATAACCAATTAGTGATTTTACCACTAATTAAACATCTATAAACCTCCTATTGCGAGGAAAACACTTTGGTCAAGTGCTAGGAGGCTATCGGGTTGCAACAAAGGAGTGCAAAGCCTCATCTGGGAGTTTATGGTCCAAAGACCATGTGTGTTGGAGTTTATGGCCCAGGGGAGTAAACTCCTAGCCGTAAACTCTCAATTGGGTCTCTAAATGATGCTCAAATCTATTACAACTTAAGTGGTTAAGTGCTTCAAAGCTTAAATAAGTGTTTGGGTAGGTTTAAGGCCCTAAAATGGCCATGCTTATTGTTCACGGCCCTGGTACCACTCCCCCATGAGTTTATGGCCTTAAACTCATGGTAAGGAGTACCATTTCATGAATCTTGGTCCTTAGGTCCATGGTGTAATGTTCTATGCTAAAAATCCAGGCTTACTAGAGTGTTAGGGCTTCCTTTTAACTCCTTTGAGGAGTTCACGGCCCTAATGAGTTTACTGCTGTAAACTCATGGCCATTTATGTTTATGAGGGTCCTAAATGTCATAAGGAAGCATCCTAAATTCAAGCCTAAGCCTTAGGAAGTGTTTGTGCATCAAAAGACCCCTAACTTGAGTTTACGGACAATGGACCATTTGGTCATGTGTTTGCGGCCGTAAAGACTTATGGGTGTTGGTATTTTGGTTGTTTTGGGTCCTAGACACATCAAGGTAAGGTGCTAAGCAAGTCTCTTGGCTTAATGAAGGCATTTAGGGCATTTTGGCACCTTAAAATGGAGTTCACGGCCCTAGAACTTCTTGGGCCGTGAACACCTTACTCTTGGTGTTCTAAGGTTGTTTTCTAGTCCTAAACACATTAGGGTACAAGTCCAAACTAGTTTCATTGCTTAAGGAATGGTCTAGGCACCATTTGACCCTTATAAAAGAGTTTACTCCTCAAGGTGTTCTTAGGCGGTAAACTCTCAAATCTTGTTGTTTTGATATGATTTTGATGTTATTAAGCACAATCTAAGCTATATAATACAAGTAGATAGAAGTACTCACGTTCTGGGACGAAAAGTCCGAAGATCCTCTAGAGAGAATTCGGCTTTTCTCTAGTTGGAAATGTAACTAATGAATAAATATGGTTCAGAATCCTATATATAGTCCTGGGATTTTTGGCAGAAAATATTTTATTCACGAAATGAACTCTAATATCAGAGAGTTTTGGAATAACAGAGTTGCACAAAACCCTAGTGCATCCACTCTCCTGATATCTCCTTAAGTGTAAACCCTGAAATAATCAAAATTATACCCAAAAGTCTGGAAATTCACTATAACTGTTCTAACTTCTATTGACTTAATATGGTTCGTACGGGATGGAAATTTCGGGTTGTCACATCATCCCCCTGTTAGAGGGAATTTCGTCCCGAAATTAGAATCTATGTAAGGAAGTAGGTAGAAGTGATCGAGTCGTGAGGTGGAAACTTCCTAATCGATTGGTTCTCGCGCTCATAAGTGAATTCGGGTCCTCGGTTGGTATCCCAACAAACCTTCACTAACAGGCGACGGCGTTGCTTCGTCCGCTTGACCTCTCGGTCGAGGGTCACTACGGTTCTAATACGAAGGTGAGGATCTCGTTAATCTCGATCTCGTTGAGTGGCTTACGAGAGTCCTAACGGAAAGGTACAGTTTTAAAAATCGAGATGCGAAGGGTAAAATGTATGCTACTTAGTTCGCGGAGTAGGTCTAGTTTGTGAGATACAGGACCGATTCTGGTAAGAATCTCGGAGGTCCTAACTATATTGGATTTTAGCTTTCCACGCTTTACGAAGCGTATTAAGCCATTCCCAGAGTGAGATTTCCTAAAGAATTTGGTCTCTCACTTGGAATTCCAATGGTTCTTTCTCTTGCTTAACTTCCCAGTCAAGGGCCACCCCTTGCCGGGTCAAAGTCGAAAGGGTTTTAATGATTTGCGAGGAGTTCTGAATGGACTACGATAGTAGGTCTGCACGACCTAGAATTTGGCGAATTTCTGTCGGCGTCTCTGGTGTCGACAAATTCTCAACGGTTTTGACAAATTGAAAGAGTACTAAAAAATTCCCACATTACTAATAGTGTGTCTTAGGAATCTGACTCTTCAATTTCAAAACTCGTGCTTAGAGAACTTCGCGAAAGTTCCTCCGAGGGTAATGTTTCCTTGGGTTCCTTCTTACTACTAGGGTAGATAAGTAAGTCATTACATGGAGAAATGACGAACTGATCTAAGTAAGAACGGTGTACTCTATTCATCAACTCATGAATGCTACAGGCGTATTGGTCCTATCCGAGGGGTATCACTACGGACTCGAAGTGTCCGCATCGAGTTCGGAGGGTAGTCTTCAGGACATCCTTCCCTAACACTCGAACTAGTGATATTCGAATCTCAGGTCCATTTCTGAAAGTAATTCTTTCCGTGCGTTTGCTCCATCAACTCATCTATGCGAGGTAGAGATAACGATTTCTAAAGGAAATCTTAATGGAGTCCCCGATCGTCGAGGTACATATGATGAAATCCGTTGACTTCTGGAAGAATAAGACCGGAGCTCTCAAGGGTGAGAAGCCTGGTCTTCCAATTCTATTGTTGTGTAGTTTGCTGAGTTGTCTGGGTTGTTCTTCTATCTCTGTAGGTGTTTAGACTGTAAGGCGATCTGGTTATAAGAGTCATACTGGGTTCTAAGTTCGTTCACATGCCAATGCGATTACTCGTAGTCTTGGGCAGTCTCCATCCTGAAGTTCATATTGGAATTCAGACATGGTTCAACGATCACAATCTCGTGTATACGAGTCGTACATAATTAAGATTGAAAAGGTAGTCGAATAACTGATTCTTCCTTAAGCTCACATCCCATCGAGGGAAAAAAAGTTAAAGTGGAATCATCAATTCTAAACCCGTAGAACCTTGATTATATATCACCCTCATATATACATTCTTCAATGATATATCAACTGTATGAATCTTTGGATTGAAGTGGACATACTGTACTAGTGATACTGCGGTGATTCCTTCGGAAAGGAAAAGAACCATAAGGTACTCCATGCATGAGTACTTCGGTGTTTTGGATATGACGGCTTCGCTAAAAGACGATTATTGAGAAAGAGATGTACAAATGAAGCTAGTATTGCGAGGAACGAATTTACTCGAGTCGTATGATAAAGCCAGAATCATATGGAAACTAAAGACATTATATTTGAACATAAGGTGTTACAGAAAAGACACAACAGTGCAACCTTTAACATAGTTATTGTACTTAAGATTTACTACAAGACTATTGTTGCGAACAAGGTATACTACAAATGACAAGTATACGCAGCACGAGCATCCCTATACCGACAAGATCTCGCAAAAGGTAAGACTCTAGTTGCACTAGTTTTAAACATACAAAATACTGATGATTTGAACGGAACCTATACTATAGTAGGGTCCTTAACTGCCTCTTTCGATTCCGAGGTCAAACTCCTCCGGATTCGCCGCTGTTCTTAACTGCTGGACAGTCCCTCTGGAAGTGTCCCATGATGCCACATAGATGGCATATCCGAGAGGTTTGGACATTGGTGGTTGAAGCGATGTGTCGGATCGGGGCATTTGCAGTAACGGATGGTGTGTCCCTTTTGGTTGCAGTTTAAGCACTGCATTTCCCAACAAAGTCCATGGTGGTGATAATTGCATTTGACGCATTTTGGGAGTTTTCCAGCATATTGCCTGGCTGGGTTAGGTACAATTGGGATACCCGAAGGGATGGTAGTAGGAGGTACCGATGTCGTGGCTGTGGAGGTTGTTACAGGTGGTTATTTCCTATTCGCCCTTCGAAGCGATTTGTCCTTAGATTTAGCCCAAGACTTCCGTTTGTTACTCTTGGTCTTGGGAATCGGGGTATCGTGGTAGTTTGCTGCTCGTTGAGGTACTTGATTGTTACCTAGATTGGAATTGTTGTTAACAATCCCGCTAATATTCGCGTTGTTAGCATTAAGGTGGGTCAGAACAGCTGCCGAAAGGTATTGTCCTTTTGCATTAGGATCAACCCGACATCGCAACTGCCGAAAGGTATAACCTTTGAACATCCGTAGATTGTTCAATTTTCCTCTGTAGCTGGCAGCAGGTTTAACGAATGGTTAGTCCCGTAAAGGTACTCCTAATATAAGTATTAACCGTAGGCATCAGTAGATGTTCATTACCTCTGTTGCAAACAGGTGGGTTCCGGAATGGTTAGTCCCGTCCAGTTATCCTTTTGAACTAGGATAGGCAGAACAATTTACACATAATGTACTAGTAAATCATCCTAATGAATCTAGGTACAAGTATCCATGTAAGTGTTTACAGGTAAATGTATCTATGTAAAGGAATTAATGTAAGCGTATCTATGTAGACATATTCATGTAACATGTAATGTATAGTATAGACTCATGAATGAACTGACTCTGGTGTAATTCCTTGTAATAGGAATAATGTTATGTATCTCCTAACTATCCCTAT
Organism: Lactuca serriola; assembly: GCF_051521515.1. Lineage (NCBI taxonomy): Eukaryota > Viridiplantae > Streptophyta > Magnoliopsida > Asterales > Asteraceae > Lactuca > Lactuca serriola. The sequence goes on along the minus strand of NC_136408.1, from coordinate 227,577,501 downwards.
AATAGTTAACTGGAAGGTAATTGATTGTCCATGCAGGTTTATACACCCTTGCTACACAAGAGTGTGGGAAACTGAATGAAGGCTGAAAACTATAACATCAATACATATATAAGAACATAAGTGTATAGATATAGTTTTGTTCAAGAAGGTAAAAATGGTTTTTGTATGACATCTAAGAGTTTTAAACAATAATTAACAATGACTTGATGTCATTTTATTAAACCTTTCAAAACTATATACTTTTGCTACCAAGGTATTTTTAAGATAGAAAACAATCTCATGCATCACATTTTGAAGTATGCGAAATCTACCGGATGAAAACACAGTTATAAACACATATGAGTGATTAAATAACATGTTGTTTTCTACTTGTATTCCTCCCCCCCCCCCCCATTAAAGCATTTAAAGTCATTTAAAACATTGATTAAGGGGTATGAACTTACCTGTAGTGATCGGATCGGAAGGAAGTGCCGAACCAATGCTTGGTGTCAAGTGAAGACTTAGACACACACAATAATCCTAAATACATATGAAGACATATGTATATAACCAATTAGTGATTTTACCACTAATTAAACATCTATAAACCTCCTATTGCGAGGAAAACACTTTGGTCAAGTGCTAGGAGGCTATCGGGTTGCAACAAAGGAGTGCAAAGCCTCATCTGGGAGTTTATGGTCCAAAGACCATGTGTGTTGGAGTTTATGGCCCAGGGGAGTAAACTCCTAGCCGTAAACTCTCAATTGGGTCTCTAAATGATGCTCAAATCTATTACAACTTAAGTGGTTAAGTGCTTCAAAGCTTAAATAAGTGTTTGGGTAGGTTTAAGGCCCTAAAATGGCCATGCTTATTGTTCACGGCCCTGGTACCACTCCCCCATGAGTTTATGGCCTTAAACTCATGGTAAGGAGTACCATTTCATGAATCTTGGTCCTTAGGTCCATGGTGTAATGTTCTATGCTAAAAATCCAGGCTTACTAGAGTGTTAGGGCTTCCTTTTAACTCCTTTGAGGAGTTCACGGCCCTAATGAGTTTACTGCTGTAAACTCATGGCCATTTATGTTTATGAGGGTCCTAAATGTCATAAGGAAGCATCCTAAATTCAAGCCTAAGCCTTAGGAAGTGTTTGTGCATCAAAAGACCCCTAACTTGAGTTTACGGACAATGGACCATTTGGTCATGTGTTTGCGGCCGTAAAGACTTATGGGTGTTGGTATTTTGGTTGTTTTGGGTCCTAGACACATCAAGGTAAGGTGCTATGCAAGTCTCTTGGCTTAATGAAGGCATTTAGGGCATTTTGGCACCTTAAAATGGAGTTCACGGCCCTAGAACTTCTTGGGCCGTGAACATCTTACTCTTGGTGTTCTAAGGTTGTTTTCTAGTCCTAAACACATTAGGGTACAAGTCCAAACTAGTTTCATTGCTTAAGGAAGGGTCTAGGCACCATTTGACCCTTATAAAAGAGTTTACTCCTCAAGGTGTTCTTGGGCGGTAACTCTCAAATCTTGCTGTTTTGATATGATTTTGATGTTATTAAGCACAATCTAAGCTATATAATACAAGTAGATACAAGTACTCACGTTCTGGGACGAAAAGTCTGAAGATCCTCTAGAGAGAATTCGGCTTTTCTCTAGTTGGAAATGTAACTAATGAATAAATATGGTTCAGAATCCTATATATAGTCTTGGGATTTTTGGCAGAAAATATTTTATTCACGAAATGAACTCTAATATCAGAGAGTTTTGGAATAACAGAGTTGCACAAAACCCTAGTGCATCCACTCTCCTGATATCTCCTTAAGTGTAAACCCTGAAATAATCAAAATTATACCCAAAAGTCTGGAAATTCACTGTAACTGTTCTAACTTCTATTGACTTAATATGGTTCGTACGGGATGGAAATTTCGGGTTGTCACATCATCCCCCTGTTAGAGGGAATTTCGTCCCGAAATTAGAATCTATGTAAGGAAGTAGGTAGAAGTGATCGAGTCGTGAGGTGGAAACTTCCTAATCGATTGGTTCTCGCGCTCATAAGTGAATTCGGGTCCTCGGTTGGTATCCCAACGAACCTTCACTAACGGGCGACGGTGTTGCTTTGTCCGCTTGACCTCTCGGTCGAGGGTCACTACGGTTCTAATACGAAGGTGAGGATCTCGTTAATCTCGATCTCGTTGAGTGGCTTACGAGAGTCCTAACGGAAAGGTACAGTTTTAAAAATCGAGATGCGAAGGGTAAAATGTATGCTACTTAGTTCGCGGAGTAGGTCTAGTTTGTGAGATACAGGACCGATTCTGGTAAGAATCTCGGAGGTCCTAACTATATTGGATTTTAGCTTTCCACGCTTTACGAAGCGTATTAAGCCATTCCCAGAGTGAGATTTCCTAAAGAATTTGGTCTCTCACTTGGAATTCCAATGGTTCTTTCTCTTGCTTAACTTCCCAGTCAAGGGCCACCCCTTGAGTGGACTACGATAGTAGGTTTGCACGACCTAGAATTTGGCGAATTTCTGTCGGCGTCTCTGGTGTCGACAAATTCTCAACGGTTTTGACAAATTGAAAGAGTACTAAAAAATTCCCACATTACTAATAGTGTGTCTTAGGAATCTGACTCTTCAATTTCAAAACTCGTGCTTAGAGAACTTCGCGAAAGTTCCTCCGAGGGTAATGTTTCCTTGGGTTCCTTCTTACTACTAGGGTAGATAAGTAAGTCATTACATGGAGAAATGACGAACTGATCTAAGTAAGAACGGTGTACTCTATTCATCAACTCATGAATGCTACAGGCGTATTGGTCCTATCCGAGGGGTATCACTACGGACTCGAAGTGTCCGCATCGAGTTCGGAGGGTAGTCTTCAGGACATCCTTCCCTAACACTCGAACTAGTGATATTCGAATCTCAGGTCCATTTCTGAAAGTAATTCTTTCCGTGCGTTTGCTCCATCAACTCATCTATGCGAGGTAGAGATAACGATTTCTAAAGGAAATCTTAATGGAGTCCCCGATCGTCGAGGTACATATGATGAAATCCGTTGACTTCTGGAAGAATAAGACCGGAGCTCTCAAGGGTGAGAAGCCTGGTCTTCCAATTCTATTGCTGAGTAGTTTGCTGAGTTGTCTGGGTTGTTCTTCTATCTCTGTAGGTGTTTAGACTGTAAGGCGATCTGGTTATAAGAGTCATACTAGGTTCTAAGTTCGTTCACATGCCAATGCGATTACTCGTAGTCTTGGGTAGTCTCCATCCTGAAGTTCATATTGGAATTCACACATGGTTCAACGATCACAATCTCGTGTATACGAGTCGTACATAATTAAGATTGAAAAGGTAGTCGAATAACTGATTCTTCCTTAAGCTCACATCCCATCGAGGGAAAAGAAGTTAAAGTGGAATCATCAATTCTAAACCCGTAGAACCTTGATTATATATCACCCTCATATATACATTCTTCAATGATATATCAACTGTATGAATCTTTCGATTGAAGTGGACGTACTGTACTAGTGATACTGCGGTGATTCCTTCGGAAAGGAAAAGAACCATAAGGTACTCCATGCATGAGTACTTCGGTGTTTTGATATGACGGCTTCGCTAAAAGACGGTTATTGAGAAAGAGATGTACGTATGAAGCTAGTATTGCGAGGAACGAATTTACTCGAGTCGTATGATAAAGCCAGAATCATATGGAAACTAAAGACATTATATTTGAACATAAGGTGTTACAGAAAAGACACAACAGTGCAACCTTTAACATAGTTATTGTACTTAAGATTTACTACAAGACTATTGTTGCGAACAAGGTATACTACAAATGACAAGTATACGCAGCACGAGCATCCCTATACCGACAAGATCTCGCAAAAGGTAAGACTCTAGTTGCAATAGTTTTAAACATACAAAATACTGATGATTTGAACGGAACCTATACTATAGTAGGGTCCTTAACTGCCTCTTTCCATTCCGAGGTCAAACTCCTCCGGATTCGCCGCTGTTCTTAACTGCTGGACAGTCCCTCTGGAAGTGTCCCATGATGCCACATAGATGGCATATCCGAGAGGTTTGGACATTGGTGGTTGAAGTGATGTGTCGGATCGGGGCATTTGCAGTAACGGATGGTGTGTCCCTTTTGGTTGCAGTTTAAGCACTGTATTTCCCAACAAAGTCCATGGTGGTGATAATTGCATTTGACGCATTTTGGGAGTTTTCCAGCATATTGCCTGGCTGGGTTAGGTACAATTGGGATACCCGAAGGGATGGTAGTAGGAGGTACCGATGTCGTGGCTGTGAAGGTTGTTACAGGTGGTTATTTCCTATTCGCCCTTCGAAGCGATTTGTCCTTAGATTTAGCCCAAGATTTCCGTTTGTTACTCTTGGTCTTGGGACACGGGGTGTCGTGGTAGTTTTCTGCTCGTTGAGGTACTTGATTGTTACCTGGATTGGAATTGTTGTTAACAACCCCGCTAATATTCGCATTGTTAGCATTAAGGTGGGTCCGAACAGCTGACACGGCAGCCGAGACTGCAGCTTGAAAGGTAGCTGCATCAATATGAATAGTTGGTGTTTGGTTGATGGGCTGATCGTTTTTCTTTGGCAAGATGATTCTGTTACACGGAAAGAAAATGAATTTGTGAGCGAGAATGGTTGAACCTAGACGTAGTTCGATCCCTCATGTAAAGAATAGAAGTATGCTCTCTAAGGTTTGACCTACATCCCTATGATGCAGTCCTAGTACGGAATGGAAGTATGTTCACGAAGGTTTGACATACATCCCTATGATGCAGTCCTACCAAAGATTGGAAGGAAGTGCGTACAATGGTCTCAAGACGTTTGTCGTTTGCGCCGAGGTACTATGGGTTGGTGGATAATATGATCCAACCACCGAAAGAGACTCGGAAATGTCTCCAGATTTTAAATTACTATAGTCCAATGACTTGACTAAAGCATGATTCAGATAGACTCCAATGAAAGTATGATGAGAGTATTTGAACAAAAACATGACACGGAATTTAGCCGACTGTCAACATTAACGATGTTTAAGATGAAATAAGTTCAGGGAAAATTGACCTTGAAGCAGGTCTTACATCATTTCCGGAGTATCCAAAGTTTTGGCCGTATAAAGGCCTAACTAAAAGTACTTACAGTACAAGGCAGTTCCATAGAAAAATGCCACATAAGACATAGACAGGAACACAATTCTTTTAAAACAAGAGGGAAATTAAAGTATCTCCTACTGGCGACGGTCATCCCTCTAGTGAACTCTCAGTTCAGCCAGTTGATGTTCCACATCAAGATGGTGTCTTTCGTACACCCTCTGGCATACGCGGAGTTCTATGACTTCGGCTCGTGATTCAGCCAGTGCTTGCAGCAGGTTTTCATGGTTTCTCTCAGATCTCTCACGAGCATCTTCTAGACGAATGGTGCGGAGGGTATGCATGCTCGTATCGGCGACTACTTCAGTGATCTGATGTAGGGCTGTCCTGCCTTGAATCTCATTTCGGGCCACTCTGCGGACCAAGATTGGCAAGATTCTGTCTGCTGAGCCCCCATTGCTCAGGTCATAGAAGCTTCAGTCACTATTAAATGACATGGGCAGATCTTGTCCTTGGCTCCATGTATCCAAGCGTTCCACCCACTCAGGCGTCGGGCCATAAAAAGACGGACGAGGGTTAGGAATTGGAAAAGGGAGCTGCCTGGGGTACGTTCTCAACCTCGGGTTCGGAGTTAGCACCGTCTGAAAGGTCTTCATCATGGTGATCATTCACAGGGATAGGATGATCATTCTCTGGTTCTTCTTCAAACCATCCAACAATGACCTCATTTGGAAGGTACTGGTTGCCGTGGGGATGGAGTCCAACCATGTTATCTACGCGAGAATTGGGGTAAGAAAATAATTATTAGACGAACTATCTAGATAATTATTAGAAAATCTTCATTAGTTACATCGCTATTTGTATGGTGCATACCAGTTATATGTAATCAACACATGATAGGCCTTCGAATAAGTGACCTTAACTCCATATTCACAAGGAATAGGGGTAAAGCAAAAATTTCACCGATTCTAAGTTTATAAGATCCTAGTTACATATAGCCTTAGTGTATCCACTTAGCAATTATCAACTTAGTAATGAAGACCCTTTTTAGTTCTCAAGTAAGTAATTATGGTAACACAAAACACCCCTATGGTATTTTAGACTTAGGTTTTGTTATAATGTTCTCATTGTGGTAATGTTGGTAAGTTTTTAGACTTGTTGCCATATCACAACCATTCTTAGGCATGTGCTAATCACTCCTTGGAACAACATACTTGATCAGGCTATGCCACTCCCAAGACTGACCATACATCCCCGAGCTTACCTGTGATATTCAACAATCACAATACTTTTGTTCTTGTCATTGTGACACGGATTTTAGTATGAATGCAGGCACGTATACTTTGTTAAATATTTTATTATTTAAAAGTATAGACTCTTAGACAGAGTGTTTTAATCCCAATGTATTTATAGTTAGTATATCTTTTATGGGTTGATATACTATATTCACTATAAACAATGCTCTGATACCAATCTGTCACACCCCAAAACCAAGAAAGGCGGAAACGTTTGTGGGGTGGAGGACGTCATGTGAAGTATCATAACTGTGTAAAGTAGTAAACAAGCAACAACATCATCCATTGCATTAAAAGTAAAGTTTTAATACATGTGTGTTCTTTCATAATGTACAACAATAAAATGAATAATCAGAATAAGACGAGTCGTGTCTTTGCTCCGTCTTCTCAAAACCTGGCCATCGTACCTGTCTACTAGTGACCTAAGAATACAAGTTAATTTGAAAGCGAGTATCAGCCTAAAGCTGGTGAATTCATAAGTATTTAAGTGTAATTGTCTTGTTTTGGAAAACTGTTATGAATGCCATGTAAATCTTTAAATGAAACAGTTGATATAAGTATGAAAACCCTAGAAAATCCCATATTTCATACTAGTATGCAATGTAGTCTTCTACCAAAACCCGAATGTTTTGCTATAAAAATGATAGTTTTTCCTTCCTTTTGACTATTACTAACAGTACTTAGCCTAACTCATCGTTTATGTGAATGCATCACAAAATAAAGTAATAGGCAAAATATAATCATGTAAGTGTTGCCCTTTGCATTAGGATCAACCCGACATCGCAACTGCCGAAAGGTATAACCTTTGAACATCCGTAGATTGTTCAATTTTTCTCTGTAGCTTACAGCAGGTTTAAGGAATGGTTAGTCCCGTAAAGGTACTCATAATATAAGTATTAACCGTAGGCATCCGTAGATGTTCGTTACCTCTAATGCTAATAGGTGGGTTCCGGAATGGTTAGTCCCGTCCAATTATCCTTTTGAACTAGGATAGGCAGAACAATTTACACATAATGTACTAGTAAATCATCCTAATGAATCTAGGTACAAGTATCCATGTAAGTGTTTACAGATAAATGTATCTATGTAAAGGTATTCATGTAAGCGTATCTATGTAGACATATTCATGTAACATGTAATGTATAGTATATAGACTCATGAATGAACTGACTCTGGTGTAATTCCTAGTAATAGGAATAATGTTATGTATCTCCTAACTAACCCTATAATAGTTAACTGGAAGGTATTTGATTGTCCTTTCAGGTTTATACACCCTTGCTACACAAGAGTGTGGGAAACTTATTGAAGGTTGAAAACTATAACATCAATACATATATAAGAACATAAGTGTATAGATATAGTTTTGTTCAAGAAGGTAAAAATGGTTTTTGTATGACATCTAAGAGTTTTAAACAATAATTAACAATCACTTGATGTCATTTTACTAAACATTTCAAAACTATACACTTTTGCTACCAAGGTATTTTTAAGATAGAAAACCATTTCATGCATTACATTTTGAAGTATGTGAAATCTACTGGATGAAAACACAGTTATAAATACATATGAGTGATTAAATAACATGTTGTTTTCTACTTGTATCCCCCCCCCCCATTAAAGCATTTAAAATCATTTAAAACATTGATTAAGGGGTATGAACTCACCTGTAGTGAGCGGATCGGAAGGAAGTGTCGGACTAGTGCTTGGTGTCAAGTGAAGACTTAGACACACACAATAATGCTAAATACATATGAAGACATATGTATATAACGAATTAGTGATTTTACCACTAATTAAACATGTATAAACATCCTATTGCGAGGAAAACACTTTGGTCAAGTGCTAGGAGGCTATCGGGTTGCAACAAAGGAGTGCAAAGCCTCATCTGGGAGTTTATGGTCCAAAGACCATGTGTGTTGGAGTTTATGGCCCAAGGGAGTAAACTCCTAGCCGTAAACTCTCAATTGGGTCTCTAAATGATGCTCAAATCTATTACAACTTAAGTGGTTAAGTGCTTCAAAGCTTAAACAAGTGTTTGGGTAGGTTTAAGGCCCTAAAATGGCCATGCTTAATGTTCACGGCTCGGGTACCACTCCCCCATGAGTTTATGGCCTTACACTCATGGTAAGGAGTACCATTTCATGAATCTTGGTCCTTAGGTCCATGATGTAATGTTATATGCTAAAAATCCAGGCTTACTAGAGTGTTAGGGCTTCCTTTTAACTCCTTTGAGGATTTCACGGCCCTAATGAGTTTACTGCTGTAAACTCATGGCCATTTATGTTTATGAGGGTCCTAAATGTCATAAGGAAGCATCCTAAATTCAAGCCTAAGCCTTAGGAAGTGTTTGTGCATCAAAAGACCCCTAACTTGAGTTTACGGACAATGGACCATTTGTTCATGTGTTTGCGGCCGTAAAGACTTATGGGTGTTGGTATTTTGGTTGTTTTGGGTCCTAGACACATCACGGTAAGGTGCTATGCAAGTCTCTTGGCTTAATGAAGGCATTTAGGGCATTTTGGCACCTTAAAATGGAGTTCACGGCCCTAGAACTTCTTGGGCCGTGAACATCTTACTCTTGGTGTTCTAAGGTTGTTTTCTAGTCCTAAACACATTAGGGTACAAGTCCAAACTAGTTTCATTGCTTAAGGAAGGGTCTAGGCACCATTTGACCCTTATAAAAGAGTTTACTCCTCAAGGTGTTCTTGGGCGGTAAACTCTCAAATCTTGCTGTTATGATATGATTTTGATGTTATTAAGCACAATCTAAGCTATATAATACAAGTAGATAGAAGTACTCACGTTCTGGGACGAAAAGTCCGAAGATCCTTGAGAGAGAATTCGGCTTTTCTCTAGTTGGAAATGTAACTAATGAATAAATATGGTTCAGAATCCTATATATAGTCCTGGGATTTTTGGCAGAAAATATTTTATTCACGAAATGAGCTCTAATATCATAGAGTTTTGGAATAACAGAGTTACACAAAACCCTAGTGCATCCACTCTCCTGCTATCTCCTTAAGTGTAAACCTTGAAATACTCAAACTTATACCCAAAAGTTTGGAAATTCATTGTAACTGTTCTAACTTGTATTGACTTAATATGGTTCGTATAGGATGGAAATTTCGGGTTGTCACAGTCATGTTCTAATGACCTCTCATCATATGATGCATTGCTTGGACTTAGGTCTTTTATAGTCAAATTCCATAACATACTATACCTTCCTTCATGTTCTAGTCATATCTTAAAAGGTAGCATTTCTAGCTACAAGCTTCTTTAACAATGATCACAATACTTCTATTGATTGCTTTGATTATCTTTCACTTTAATCTTCTCGCTTAAATCAATGCTACATCAAACTTGGTTCTCTGAACCACATTACATAATCATCTTAGTCGGACTTGATTTGATATGACCACTAGGGTCAGATTAACAATCATCTTCTTCGTCATTACCAAAACAATGATAACGACAGACATGAACAAAATATAATCAATTACTAGTTCCTTGGTAACCTAGTGACTTTCCCTGATCCAAGCGTAAGTCCTGTGCTTCCGGTAGTATAGGCCTCTACTACCATTGACACCTACTTATACTCGTCCCAAGTATTGTCTCGCAGTTTTCCAATTCACCATACAAGAAAATCAGATAACACACCAGATAACAAAACCAAGGTTTATATTACTTCTTGAAACGACTACACTAATGTTCAAGTTCAACCTATACTATGCCTCTAATAGGCTACACCTCATGATACTATCCACATGGCTACTTCACAACTTGATCTTCGGGTATCAATCCTCATTCTTGATTCCTTGCATTGTCATCTGCTTCATCAAGGATCATATGGAATGCCTCTTCCTTCGGATTTCGTGGTGCATTTTGCTTTGTAGCTCCTTTCTTCTTTGGGCAGTCTTGCTTGAAGTTCCCTTCTTCATTACATCGATAACACACCTTTTTGTTGAATGTACACTCGTTGGCGTAATGCCCATGCTTACCGCCCTTGAAACAAGTCACCTCATCACCGTATTTTCTAGAGTGTTTCTTTTTTCACTTCTTGCACCATTTTTCTTCACTTCCTCCTCCTCCGAACTTCGAAGATTTTCTCTTCTTGTTGGACCTTGAAGATCCTTCAAACTTTCTCTTTTCGCCAACTTCAACCTTGCTGGTGACTCTTCCCTTGATCATATCTTCAACAGACTTGGCAGCCCAGATAGCTACCTCTAGAGTAGGTGCATGTCGTACTGGCACCGCGTACTCCCATGGAAGTCCCTTTGTGTATTTGTCGATTTTTTTTCAGCTCGTCTTGGACAAGGGAGCAAACCAAACTCCATTTTGTCCGTGAAGTTGTTGGTGTATTCATCAATGGACATGCTTCCTTTCTTCAAAGTTAGGAATTGATTCTCTAGCTCGAGCAGGTTTAGGCTGAGCAGTACTTGCGCTTGATTGCACCAAAAACTCTGCCTAAGGCAGTTGCAGGGGCTCATTGGGGCTTTGATTCTTCCCCAGGGTGTTCCACCAGCGAACAGCGCCTCCTCTGAACTGTCGTACTGCAAACGTGGTTTGTAGCTTGCGTTTGCAACCACATGCCATGAAGGCTAATTCCATCTCCGAAATCCAATCCATGACTCTGATCGGATCTTCCTTCCCAGTGAAAGTCGATGGCCTGCAAGTTAGAAAATATTTGTACTTGCATCCATTCTTCTCGACTCCTTCATCTTGATTGTTCCTCTTAATTACCAGTGGATCAGCTTGACCAACGGTCCTACTGTTGTTCCCTTCCTCAGACTGCCCGGCATTCAACTCGAGCTGTTCAATAGGCATCGTACGTTCATCTCGATTCAGTTGAAGAAAGCATCTTGTTTCTTCCATTTGACGATCTAACATCATCTGGATCATTGCTTGTACCCCAACCAAAGTGATTGGATCGGGTGCGACAGCTACTTCTGGCGCACACTCAATCACTTGTGGATCAAGTTATGGGCTACTGCTTCCTAATCCGCTTTGAGTTCTCACCATGTCGGTCTATACACCGATTCAGACGTTCGGTGTCCGGTGATGAGAATTTAGATAGGATAGATTTTATTTACAATCGACATGTAAACCTCCCTATTACTCCGAAAAGTTACATGCCAGTTCTAATACCGTAATTAAACGTTTAGAAATCTGAACACATAAAGTTTCTAGATCTGTCGGTAGAGTCCTTTTTGGCGCATCTGCCAGGGTTATCTCGTTTGTTGATAGTATCGTTTCTGAGAATCCAATCGTAATACATGTCGATCGGTTTTTAGAGTACAGCCGGTGAATACACAGTTCAAATAACACCTACAGGTTGCGAGTCTGCTAGTGTTCCATTGGACTGGCTAGAATAGTCTGTGTTTGTCATCCATACTTTGCTAGATGACAGGACCAACACTTGGGTAAAAGGCTTCTCTCATGGTTCACCTCTCACCCTTATCTCATTCTCTATATCACCTTTCATCATTTTGTTTTTGTCACACAACAGCTATTTCATCTACCCATATTTACCCAACACATTTTGTAGATATAAAATCCATATACAGTTTAAATCATTCAAAACATGTATAAAAATCTTTCACCTAGCATAGTCGGGAAGTATACAGACAATATGCACACATATCATGTAATTTATATTAAATACTACATATCTATGTGTAAAATGAAAGTAACTATGCACTCACTTGGTAAGGTGGTGACTCTGTACTCGGACAACACTTCGTTATCTCAAAACAATTCTCCCTTGACAAAACCTAGTATCAATACCACTAGGGTTTAGTCTAACGTTGACCGCGACTAATTAATAGTCTAGCTATTATTACTATTATATAAGCGTTAAACAACACTCTTATATAACTCATAATAATAGCCCTAATAATTATTTTAAGGTCCTAATAACAGTACCATATTAAGATATACTAATGATAGAGTAGGCGTAGCTCACTTACAGCGTGTTTTCTCGAAAACCGGGCTCTGCCAGAGGAGAGTTTCTGAGTAGAAAGCTCTTCTTTTCGGAGTCGTCAGGCGCTCCTGGGCATCCGCCTCATGCAAGGGAGTTACCCTAGGCTTTGGGGGGTTTGGGGGGCTTAGAGAGAATTTCTAGAGAGAGAAAGAAGGGTTGGACGGTGGGAGAAATGAGCTTCACCCGACACCTCTATTTATAGGCTGGAAAACAGCTCTACTCGTCGAGTAGGAGGACTTACTCGTCGAGTCCATGCCACATGTAACCTTCTGGTGGCCAGCTTTGGAGAGGAAGCAACAGCCAGGATTTCGCCACGTCACCCGATTTCCCACAGCTCATTCCCGACTTATTAAAATCATAACTTTCGCATACGAGCTCCCGTTTTGACGTTTGTTATATCCACGTGTAGGTAAAAGCAAGATCTAAAACTTTCATTTAGATTCCGTCAGCTAATTCTCACCGATCTTAAATTTAACAATAGGAGGAGATTATACCGTTAAATATTCGCGTAAAATTCATAACTTTTACATATAGACTCCATTTTCATCTGTCTTTTTATCGTTGAGTTCCTATTAATGATATCTTCAACTCTGATTTAGGTTGCATAGGCCAAAAACCGCTCGAACTAAAATTCGAGTTTCGGGTCGTGCATTGTTATGCCAAATCTTAGAAAATTCATAACTTCCTCATACAAAGTCAGATTTGGGCCTTCTTTTTTTGTATGTTCTTGGTTTAACGTATACTACAACTTTTGTTTAGATCACTAAGGCTAAAAAGTCCTTTATCGTAAATTCATTGTTTACGTCTCTCGATGTCGTGCCGGTTTTACCAAAAAACTTCGACGGGCCATAACTTTTTCGTTATAACTCGGATTTCGGCGTTCTTTATATGACTAGCCCGGATTTGCAGACGTTACAGTAAGTTATATGGTGTTTCTGATTTATGATTTCCACGTCTTGCTTTATTAACTTTTGTTGTGTGCATATGTTTTTTTAGCATTTCTGTGAATGCCTTAAAGTTAAACGATCCATGCTTGATAGTGTTGTGCGGTCTTATATGGTAGAATATTGGTTTGAGATAGCCATACAGAAAAAGGAAAGAAGAGATGCTTTTAGAATATATGTTGTATTTTCCCCTGTAATATTCCTTTTTCAACTTTGTTTCTTTTACGGTTTTGGTTCATTTGCTACTTTTTAACTTTTTGTTATAACAGGATAGATAGGAAACGGTGGCGGTGGGGGTGGGGCTAGGAGCAATCTTGATGAAAAAATGATACCAGAAACATCCGATGAAGACTAGTATGAGAAAAAAAACATACAAACAAGGTAATTGGGTTATTTTTTTATGAACAACTCAATAATGTTGTTTATCAATGTCAGTATATACTTTGCATAGAACACAAATACCAATGTTGTTGGAATCGATCCATTTGGTTGCTGAAAATAAACCCAAAAATAATATGAAATCCAAGATTAGGTCAAAGGATCACTTATAACTAGAAGTAAAAAATCATGTGAATGGTGAGAGGAATCTTTCATGAATTATGGATACTTACTAATTTATAAGATTAATTTTCCTGTCATGAACTATGGATGCTAAAATTTATTCTTTGCTAACTCAGGTTTATAAATGGGTGGTCAGAGGATTCTTGCACATGAGGTCATAGTTATAAACAACATTTATATTGTTCAGGTTCCTACTGGGTCAAATGCCCCTTTTTTCCAGATTCATTGATATGAAGTAATTAAGGAAATACAATGGCTGTTGAATTGAATCTCATAGGGTTATAGATGTTGAAGAATAGGAGGTTGCACATGGGGTTATAAAGTTAGACACTAACAACTCATAAATAATTAGAAGTAGGATGTTGTAATACACAATTGCATGCAAGTCTATTGTTATGTCTTGCATTCAACTCTAAATTAAATTTTGGCTGAATGAAAACAAAGCAACGTTATATCTATTACGAAATCATAGGTGTTTATCTACAGTTGGTTGGTCAAAAGTACCCTTAGAGTTGCTGGAAAAAAAGGCATTAACCAAATTAGAATTTATGTTATGCAATAAATGTCCTTTTTCTTTTCTCAAATTTGTTTTATGGTTGTATTTTTTATTTTTCATGACATTAAGTTTTGTGATTTATTTATGTGTCTGATTTATAATTACATATTACCCTTATTTACATAAAAGTTAAAACTGATAGGTTATAAATGGATGAATATAGGCATGTTTTGGACATAGTTGGATTATATTAATTAGAAATAATCATATTAATTTTTTTTAAAGTTTTGTTTAAAATAATTTGCTTGTCTAATGTCACAATTTTTTTTTATTATTACATTAATAGTCTTATTTAAAAAACAAATATCAAATGATGAATGTATTAAACAAATATATATTTGGATGGTCATTATAAATGTTTTTTTAGATAAATTTGTTGAACTTTTCAAATTAACCCTTAACCTTATCATACTTTGAAAACAAAGTTAATCCATTATATCGTCATTTACATAAAAGTTAATGGCGGATTCTTCAAACAATAAAGTTAATTAGGTGTCTCTATTAAAACATATAAATCCAATTAAAATTGATTGTTAAGCATCAAATATTTTAATTGGATTGGTTCCTAAATATCAATATCCATATTAGGTTGATAAATTTTAACATGGAAACTTTACGTGTCATTTCTTATAATGATATAACATGGACAAGTTTATATCTTACGCCCTCATTGTGAACAAAGACTTATCTATAAATAATACTTCAATGAGGCTTATCTACTCATGAAAACTATTCCCTAGAAAATAACTTCCCCTATAAAAACTAATTTATGAAAACTATATATATATATATATATATATATATATATATATATATATATATATATAATGCATTTTTAGTCAAATGTTAAAATTTATGTCGTACGAATGATACAACACCGAGTACAATTATTCAATGCACAATATCCTTAAATATCTATATACGTTTGACTCAGCCTCTATTATATTTCACTCTTCTCCACTATGTATCTCGTCTCGAACTACGTGAACTCATTTGTCAAGTGAATCGGTGAAAGTTGAATTGATCATCCTTTATCTTCAAGCCGATTGAATTGGCTAACACTAAATATGATTTATATTGCATCCATTCTCTCAGTTCGGTCACAAGCATACCCGAGAAAACATTCTCCACTGATTTTTTGTTGTATCTTTTTGGGCTTTAGAAAAACCAATCAGCACCACCATTGGAACATTCTCCACTTACATCGATCTTGAACATTAAGAGAAAAATGGTGCGCTTTCTTTGTCGTCCTCTCTATTCCTAGGTTTTCTTCATCTAGGGTTTTTACAAGGTTTGGTTTCTATGCCAGGCTTGGTAAAATCTAAGTTTCGAGTTGATGATACTCAAAACCTTCAGGATTTCAGTGCTTTCGTGTGTAAAAGAAAAAGAGAGAATCAGAGTACAAAAATTTTGGCAATGTGATATCAAAGAATCTTTGATATAATAGAAGATAGATCCCGGCAAAATATACAATTCATTCATCATCAAGAGAGATGACGAACTTCTTGTGTGGTTTCCCGTAAATTACAATCGAAAACTTATTGAGGAGTATCGAAGGACCTCTTTTCATAAAGGTCATGGGTGGCTTCGTTTTTACATAAATTTACAACTTGACATAAGTGTAAAGAATTATGCAAAAATACTTGCATGACCAGTGTATTTAAGAAGAAGTAGGTTTTGAAAAATTGTGAATTAACGAAAGTTAGAAAATGTTCAAACGAAAATCTTTTTTTTCAAAAGAAAATTTTAACAACTAAATCTATTGGGTAGAAATGACTTGGGATGAGTACATTTCATTAAGATCACACAATGGAAATGAAAAAGAGATTTTGAACATCAAAAGTGGTACATTGAAACAAATATTTCGTGATAATCTTGAACATTAAATGTTAACCGTCAATAAGTTAACTTGAGTTTTGTTGGGTTTCACCTTCATCATGGAAATATGACTTTGGATCATGAACACATATTCGTGACATACCTATATCATGTTTGGTTTGGACCAAAGATGTCTTGGGCATGTGTCATCGTGTGTGATCTTGTTATAAATTTTGGGTGAAAAAGATTGGGTATGAAGACTCAATGTACCTCTGCAAAAAATTGGACTTAGCAAAAATCTCTTTGCTCATCATGAGAAGAAAAAAGTATATCGTCGACTAATGTGAACATGTTACAGCGTGCTTCTAGGGACTCCTGACTAGGACAAAAGTTTTGTTTCGTACATGTTCCTTTGGAATGTTTTAATTTGGCATGCAAAAGAACAACACTTTGTTACAACAAGCTTCCAAAATAAGGAAAATATTTTTGTGTTTTCCAATTTAAAAAAAAAATAAAACTCAAATATAATGACAATAATTTTGGATTTTGGATTTTTTAAATGCAAAACAAAACTAAGAAAATATTTTTGTATTTTTGAATTTTATAAAGAAAAAACTAAAATAAAAAAAATCTCTTTGGATTTTTTAATGTTATCAACGAAAGGACAAAAATCAAGAAAAAAGATATAACAAACACTATACATGGACAAATGTTTGCTTTTCTCCATTGAAATGTCCCATGGTCGAACGTTCTTCAAAGACATGTGCTTCCCATCGAGAGACTATCTACACACACGAAACTAATATTGAATGAATCAGAAGGAAATCGAATGCGAAGGCATGCAAACGTTGAATGTGAACAGTAAAAACTGAATAGATATCAAACAAGTAATGAAAGTTAGTAAAACACACGAAAGTGAGACCAACTAGTCGAAAGTGAAGTAAGCCGTCAGAAGTGAATCCAACAATCGAAAGTGAATCCAGCAGTCGAAGGTAGATTAAACAATCGAAAGTAAGTTCAAAACATTAACATATCAAATTCAAATTTTTTGAAGAATTACGAACATGACAAGCTTCCATCATTCTCAATTCGTTTAAATTTCTTAAAAATGATTTTTCATCCAATGGTTTTGTAAAAATATCATAAAGCTGATCAATTGTTTTGAAAAAATGGACTTCAATATTCCCATCTTCAACTTGATGTTTAATAAGGTGGTAACGAAGAGCAATATGTTTAGTTTTCGAATGTTGAACTAGATTATGACATATGCAAATAGCTTTTTAAGAATCGCAACACAAGGGAAGTTTCTTCATGTTAATTACATAGTCATGTAAGTGCCTTTGCGTCCAGACCACTTGAGAAGTACAAGCGGAAGCAACGATGTATTCAACCTCAGTTGTCGAAAATGATACGCATGTCGGATTTTTCGACTTCCAGCTTACAAGATTCTCGTCTAGGAATTGACACCCTC
Source organism: Lactuca serriola (assembly GCF_051521515.1). NCBI lineage: Eukaryota > Viridiplantae > Streptophyta > Magnoliopsida > Asterales > Asteraceae > Lactuca > Lactuca serriola. Next base: position 227,559,792 of record NC_136408.1, on the reverse strand, counting down.
CTGTTGTGCTCTTTTGATCCAATTGACAACCCCCTAGATCCGCATCTAAGAAAGATTGAATAAAGAATCTTTTTTTAATTGGATACCACAAACCTAGAGTCTTTGTTCCATGTAAATATCGAAAGACGTTTTTCACTGCAGTAAGATGAGGTTCTCCTGGATTTACTTGATGCCTAGCACATTTAGACACAAAAACATTATATCAGGTCGAATTGTAGTTCAATACAAAGCGAAATGATCATGATTCTATATGTCTTGAAATAAATAGCTGGCTTGTCACACGAAGGACCTAAGAGAGTGCCCACTGCAATGGGAACTTTAACTTTCGTGCAATTCGTCTTGCCAAATCTTTCAAGCAGGCTCCGAATATAATATTATTTGTTGATAAAAATCCCCTCCCTGCTTTGAGGAATATTTAAACCCAAGAAATGATTTATTTTCCCCATCATGCTCATTTCAAATTAACTCTTCATAGGATCCCCAAACTCTTTCGACAACAAAGGATTAGTTAAACCACATATAATGTCAACGACATAAATTTGAACGACCATCAAATGATCGCCTACTTTATTTCGAAACAAAGTGGTATCAAATGATCCTTGCTTAAATTTTGCGATCATAAAGAAATTGGTAAGAGTTGCATACCAGGCACAAGGTGCTTTTTTAACCTATAAACTACCTTGTCAAGAATATAACAATGGTTAAGAAACTTAACACTGGCGAAATCGGGTGGTTGTTTCACATAAACTGTTTCTTCAAGAACACCATTAAGGAGTGTGCACTTAACATCTATCTGATAGTCGTCGAAATCCTTATGAGCTGCTTAAGCCAAAAAAATTCATAAAGGCTCAAGTCTTGCGACAGGGGTATAGGTTTCCCCATAATTAATTCCTTCTTATTGACAATAACCTCTGACGACTAATCCAACTTTGTTTCGAACAATATTGCCTTCTTTGTCTATTTTATTTTTAAAAACCCACTTGAAACGAACAATCGAAACATCATCAGGTTTAGGAATTAACCTCCAAACCTTGTTTCGTTCAAATTCAGCCAATTCAGCTTGCATTGCAATAACCTAATCGGGATGTTCTAATGCATTCTTGACTATTTTTGGTTCAATTCTCGAAATAAAGATGTTAAACATACAAAATTCTTGATGAACATTTAAAACCTCATTTTTGGCTCGAATATGTGCTCGTTTTAGAACACCTGGATTTGGATTGCCAAGATTTTTCTTTCTTTCAGATGATCCCTTGTCCACTTCTCCATAAGAGGAAAGGCATGATCAAACTCCAAATGCACATCCTCATATGTTTCTTCTGCTTCTGGTAATTCGTCTAAAATTGAGATATTGTCATTAGCATCAAGAAATTCATTACGTTGATCATCATCAGTATGATTCGATCCACTTGGTCCCCCTCAACCAATGGATTTTAGAATTGATGCTCCCCATCGATATCAAATTGAGTAGGCAATATCTCCCCCTCAACTTGAGATTGAGGTATCGAAAATTTTCTTTCGTTATCAGATGAAGAAATCAAGTGCTCCCCTCCACATGACCATCAGTGGAATTTTGTATTTGTTCGCCATTGACTCTCGAGGTTGATGATCAAATTGCCTCATTTTCTTCGTTCGTGAGTGTAGAATCATCTGAGTGTTTCGACGCCTCGGGAACTTGATTGTCTTCAGTATTGACCACAACATCGATTCCCATTTCAGGAACACCAAAAATTAAATCAAGATCAATATCAAAAGTAATCATTTCCTCAGAGTATTCATTAGTTTCATATATTATTGATTTCTTCGAAAACCCATGTTCAATTCTTTTGACATAATAATCATAAAAAGTAAGATTGAAAATTTCTTCATTTTTTCTTGTTCGCTTATCATCACCCTATAAGCAACATAATTATGAGAATATCCTAAGAAAATTCCCTCATCAGCTTTCGTCTAAAATTTGGAAAGATTATCCTTGAAATTCATTATAAAGCATATGCAACCAAAAACATGGAACAATTTAACATTAGGTTTCCTTTTGTTTATTATATCATAAGGTGTGATATTGAAATGATGAAAAATAAAAGAACGATTATGCGTAAAGCAAGCCGTCGAAACTGCTTCTACCCAAAAATGTTGAGGCAAATTCACGTATGTAAACATTGTCCTATCCGCTTCACACGAAGATTGATTTCTACTTTTGAAAATACCATTTTTTTTGTGGTGTGTAAGGAGACGAAAAGTTGTGTGATATTCCCAATTATGTCAAAAAGGAATCTAAAATGCAATTTTTGAACTCAGTTCTATTATCACTTTTTATCTTACATAATTTTTTTGTCTAATTCAGTTCAAAGTTTTGATAAAATCAATCATAACTTAAGTTGTTTCATATTTCTGTCTAAGAAAGAAAACCCAAGTAAGTCTTGAAAAATCATTAACAATAATACGTATGTATTTCTTCTTATTGAGAGACTCAATAGTCAAAGGTCCACACAAGTTGATGTGAAGAGGTTCCAAGGGTTCAATGATCTTTGAATCCATTGTTGTCGGATGACCTTCACGATGTTATTTTCGTCGTTCACAGACTACACATAACGAATTTTTTTCAAATTTCAAAAAACAAGAAAACCACAAACAAGAACATTAGGCAAAACTTTTTTTAGATTTTTGAAATTAATATGAGAAAGACATCGATGCCATAACAAACCGAGATCGGAAGAAGATTTGGGTAGTAAGCATACGAAAGGTATGCCCACTATAGGTTTCATATTGAGAGTGAACATGTCACCCTTTCTCTTTGAATTCAACAAAACTTCTTTCGTTTCTTTAATTTATATTATGCTTCCTTCGTCATCAGAAAGAGCTATTTCATGTTCCAACTACAAGTTGAGATACACTTATCAGGTTATGCTTCAAACCCTCGAGATTAGCAACTCGTTTCACCGTGAAATTTCCATTTGTTACTTTTCCATATGCTCTTACTTTAAACTTTTGATTGGTTCAAAACTTTACAACACCAACATTTTCCAACGAACGAAAATCTCTCAAATTCTCCTTCCTCCCAGTTATGTGATGCGAGCATCCACTCTTATTATACCAGTTGTTGTCGTATTGCTCGTCACATGGTATCATCAATCAATTAGATAGATTTACGTCCCCAAAACCTTTTGGGCCCTTGGACATTATTTTGGAAGGAATTATGCAATGAAGAGCTAAAAATCCAATTTTGAACTTTAGTTTTAATTTAGTCTATTAAGTCAACTTCGTCAGCTTTAGGCATTGATATGTATTCTTGCAATGGTAAAGTTTCAACGTTAAGATTCTCTTTTTCAACCTTTCCTTGTAACACATCAACTTTCTTTTTTTGACTTCTTTCCATTGTGATACTTTCGACACTGATTCTTGAGAAGAGGTACTTCCATTCAAGGATTCATTCAAATAATTCTCATAAGCCTTTTGGACCTGCGTTTGAGAATACTTTGTCGTTTGAGATTGTCTTCTTTTTCCTTCCAACCAACGATTAAAATTTTTGCTGTCATTTCTGCATTTGGCAAAAGAGACATTCGTTTGTGCTTGGAAACCGGATTTGGAAAATATGGATCATTAGGTTTAAATGGAACATTGTTTCTCACAACATGTCAGTTTTATAAAACCCATTTTATGGCAATGATGGTTTTGGAGATTATTGATGGAGACGATTATGGTATTGATTTTGATAACCAAACCGAGAATCTTTTTGAAAAGCTTTTTGATTTTAGAAAAATTCATTCGTGTATTGTTCTAAAAATGATGTTGTGGTTTCCATTCATTACTTTGAAATTCCTTCATCTTTTGGACATTTTTCTCAACATAATTTTGATGAAAACTTTCTTGATCATTCTATTGAGTTGTATTTTAATTACTCACATCCATTTTCTCATTTGAGTTATGTGTAACATTTACTTTTGCTGAAAAATCATTTTTATTTCCAACATTCCTTCGGCCATTATTCAAATTGATTTGAGAGAAATGTTTTGAAGTATGAATTTTTAATGTTTGTGAAAACTTCTTTTCAGGTTCATGTTTATTTTTGAATCTCAAAAACTTTGCTTTTTGTTGTTTCCAATAAGCCTTGTTTCGTGCTTTCTTTCCAGAAATTTCATTTTTCAAATAAAAATTTCAACCTTTTCATTTTGATTTGAAATTTTCCTTTTTGAGTTTTAAAAGGAACCTTTTGAGTTACTGGTTTTTTTCTTCCTTTTTGAAATCTTCAGTTTTACTTTCGACTTTTACCTTTTCTATTTTCACAACCCAAGCTTTGTTACATTTCTTTTCATTTTATTTGGGAAAAGATTGTTGACTCTTTTGACATTTAAAAACATGTGATCTTTTGGTTAACTTATTGTCCTCCATATTTTGATTTGAATAAAAACCTTCACCTGTAGCATTTTATTATCTTCTTTTAGCAATTCATTTATTTTAGGATCAATTTTATTAGTATTGCCTTTCATCACAAACACTTGATTTGGAAGACCGTTGATGCATTTGGGATAAAGAACAATATTCGTTCCCAAATAATGTTTTCTCTTTCATTATTTGTAACATCCTCAAACTCAACTTTTTCTTTTTGAAAATCAGAAGTTTTTGTTGTTGAAGATGACTCATCGTTTAAGTTCACATTATCATTTACATTATCTTTGTCTCTAGCCAAAGAAGTGAAATTAATGACAGACAATTTCGAGTAATCAACACATTCTTTTTCCTCAATTTCACTAATATTGTCATAATCATCTTCAATATCAACAAATTTTTGTTGAGTACTTTGTGTCGATTTCTCGGTTTTGTTCAAAATTTTGAGTTGTTCACTCTTTGTCAAGGTCTTGTCCAAAGTTTTAACAAGATCATCAACATTTAAACATTCACTTAAATTAACTACAACATAAGCATATGAATCATTAGGCACGGTGTCATAGTTAGCTATTCTACTCTCACAATCAAAAGTAGTCTCATCAACTAACTCTCATTTGAAAGTAATGAAGGGAAGCAACTTCCTATGTTGTTCTACACAAATGTCAGCTTAATGGTAAAGATCAGTTAACTTTCCATATAAATGTTTAGTCGTATTACAGTAGATATTACATTGTGTTACTAACATTTTATTATCCATTCGTAGTGAATTCCTATCACACATAAGATTTGTAATATAAAACTCTAAACCTTCTATCTTAGATTTCTTCTCCTTCAATCTATTACGAGCTTCTTATAAGGACGCCATAGATGTCTCTGCTTCACTACTCATCGAAATAAGCATGTCATTTAAGAGTAAGTTTCTTTAAATTCACACAAAATAGAATTATAAGACTGTAAAGGAATATTAAGAGATATGAAAAGATCATGCACCTTAGCAGTTATAGGAGACTTTGGAGTAGTCGAGACAAAGCAACTCCTAATAGTATATACAGTCTTATCATCTTTTTCATCAGCTTTCACTTCATTCTCCATTTCCTCTTCATTGCCTTCCTCACTCTCCACTAACATTCTCTTCTCATCAGACATCCCTTCTTCAAATTTTGCAAATAACACACCATGCGTTGGATTACACATTTCTTCATCATCTGATCCAGATGACTAGATTTGATATGTTCCATCATTCTCATCAGTTCCTCTAGCCACTAACGAGAGATTTTTTATTTGGGTTCAAACTTCTTTAATTCGTTTTGCGTAGTAAGCCTCATCCTTAGCAAAATGATTATAACCATTGTAATAGCTACAGTTGTAGCCAAAATCTCCCTTTAATTTTACTTTAGTCTTTTTCTCATCTTCTTTCTTCTCAAGTTTCGACACCACATTTTGATTCCCACAAGCATTCAAAACTTTTTTCTTCTTAAAGTTGTTCTGAAATCTTCCACTTATTGGTTTCTTGAAAAACATCTTCATTCTATTATTAGAGTAATACATAACTGCTTCATCATCAGAAGCAATCAAAAATCCTTCCTCATCCACTTTTGCTTCAACCTTAGACTCATTTTCCTTCACATTTTCTTTCTACACTAAAGCCATTGAACCACCATAACCTTGCTTATTCTCCTTAGCAATCTCCATAACCTCATTTTCATGAGTTTTCATAATATTATACAAATTGGTTAACAAAAGAGTATCCAAGTTCTCCTGTGTCTTAATCATCAAGCATATGTTTCACCATTTCTTTCTCAGTCCATACATGAAAGTAAGATTGAATCCGAGAGTAGTACGAGTTACCCCGTATCGTGTCACCTGAAGATTAGATCATTCATCATTTCTTAATAAGCTTCAATGTATTCATTCTCTTTCTGATTGTAATCAGAAAGTTCAAATGAATATTTCTTCACAGAGCTTTTCCTTGTTCTTTCATTTCCCTTATACTTCTCTTTAAAAGTATCCCAAATTTACTTAGTAGTTGTCCGTCCACAAACATAGTTGTAGACGACAGGAGGAAGAACACTTCTCAATTCACGAAGAGCTTTGTTATCAGACACATTCATTGTGTTTGCTTAAGCAACCATTTCTGCAACAGTTCCGACATTACCAACATTCTAAACCAGATCCGTACGCCAATTTTTTTCCTTAATAGATTTCCACAAATTTTCATCAATATTATTGAGGTAATCTTCCATACAATCAACCCACTAATCATAATACACGATAATCAGCATTGGAATCTTCGTTGCAGATCCAAGAAGATTCGCAAAGTTCATCATCATGTTCGCATTGAGATTTTCCATTTTATTTGATTTAATGAAAAGAGAAATTTAAGAGAAATTTCTAGAAGAGAATTGAGATGATTATCAGATCGATTGATAGAAACAACAGAAAAATCAATTAATCACTTATTGATTAACTAAAGAATCGCGTTTTCAAATTATAGAACAATGAATCAGAATGAGGAATTCAAAAAGATGAAAAACTCGATGTAGATTCTCCGATCAGATAATGAATCCCGCTCTAATACCAATTGAAGAGCGTTTGCATTAATGTTTAAATCAATCGAATCTATGAAAGCAATAATGAACACAAATATCTAAATAAGATATGTTTAGCTCCGATTATATGTGGAAGGAGTACAGAGTTTTTTGAGTAAAAAGAGTAAAATCAGACCATGTTCGTTACTCTAGACCTAAGTACTTACCCTATTTATAGGGTACATCAAATAACAAGAAATACACGCACTCGACATTAAGTATCGAAACTGAAAGTGCCTTGTAAATATATACCATAAAGAACGTGCGTAACTTTCATTACTTACAGACACAAAACCTAAAGATATAGCATTCGACTACTCACTACTAATTTCGACTCTACAAGTTGTCAAACATATAAAACCACCATTAATCTCATTGTGAATGACCAAACTAACTATGAAATCCTCAGTTCCATTCCATGTTCCAAAATTTGCCTTGGGCTATAACTATCACTAGAGCTATGCTTTGATAACATTCTTCATGTTTATGTTTCACTATCATCTTTAGAGTGTCAATTCATGTTCATGAATGCCATTCACTTATTGGATGTCAATCATTACGTGGCTATCAAGATATTTCTAAAAATGCCCTTATGGCCAATAATTTCATGTATGCATCAAGGAATTAAGTAGCACCTTATGTTTTGAATCCAATTCATACCAAGAGTATCCATTCATGATGATGAACTTCCTTTACAAATTAAATGCTCAACTAAGAAGGATTCTATTGAATTCAATATATTGTCCCCAAATCCATTTTAATCGAAGCCTATATGTGATTCTATCATCATGGATAAGTTCTAGCATTCCTATTGCATTTATTGTTGAAAAATTTTCATCCAGGTCATGGAATCCAATCCATTTAAACCATTAATTGCAATATCCCTAATTTGGGTTTTTTAGGGTCATGGAGCTATATACCAAAATCATCACATCCATTAATGGGATGATTGGATTGAGATTAGATCCATGGAAACCACTCAATGGAAGTTAGAAAATCAAACCCTAATCATTTTATCTTATTGATTCTAATATTTGATTTTTATGCATTTCACAAACTCGATTTCTAGGTTGAAAGGGAGAGATATACCTTGCAACACTTGATTTCTTCACAACTTGCATCACTTGAACCAAGAAAACTTGGGATCGAATCCTAGGAGAAAAGAAATATGAAAATCGCCATTAGAGAGGGTTTATGGAGCTCAAACTCGTTATTCCTCCATAAGGAAAGATTAGGTGCATCTTATTTCCCACTGTTTCAGATTTGGTCCCTCAACTTTATCCATGTTGGCTAAAACCCACCAAACCTCAATATTTTTTATTTCAATTTAAGTATTGACATAATAAATCCTCCTCCATCCATTATATAACCTTTTTTTCCATTCCACTAACTGAGTGAACCATTTGGTCAACTCACTTTTCCAATTTGACCCTTTTGGTCCTTTAACTTTTACAATGTTATTATTTTCACTTATAACTTTCTAAACTTCTTATCAACTAATGACATGTTTATCCCTTGATGCTTTAACTATATAAACCATTTTTCGTTTATTTACTTTATTAAAATTAAGAACCCGGTCCAAAATTTTAGGATGTTACGTTCAAGGTATCAAACTTATGCTTAATCATATAAACAGAATCATATCTACTGAACCTATTGGTAAATACGACGTAGTAATGTTTGTCTTCCCTTGTGATGGATCTGAAAGGTCCACGCACATTAGTATGTACAAGATCCAGCAATCCTTTTCCACCATTACATGTTCATCTAAATGGTGATTAAGTCATCTGGCCAACAAACGAGACTCACATGCATCATCCAACCGAAATTCGAATGATTCCAAGTCTGGTCCAATTGGAGTTTGGTGACATAACTCTTACTTTTAATGCTAAGGAGATTTTGCCACAAAGGCGATCATATCTAAATTATTACAAGAATCAGTACTAAAGTTAACCTTACTATTATTAGAAACACAAAATGAATGCTAATTGAAAGAATATGTTTTAGACATAAAACCATCATCTTTATAAATTGGAATTATCACCCTTCCATTATCAAATGGAAATTGATATTAATGTTTATACAATACATAAAATGAAAATTTTGGTTTCTACACATCTCCAAAGAGTAATAGCAAATAACTAGTTTGTAGCACTTGGTTTCTGGTACGTAAAATTTATCTTAGTGTGTTTCATTTTTAGACTTGGACTCGGCGAGTTGCAGGTCCGACTCGCCGAGTAGAGATGAGATCCGAAACACGTTTAAGTTGGCGACTCGGCAAGTCCATATTCTGGACTCGGTGAGTCACCGCTATCTGATGAAACCCTAAATTTCAAGGCTTTACACCCTATTTAAACCCCTCATTCCGCCCCTAAGCTTGCCCCCATTCACCCTCAGAGCCCTATACTTCGTGCAAGCCTTGTTCCTTGTGAGTTTGAGATATTTGGTGTGTTTTCTTGAAGTTTTGGAGTGGGAAGGAGAGTAGATCAAGAGGAAGAGGAGGAGCACAGGTATCTTTGAGCTATCTCAGTGTGTCCCTTAAGGAATAACTCGTTTTCCCTCTGTTTTCATGCTTATAGTCCCTTTTAACTCCATAGAAGTCCTTCTTGAGCCTTTCCCCAAGCTTGTTGTGCTTTATGGGTTGTAATAAGTTGTTAGCCTTTAGATCTAGGTGTGATTGAGCTTCAGGAGCTTAGATCTACTATCTTTATGGAGCCATATTGCATGAAAGCCCTAGATCTACTCTTCTGGTGCATTTTGAGCCCTAAAACCTTTATTGGTGATTATTTACACGTAAAGTTGGAAACTTTACGTGTTATTCATGTCCTAGAAACCCAGATCTATGAATGGCATGAGCTGGATCCAAGCAGAATCACGTGTATAGTTTTTGCATGAGGCCGACTCGGCAAGTCGTTCATCTGACTCAGCGAGTCGAGTCGCGAGTCCCCGAGTTTTCCCCCTTTCGCATTTTCGGGTTGGGGTAATGAGTCATTGGGTGTGACTCAGTGGGTCGGAAGCTAGACTCACTCATGAAGTCACTCGGCGAGTCAATGCCATGACTCGGGAGTTCAAGGCAATCTTCTTGTCTCAAGAACAACTCGGCGAGTTGTTCATACAACTCGGCGAGTCACAGCTTATAGTGTTCTTTGGATGAAGATGAACTCGGCGAGTTGTTCATACAACTCAACGAGTAGGATGAAAGACTATTGGCCTTGGGTATTGAAGGAAAACTCGTCGAGTCAACGCTTAACTCGACGAGTAGAGACGGATTTATGGCAAGCCAACTCGGCGAGTCTGGTCAACTGGCAGTTGACTGTGACTTGACTTTTGATTTGTTAGGGGTAAATGGTCAATTTACCCTGAAGGCGGTTAGCAGTATTTGACTGAGTATTTTGTAGGAATTATAGCAGGAGAATTTCTGGAGTGGCAGCAGCAGCAGACAGTCAATTCCCACACAGATCAGCAGCTATTTCGAGGTGAGTTGCCTTCCAGTAGCGGTGGGTCTACGACCACAATGCCGGCCCACCAGTAGGAGTTGCATGTTGGATGATTGTCTTTGTGATAACATCTAGGTTTGCTACTACCTGATACGTTATATGCTGGCATGATATGTTGTATGTGATAGTAGTAGGGTTCGGTTGTTAGGACCGAAGGGTAGGTCAGACACCCTAGATATGTCTGACAGTATGTGATGATATGATATATGCTGGTATGATCTGTTATATGTGATAGTGGTAGTAGGAGGGGAATAGTCCCCGAGGGTCGGTTGTTAGGACCGACGGGTAGGTCAGCACCCCAGAATGGCTTGACATGGGTAGGTCAGCGCCCCAGAATGGATTGACACGGGTAGGTCAGCACCCTAGAATAGCTTGACACGGGTAGGTCGGCACCCCAGAATGGTCGTACCTGGTAGGTCGGGCACCCCATAATTGCCCGACAGTATGTGTGATATGTGATTGTATGGTATGTGGTATATTGGGGGAACTCACTAAGCTTCGTGCTTACAGTTTTCAGTTTTGGTTTCGGGTACTTCTTCTTGAAGGGGAAGGAGCTGGCACGGTAGCGGTACATCACACACCTGCTTGTATTCCGCATTCTAATATTTTCCTGGGAAATTGTACTCTAACACTTTTATGGTTATGACAATGTTTTCCTTCTTGCAACATCTTTTGTGAAATGAAATGATCATCGAATGATTTATTCTTAAATGTTTTGCTAAGTACATGTTTTAAAAACGAAATTTTTGGCTCGTATTTTTGGGATGTTACAAGTTGGTATCAGAGCCTTGGTTTGAGGGATTCGAACACACCTTCGGGAGTGTTTGAACTCAAATCGAGGGATTAAAAGATTTTGGAAAAAGAAAATGTTTTCAAAAAGGCTAGAAAAGGGTACTAAGAAAGAACGAAGTGTGTGATGTGCGCGACCGGCCAAACTCAAGTAAGTATTCCCCAATGTACTCATACAAGCTTATGTTATGCTTATCAGTTTCAGTAGAACAGCATGCTAGAATAGGACTAAGGATCTAGGAGTGATGCCTTATGTGCCTGCTTTATGTGATTCAGTGTGTGAAAAGTTGCATGCTAGAATTGAGTAGACAGCAGTAGGATGGCCTGTTTAGGTTATGCCTGATAGTGCGAATCTAGCATTGTATGCTAGTTCGATCTTTCTCTACGAGAATAGAGCTGCTTGAGATTGTTTCCTTTATGTCCAAATGTTGTTTGCTTTGTGCTATGAGGGCTTTGAAGTGATGGGAGTTAGCTGTTAGGTGAATACGTTAAAGTCACATGTGATCAGGGTTGAATAATCTCAGAGTGTTGGATTTGACCCTATTGCATAGCTCTTGTTCGAGTCCTAACCGTGGTAGGGATGAGCCCCTCAGTCGAAGGATTATCCGAGCCTCGTCACATGTGATTGTATTCAGGTAATAGCTAATTGGCGTCACCAAGAGGCCTTCAGCAGCTGAGGACTGGATTGGGTGGAGTCAGAGGTTTCCTAGGGTAAGCCTAGGATAAGGGTAGCAGAGATCAGCGGTAGTGAAAGGGACCCGGTGGAGTCAAGACAGTCCTTGGAGAATGTACGGATAGATGTGGAAGGTAGTATGGGCCCGTACTACTGAAAGCAGAGGATTCGTACCCGAATCGAGGAATGCCAAGACAAGACCAGGGAACTTGTAGTAGGTGTGATCCCTCCAGAGGTATCAGTATCGCTAACAATTGTTATTTGTTTTGTATTTCAGAATGGTGGTACTACGCTCGAGGCCAGCAGTTGGCAGTACAGGAGAGGGATCGGGTTCTGGATCAGGTTCCGAGCCAGTAGATGAGGGGCTACGCGAGTTCATCGCGTCAGAGATCACCAGAGGCATCCTTGAGTTGACCCCCATTATTTTCAGGTCGATCAAGGACGGGATATTGGAGTTGATGGAGGATCGCCTCCGGGCATTCAAGAGCGACATGGCATCTAGCCAGACGGGATCTCGCACGCTGTCCTTCAAGGACTTTCGGGGCAGTGGTGTGCCGGATTTTTATGGGGCGAAGGAGCCCATAGCTTCCAGACGATGGATTGCAGACATTGAGTCTGCACAGTTGACTAGCTTCTGCCCTGAGGGATCGAAGGTGAGATTTGCAGCAGGATGTTTGAGAGATCAAGCTAGGGATTGGTGGGAGTCCGTCGGTGACTTGTTGGGAGCCTCGGTTGTCGAGGCTATGACCTAGTCGGACTTCGTGACCAGGTTCAGGGCAGAGTTTGCACCGGCTGTCGAGCTTCAGTAGCTGGCCAGGGAGTTCCTAGATATGAGACAGACGACAGAGACTGTGGCGGAGATCACCGCCAAGTTCCGGGAGAGGGCGTTGCTGGTGCCCCAGTACGCGGGTGACGAGGATATGAGGAGGACCCGCTATCATGATATGTTACGAGCTGACATTCGGGAGCATGTCAGTTTTTCCGCTTGCCCTACCCTGGACTCTATGATTTCCAGGGCGAGGGAGAGGGAGATAGACTTGGAGCACATCAGGAAGAGGAAGTCAGAGCAGGGGCTTCGGGTAAGAAGCCCAAAGGATCCGATGGTAGGCCGAAAGGCCAATCAAGACCGAGCGTTGTAGGAAATGTGGTAGGCCTCATGAGGGGGCATGTAGATTGGGATCATTAGGCTACTATAAGTGCGGCAAGATGGGGCATATCAGCAGGGATTGTACCGCCCTTGCACCTGTGATTCAGACATCGGAGTTGCTGTGTTTTCACTGCAACCAGAGGGGCCACAAGAAGGCCAATTGCCCCCAGTTGACAGCATCAGCGCCAGTGAAGGCGCCAGCTCCAGCGACCCTGCGGATCACTGATGGCCGGCAGGGCAAAGTAGAGGCTCCAGTGGTGAGGAGCCGGGCGTTTCAACTGACGGAAGAGGAGGCACGCGCTGCACCCGATGTGGTGACGGGTATGATTCTTTCCCTCTACTTTATTTTTATGATGTTATGTTATTGATATATGCTCTGTGTATATGCATTAGGATCGTTCCATGTGAACGGTATTCCTGTTCAGGTGTTGTTCGACTCGGGTGCCACCCGATCATTTGTTTCCCTTGCGCATAGCAAGAGGTTTACTGGGTTTTCGGGAATATTGGATTGCCCTTTAGAGGTAGAGATTGCCGATGATCGGTCGGTGCGAGCATCAGTAGTTTTCAGGGATTGTGTTCTGAGGTTATTTGAGGAGCGCTATTTGGCGGATTTGGTTCCCATCCCGTTGCGGGGGAACAAGGTGATTATAGGCATGGATTGGTTGAGCCCTAATGGGGCGGTGATAGATTGCGCACAGCAGCTAGTGCGGATCAGGACCCCGAGTGGGGGAGAGATGGTGATTCACGGCGAGAGGCCACAACGCGGACCTGTAGTATGTTCAGCAGTGAGAGCTAGGCGCTACCTTCAGTAGGGATGCGCGGGGTATGTCGCATATGTTATGTATACCCGGGAGACGGGTAACGCGACGGTGAGCGAGGTTCCAGTGGTGCGAGACTACACTGATGTGTTCCCAGAGGAGCTTCCTGGAATACCTACGGAGTGCCAGGTGGAGTTCAGGATCGATCTAGTTCCTGGTGCGGCTCCAATAGCCAAGGCACCCTATCGGTTGGCTCCTCCCGAAATGCAGGAGTTGTCTACGCAACTGCAGGAGCTGCTAGACAAGGGGTTTATTCGACCGAGCAGTTCACCCTGGGGAGCCCCGATCCTGTTTGTAAAGAAGAAGGACGGGTCGCACCTGATGTGTATAGATTACCGGGAGCTGAATAAGGTAACGGTGAAGAACCGTTACCCACTCCCGAGGATTGATGACCTCTTTGATCAGTTGCAGGGAGCATCTTGGTTCTGCAAGATAGATTTGCATTCAGGTTATCATCAGATGAGGGTCAGAGAGGAGGATGTGCAGAAGACCGCGTTTCGGACGCGTTACGGCCATTATGAGTTCGTGGTGATGCCGTTCGGGCTCACCAATGCTCCTGCCGCGTTCATGGACCTCATGAACCGCGTGTGTAGACCGATATTGGATCGGTCTATGATAGTTTTCATTGATGACATCTTGGTTTATTCCAAGACACAGGAGGAACATGAGGAGCATCTGAGAGAGGTTTTGGAGACCCTAAGGAGGGAGAGCTTGTACGCCAAGTTCTCCAAATGTGAGTTTTGGTTGCGCGAGTTGCAGTTTCTTGGGCACCTCGTCAACTAGAACGGGATTTCAGTAGACCCGGCCAAGGTGGAGGCCGTGATGAGGTGGGAGGTTCCGAAGTCTCCATATGAGATTCGGAGTTTCCTAGGATTAGCAGGCTACTATCGGAGGTTCATTCAGGATTTCTCCAAGATAGTCGTACCCCTGACATGGTTGACTAGTAAAGTCGTGGTATTTCGTTGGGGGCCTGAGCAGCAGGCAGCGTTTGAGATTCTGAGGCAGAAATTGTGCGAGGCGCCGATCTTAGCCCTGCCCGAGGGCGTAGAGGATTTTGTGGTATATTGTGATGCGTCGATCTCAGGCCTAGGCGCAGTATTGATGCAGAGGGGGCAGGTCATTGCCTATGCCTAGAGGCAGCTGAAGCCTCACGAGGCGAACTACCCGACGCATGATTTGGAGTTGGGGGCGGTGGTTTTAGCCCTCAAGATTTGGCGGCATTACCTCTACGGGGTTCGATATACCATTTACACGGACCACAAGAGTTTGAGGTACCTCGTGGATCAGCCGAATCTGAACATGAGGCAGCGTCGGTGGTTGGACGTGGTGAAGTATTATGATTGCGAGATCCTTTACCACCCAGGGAAGGCCAATGTGGTGGCCGATGCACTTAGCTTCAAGGCGGTGCCAATCAGGGATATTTGCATGAGGATGACTGTGGTGACTCCCATGTTGGAGCAGATTCGGGAGGCTCAACAGGAGGCTATGAAGGAGGAACATCGGAAGAGTGAGCGAATAGTGGGTCAAGTCACCTCCTTCGATTATGATAGCCGGGGGTTATTGACACTACATCGTAGCGTGTGGGTGCCATATCATGGAGGCGTGCGCCAGATCTTGATGGAGGAAGCGCACAAATCCTGATTCTCTATTCATCCAGAGGCGACAAAGATGTATAGGGATCTTCACCTAGACTATTGGTGGCCCTGCATGAAGCGGGATGTGGCGTGGTACGTCGAGCGGTGTTTGACCTATAGGAAGGTCAAGGCCGAGCATCAGAGACCGCACGGCAAGATGCAGCCGTTGGATTGTTGGAATAGTGTCTAAGGCTGCAACTATATTAGGCAAGTATTTGACCCGATTGTGCATGGTCCTTTTGGGTTGCCTTCACCATAGCAACTTGAGAGGATGATTTATTATGAGAGAATAAATATTATTAATATATTATGAGAATAGTATAAGGAATAATAATATTGTTATTTGATTAATATAAGTCATAAATTAATTAGAATTAATTTAGTGACTTAAAGAGATTAATTAAATAAGAGGGTATAAATTGTCAATTGTTTGATAGTTACACTTTGGGCTGTAAATCATTCATGGATAGGATTGGACGATTTCTAGGGCTTGGGATAAGCCACAAATCGTCCAAGGGCTTATCTTGGAAAGGATTTGGATTGCTTTGAGTAAAAGTTATCCAATTAGGGTTTAAGGGTGAAACCCTAGGAGCCTTACAAGTATAAATAGATCCTTGGGGCAAGGTAAATCGGCACCTCTGCAAAAGCAAAGAAACCCTGGCCGATTTCTTCCCTCTCGTCTCTCTCAAATCATCCTCTTGCTAGTTGGTGTTTGTAGGCCATTAGAGGAGTGACATTTGTGACTCTAAAGCTCCAAGAAAAAGAAGATCAAACAAGTGTTTCAAGGTAAGCTTCTATCTCTGATTTTGTATTGTTCTTATACTCTATTAGCCATTAGAAATCTTGGATCCAATGAATGTTTAATTAGAGAAACCTAGATCCAAGCATTAGGGTTTGTATGTGCACATAGGAATGTTCATATGGCCAGAACCCATCAGTGGTATCAGAGCCTAGATTGGTTTCTATTAAATTGATGCATGATTGTTTGTTTCTTGCTTGCAAAATTCGAATTTTGTGGTTCCGAGTCATGGACTCGGCGAGTCCATTTGGGCACTCGGCGAGTCCGAGCGTCAGGAAGGGCCAAAATCGGGATTTTTTTATATTTATCTTATGGAAACTTGCCTTTATCATATTAGATCAACCCTAATCCGATTTTTTGATATATATGACTATAATCTTGATCTAATTAAAGATATTTATCAATTAATAAAATATTTAATTTGCTTATGTGATAATTAATTAATTGCTTTGATTAAATTGGTAAATTATTTTGCAAGAAATCATTAAATAAATCAAATATGGATAATTGTGGAATTAATTATCAATTAAGATTATTTGTTATTTGATCCTCTATGTTTTAAATGTTTAAAACTTGCCCTCAAGTTTTGAAATTTATGTTTTGTGATTAAAAGTTTAATTTAGACAATTTAAATTTCAAACCCTAGAATTTTACAAGTTTAAAATCCAACCCTATACTAATATAATATTACAAGATTAATATATATATATATATATATATATATATATATATATATATATATATATATATATATATATATATATATATATGTAGAACTAAAATGCTAGTCTTACCGTTAGTAGGCCTCATTCACGAAGCCGGTCTATAAGGTGGGTATAAGGTTGCTGCCTATAAAATGGCGCTTAATGGGTGTACACTCACACCTACCGCTTGCTTGATCGGTGGAGGGTCGTTAGCCAAACGGGTAGGATAGGACAACCTCATCCTCTCATTAAAAGTATAATATGATATACAAAGTAACTACATGTTTTTTTTCAAAATTTCCCAATCTTTGTTACTTTAGGAAAAGTGAATTGATGTAATCCCATGAAATTACACTTTGCACCCTTGCTAAGAAGTTAGTGGAGCGTGTGTGGTTTACCGACACACTAATTGGTTCTAAGCAAAGGTGGCAAAAGGGTGATTCATTGTTTATCATAGTTCAATGGAGCGTGCGTGGTTTACCGGCACATCGAATAGGTGATCGTTATATTGAAGGCACCATGTAAATTTGCATGGTAATTCACACCCGCTTTGTGATCCTCGGTATCCCAGTCACAAACAAGAGGGGCATATCGAGATTTAAACATGCCATTGAAAAGTTTCAATGAATCTCAACTAAACCTAGGAATTCTCAATACATTTAGTAGTTAAAGTTATGTTTTGTGGTGGAGAATTAGTGAATCGTCATTCACTTACCTTCAAATTGTTTGCATGTTAGATTACGGCATACCTTTTCTAATATGTAAATATCGTTGTTGGATCCTAGCCCTAATTTTTTTATTGGGTGATAATTAGGGATTCATATTCTAATCTATCTTTGTCCTTTCTATTTGTAGATGTCGACCGCAAACAACGTTGCTGCTAGTTCATTCACATTGATGAGCCTTTGTCAAAAGGTCACTTTCGATAGGACAAACTTTAGCGAATGGATAAGATACATTCGCACTATTGCTCGCTATGAGGATAAGGAGTATGTCCTCGATGAGAAGCTCGAGAAAATCAACCCTGAAATCGCTACTCCGGCCGAAATGACCGCTTTTGAAACTCACGAGCGTGATGCAACGAAGGTACATTGCATCATGATAGCCACTATGAACTCCGAATTCCAAAAGTCCTATGAGGACATGTACCCGTACGAGATGCACCAAGACTTGTTGGAGAGATACCACCAAAACACGAGACAAGAGCGTTATGAGATTTTCACTAACATGATTTCCGCTAAAATGGGTCATGGAGAGTCTCTTACTGTGCACATGCAAAAGATGCAAAGGTATGTCGACCGTCTTCGCAAGTTGAATGTTGACTTTGGGGAAGACTTGGCGATCGACATGGTGCTTCACTCTTTTCCTCCAAGCTAAAATAAATTTAGGATGACCTACCACATGAACAAAGAAGAGGTCACCCTAAGCAAGCTCCAAGGTCTCTTGAGGGTCGTTGAGAGCAACTTCAAGGACAAGTCTGTTGCACCAACTCCCAATCCGCCCGCTGCTCCTGTGTTGGCTATTGGACAAGGAAGGGGAAAGAAGAGGAAGGCTTCGTCTAAGAACCATCGCAAGGTTAAGCCCCGAGATGGTGCCTCTTCTAGTGGGACCAAAGTTGATCGTGCTAAACCCTGCCCTAACCCAAAGGAGGCAGAGTGCCACGACTACCACAAGATAGGACATTGGAAGAGAAGCTGCCCAGAGTACTTGCAAGCCATCAAGGAAGGAAAGATCAAGCCGTCTTTCGCAGGTATATACACAATTAAATCTAACGATTCATCTCATGCTAATTCTTGGGTTCTTGATACCGGTTGTGGTTACCACATTTGTTCTAATGTGCAGGGACTAAGAAAAAATAGGGATGTGGAGCATGGAAGGATAAATCTAATCATGGGGAACAGAAGATCGTCGCCTGTGACCAAGATTGGAGTGTATTCTTTAGTGCTTAAGAATGGTTTATCTTTAGATTTGAACAATTGTTGCTATTTGCCAGAAATGGCTAGAAACATCATTTCATTTCATGGTTTGTTTAGACAAGGTTTTAGATTTTCCTTTAATAATGAGAATGGTTCCATTTTGGCTTATCTGAATGGTGTCTTTTATTTTGAAGCAATATCGTGTAATGGAATTTATGAAACTGTTATGATTGTTGATAACTTAGGAAATGATGTTTTATGCATGGATTCTTCCAATAGTATGGATAGAGCATCCTTGTGGCATTGTCGTCTTGGACATGTCAACAAGAAGCACATAGCCCAACTCCAAAAGGTTGGAGTGTTGGAGTCATTCGACCTTAAGGAAGATGACACATGTGAATCTTGTTTACTTGGAAAGATGACAAAGTCACCCTTCACAAGTATGTGTGAAAGGGGTGAAGGTCTATTGGACCTAATACATACCGATGTATGTGGACCGTTTAGATCAACCACGAAGGATGGGAACCGCTTCTATGTGACTTTTACCGATGACTATCGTAGATAAGGGTATATCTACTTAATCAAGCAAAAGTTAGAAACTTTTGAAAAGTTCAAAGAGTTCAAGAATGAAGTGGAGAATCAATTGGGCAGGAAAATCAAGATGCTTCGATCCGATCGAGGAGGAGAGTACCTAAGTCTTGAATTCCACGATTATCTCAAGGAGTGTGGAATAGTTTCACAATTGACGCCACCTAGGACACCACAATTGAATAGTGTGGCAGAAAGGCGTAATCGAACCTTGTTGGACATGGTTCGCTCTATAATGAGTCGTGCTTCACTACCTATCTCTTTTTGGGGGTATGCCTTAGAGACTGCCGCCCATATCCTTAACCGAGTCCCTACTAAAAAGGCTGCCAAAACACCTCACGAGATGTGGAAAGGGAAAGCTCCCTCGTTGGCACATATCAAGGTTTGGGGTTGTGAGGCTTTCGTAAGACGAGATACTCACGACAAGCTCGAACCTCATAGTGAGTGATGTATTTTCATCGGCTACCCGCAGAAATCCTTTGGATATCTATTCTATAGACCGAAGGACAATGTTGTCTTCGTTGCGAGGAGAGGAGTTTTCCGAGAGCGAGAACTCATAAGCCAAGGAGACAATGGGAGGCAAATCGAGCTTGAAGAGATTCAAGAGTCGATAGATGAAGGAACCTCTACCGCTGGCACTCAACCCGAGGAGGAAACTCCGGTTGAACCAATTGACGAGTCCTTACCTCTTAGACGTTCCGAAAGAGTTAGAGTTCAACCCCAGTTTCATGGTTTTCATATTACTACCGAAGGGGACACGTATATTAGTGATGGTACACTAATAAACCTTGATGAACGTAATAGCTATAAGGAAGCCATGGCAGGCCCGGAGTCTGAAAAATGGAAAGAGGCAATGGATAGCGAGATCCAATCCATGTATGATAACCAAGTTTGGAATTTGGTTGATAATGTGCCCGGACGTAAGACCGTTGGGTGCAAATGGATCTTCAAGAAGAAGACTGGTGTGGATGGAAACATACACACATATAAAGCGCGATTGGTCGCGAAGGGCTTTACTCAAACTCCCGGAGTTGACTATAATGAGACCTTCTCACCAGTTGCGAAGATAAAATCTATTAGAGTGATGCTAGCGATTGCCGCATTTCATGATTATGAGATTTGGCAAATGGATGTCAAGACCGCTTTCCTTAATGGGAAGTTGGCTGAGGATGTTTACATGGCTCAGCCAGAGGGGTTTGTGGATCCGAAGCATCCGAATAGAGTGTGTAAGCTTGAGAAGTCCATTTATGGACTGAAGCAAGCGTCTAGCAGATGGAATCTGTGCTTCGATGAGAAAGTCAAAGAGTTTGGATTTGTACGAAGCGAAGATGAATCGTGTGTATATGTCAAAGCCAGTGGGAGCATAGTTAGCTTTCTCGTTTTGTATGTCGATCACATACTACTCATAGGAAACGACATCCCGACTCTGCAGGAGGTTAAGTCCTGGCTCGGGAAGTGCTTCGCTATGAAGGACCTCGGAGAGGCTTCCTATATTTTGGGAATAAGGATAGTAAGAGAGAGAAGTAAGAGACTAATAGGACTTAGTCATAACACTTACTTAGAGAAGGTACTAAAACGTTTTAGTATGGAAAACTCAAAGAAGGGAGAATTACCGATACAAAGTAATGCCAAGTTGAGAAAGACTCAAAGTCCGAGTACCGAAGCCGAAATAGCAGAAATGAGCCGAGTACCATACGCTTCCGCAGTTGGCTCAATCATGTATGCTATGACTTGTACTCGCCCTAATGTAGCCTTTGCTTTGAGTATGGTTAGCAGATATCAAGGGAACCCTGGCAGAGCCCATTGGATTGCGGTTAAGAATATCCTTAAGTACCTTCGGAGGATGAAGGAATGGTTCTTAGTCCTCGGAGGGAGTGATGACTTGAAGGTGCGAGGGTATAGTGACGCCAGCTTTCAGACCGACAGGGACAACTACCGTTCGCAGTCGGGCTGGGTCTTTACCCTGAATGGAGGAGGAGTGACTTGGAAAAGTTCCAAGTAGGAAACCGTAGCTGATTCAACGTGCGAATCAGAGTACATTGCAGCGAGCGAAGCGTCGAAGGAGGCGATATGGTTGAAAAACTTCATCGGTGATCTTGGAGTTGTACCCGCCATAAAGGAGCCCATGGAGATTTTCTGTGATAATGAAGGAGCGGTTTCCTTGACCAAGGAACCGAGAGATCATGGTAGATCACGAAATATCAACAGAAAATATCACTTTATTAGACATCGTGTAGAAGAAGGACAACTCGTAGTGAAGAGGATATCATCAGAAGATAACCCAGCAGATCCGCTTACGAAGGGATTGAGTAGGGTTAAGCACTTGCAGCATGCTTGGAGTATTGGACTGAAGGATGATATTAGCATAGATTAGATAATAGTAGAAACGTGTAATAGATAAATGTGATTAACATTTGATGATTAAATAAAAGAGTATTATTTATAAGTAATGTTACTGTCTTATGTTAATTGTTTAACTATTGTTTCATTTTGCATGTTTTGACTTCCAGAATAATTGAATTTATTAAGAATAATCGAATTATTCAAATTGTCCACAATCGTTCATATGTTGGAAGTAGATATGAATGAAGATTGTCATGAATTGGTGTGTAGATTGTCTAAATGGTATTAGACATAGCAAAGGGTTGCTGCAACGTTCATGAGTGCTTATGAACTAGTTTTGAGCATTGGAACAAACCCGCGCTTGCTGGAATCACCTTATGGAATATGATATAGAAGGGTGATCGCAAGACGATAATATCATATAGTCTTAAAACCTAGATATATGGTTTGTTATTTGTTAATTGGTTGTACATTGATAATGCGAAAACGCATCAGTAACTCGGTGTTATAAAACGCATTGTTGTGTATAGTTGATTAATGAATAAGTAAATGCATATAAGTCGAAGCTTATCTGTTACTTTGATCCCAAGAGGGTAAAAGCGATATCTCGGCCGCTCGATGATTTGATTTGACTTATGTGTCGGGCCCGGTCAGAACTGAATTGATGTGTTCGATTAAGTTCTATGTCAAATGAATCGGAGATCGAGAAACCAAATGCTAGACAAATTATTCAATAGAATTGTCAGCATGATATCTAACAGAGGACTGTACGATCCCTTATCTAAAGGACAAGATTGATTAGATTGGAGTTTGACAGCGTCTTTGAGAGCTATGATTGCAAATCGAATTGTACTTGTGCCTATAGTTACTAGACTTATCCAAGTGGGAGACTGTTGGAATAGTGTCTAAGGCTGCAACTATATTAGGCAAGTATTTGACCCGATTGTGCATGGTCCTTTTGGGTTGCCTTCACCATAGCAACTTCACAGGATGAGTTATTATGAGAGAATAAATATTATTAATATATTATGAGAATAATATAAGGAATAATAATATTGTTATTTGATTAATATAAGTCATAAATTAATTAGAATTAATTTGGTGACTTAAAGAGATTAATTAAATAAGAGGGTATAAATTGTCAATTGTTTGATAGTTACACTTTGGGCTGTAAATCCTTCATGGATAGGATTGGACGATTTCTAGGGCTTGGGATAAGCCACAAATCGTCCAAGGGCTTATCTTGGAAAGGATTTGGATTGCTTTGAGTAAAAGTTATCCAATTAGGGTTTAAGGGTGAAACCCTAGGAGCCTTACAAGTATAAATAGACCCTTGGGGCAAGGGAAATCGGCACCTCTGCAAAAGCAAAGAAACCCTGGCCGATTTCTTCCCTCTCCTCTCTCTCAAATCATCCTCTTGCTAGTTGGTGTTTGTAAGCCATTAGAGGAGTGACATTTGTGACTCTAAAGCTCCAAGAACAAGAAGATCAAACAAGTGTTTCAAGGTAAGCTTCTATCTCTGATTTTGTATTGTTCTTATACTCTATTAGCCATTAGAAGTCTTGGATCCAATTCATGTTTAATTAGAGAAACCTAGATCCAAGCATTAGGGTTTGTATGTGCACATAGGAATGTTCATATGGCCAAAACCCATCATGGATATCCCGTTCTGGAAATGGGAGGATATTATGATGGATTTTATCACAAAGCTTCCCCGGACGGTGCGAGGAGTAGATTCGATTTGGGTCATCGTGGATCGATTGACCAAGAGCGCCCATTTTATCCCGATTCAGGAAAGCATCTCGGCCGAAAAGTTGGCCGATATTTACATCAGGGAGATAGTGGCGCGGCACGGGGTGCCAGTGTCAGTGATATCGGATGGAGATGTGCGGTTCACTTCCAGGTTTTGGAAGAAGTTTCATGATGAGTTGGGCACTCATTTGCACTTTAGCACCGCCTTTCACCCGCAAACGGATGGTCAAAGTGAGCGGACCATCCAGACTTTAGAGGATATGTTGCGGGAATGCGTGCTAGACTTCGGTGGTAGATGGGACACCGATCTTCCCTTGGCTGAGTTCTCGTACAACAACAGCTACCACGCGAGTATTGATCGCCCTCCATTCGAGATGTTGTACGGACAGAGGTGCAGGACCCCGATATGTTGGGGTGAAGTTGGCCAGAGGGTCATGGGGAGCACCGAGGTGGTGCTCAAAACGACCGAGAAAATCCAGCAGGTTCGGAGCAGGCTTCAAACTGAGCAAAGTCGGCAGAAAAGTTATGCCGACAGGCATCAATCAGACCTAGAGTTCCAGGTCGGGGATATGGTTCTCCTAAAAGTGTCGCCTTGGAAAGTCGTCATTCGATTCAGGAAGCGAGGCAAGTTGGGCCCGAGATACATTGGTCCGTTCAGGGTTGTAGCCTGGGTGGGCAAGGTGGCATATAGGCTAGATCTGCCCGCCGAGCTCAGCCAGATCCAGAACACCTTCCACGTCTCCCAGCTGCGGAAGTGTCTCGTGGATGATTCAACGGTGGTGCCGTTAGAAGATATACAGGTTGATGACAGCCTGAATTACATTGAGCGCCCAGTCGCGATCCTCGACCGGAAGTCAAAGGATCTAAGGAACAAGAGGGTGGAGTTAGTGAAGGTGCAGTGGCAGCACCGAAAGGGGTCCGAGTGGACTTGGGAGCCGGTGGAAGAAATGATGGAGCATTACCCCGAGCTGTTTCAGGATCGAGCAGCAGACTTCGAGGACGAAGTCTAAAATAAGTGGGGGAGATTTGTAGCACCCGGTTTCTGGTACGTAAAATTTATCTTAGTGTGTTTCATTTTTAGACTTGGACTCGGCGAGTTGCAGGTCCGACTCGCCGAGTAGAGACGAGATCCGGAACACGTTTAAGTTGGCGACTCGGCGAGTCCATATTCTGGACTCGGCGAGTCACCGCTGTCTGATGAAACCCTAAATTTCAAGGGTTTGCACCCTATTTAAACCCTTCATTCCGCCCCCAAGCTCGCCCCCATTCACCCTCAGAGCCCTATACTTCGTGCAAGCCTTGTTCCTTGTGAGTTTGAGATATTTGGTGTGTTGTCTTGAAGTTTTGGAGTGGGAAGGAGAGTAGATCAAGAGGAAGAGGAGGAGGACAGGCATCTTTGAGCTATCTCAGTGTGTCCCTTAAGGTATAACTCGTTTTCCCTCTGTTTTCATGCTTATAGTCCCTTTTAACTCCATAGAAGTCCTTCTTGAGCCTTTCCCCAAGCTTGTTGTGCTTTATGGGTTGTAATAAGTTGTTAGACTTTAGATCTAGGTGTGATTGAGCTTCAGGAGCTTAGATCTACTATCTTTATGGAGCCATATTGCATGAAAGCCCTAGATCTACTCTTCTGGTGCATTTTGAGCCCTAAAACCTTTATTGGTGATTATTTACACGTAAAGTTGGAAACTTTACGTGTTATTCATGTCCTAGAAACCCAGATCTATGAATGGCATGAGCTGGATCCAAGCAGAATCACGTGTATAGTTTTTGCATGAGGCCGACTCGGCAAGTCGTTCATCTGACTCAGCGAGTCGAGTCGCGAGTCCCCGAGTTTTCCCCCTTTCGCATTTTCGGGTTGGGGTAATGAGTCATTGGGTGTGACTCAGTGGGTTGGAAGCTAGACTCACTCATGAAGTCACTCGGCGAGTCAATGCCATGACTCGGCGAGTTCAAGGCAATCTTCTTGTCTCAAGAACAACTCGGCGAGTTGTTCATACAACTCGGCGAGTCACAGCTTATAGTGTTCTTTGGATGAAGATGAACTCGGCGAGTTGTTCATACAACTCAACGAGTAGGATGAAAGACTATTGGCCTTGGGTATTGAAGGAAAACTCGTCGAGTCAACGCTTAACTCGACGAGTAGAGACGGATTTATGGTCAGACTAAGGGAAAGGGACTCGGCGAGTTGGCAAGCCAACTCGGCGAGTCTGGTCAACTGGCAGTTGACTGTGACTTGACTTTTGATTTGTTAGGGGTAAATGGTCAATTTACCCTGAAGGCGGTTAGCAGTATTTGACTGAGTATTTTGTAGGAATTATAGCAGGAGAATTTCTGGAGTGGCAGCAGCAGCGGACAGTCAATTCCCACACAGATCAGCAGCTATTTCGAGGTGAGTTGCCTTCCAGTAGCGGTGGGTCTACGACCACAATGCTGGCCCACCAGTAGGAGTTGTATGTTGGATGATTGTCTTTGTGATAACATCTAGGTTTGCTACTACCTGATACGTTATATGCTGGCATGATATGTTGTATGTGATAGTAGTAGGGTTCGGTTGTTAGGACCGAAGGGTAGGTCAGACACCCTAGATATGTCTGACAGTATGTGATGATATGATATATGCTGGTATGATCTGTTATATGTGATAGTGGTAGTAGGAGGGGAATAGTCCCCGAGGGTCGTTGTTAGGACCGACGGGTAGGTCAGCACCCCAGAATGGTCAACACCATAGAATGGCTTGACACGGGTAGGTCGACACCCTAGAATGGCCGTATCGGGTAGGTCGGGCCCCCTAGAATTGCCCGGCAGTATGTATGATATGTGATTATATGGTATGTGGTATATTGGGGGAACTCACTAAGCTTCGTGCTTACAATTTTCAGTTTTGGTTTCAGGTACTTCTTCTTGAAGGGGAAGGAGCTGGTGCGGTAGCGGTACATCACACACCTGCTTGTATTTCGCATTCTGATATTTTCCTGGCAAATTGTACTCTGACACTTTTATGGTTAAATCAATGTTTTCCGTCGTGCAACATCTTTTGTGAAATGAAATGATCATCGAATGATTTATTCCTAAATGTTTTGCTAAGTACATGTGTTAAAAACTAAATTTTTGGCTCGTATTTTTGGGATGTTACATAGTTTATCCTAACTCCATTACTACAAACAAGCTCCAAATCCTCAATCATTGCGACATTCGTCCATTCCGATGATTAGGTTTCGTTCTAGATGCTTGGACTTCCTTCTTTAATTTAGATCCTATAATGCCATCAGAATGTGACTACCACATCATGCATCAAGGAACTACGACTTCGAAGTTTTTGGAGATTGATTATTAAGTACTTGATGTAGAGTCAAACATTTGACTTTACCATCTCCAAGATTTCACAAGTACATACGGCACTTTGTCTCCTATGATCCTTTTCGTTACATTAATTGCAATTTATCTCTTTTGAATTGTGGTTGCGTCGAACAGAGGATACACCGATTTTATTCCCTTATAATGGAAAGTTTTAGTCGAAGCCATTCATTTACATTTAGGACTCGAATGTTTCCTCTTCTTTCAGCCAACATTCAAAAGCTATAACTCGAACTGGATAAGACATCTTATCAACACGAATTCTGCAAATTTAGAGATGGTATAAGATTCCGTCAATGTCTTCTCCATACTAATCATATGGTAAACCAAATCGAAATTGTCATAAGAACCAGTGAGAGATTAAAGCACAAGATCTTATAGAAAACTCTTGTCAAGGATAACATTGAGAATCTTGTGTTGATAGAGGATTATTTAGGATAAATAAGCTAAACAAAAGTTGTAGGAATCGTAAAACCGAGTGCGTGCATATAGAGAATATCCAAATCTAACTTCATGTAAGGAAGTTATAATTTTTAGAAATTTCAGCGTAGCAGTGTGCGACAAATAAACTAAAATTGAGAGCGGTTGATTGTTAGGAAAAACAATCTAATCGAGGGTTGAAGATATCGTCAATGCCCATCCGTCGATATAAAGCCAGTCGAGAACGGATATCGAACGAGGGGGTTATGATTTTTATAAATATCGTCACATTTTCATGAAGGGAGAAATTGGAAATTAATTCAGTGAATTTATTGAACTATAAATGGAACATTGAAGACTTGGGTACTCAGAGTGGCCTGTTGGCGAAGGGTACTTTCTTTGGAAACCATCCTCACCTTTGTTTCTCAAGCTGTTGCCATCACCCTGATTCTTTTGTTTCATTAAAAACCTATAAAATTAATTATTTAGATATTAAAAATTAATAAATGTTAAATAACATGAAATTAGAGAGTAAACTGCTATTTGGTAGATGATTTCTTGGTGAACGAATTGATTTTATAATTCAATTTAGATGGTATACCCTTCATATGTACGTTCTTCAACATTTTTTTTTCCTTATTACAAAAAAATAATGAAGATATGAATGTATACACCAATACCTTCAAAATATAACGAACATGGTACCTTCAGGAAATTGATAAGTTTAAAGAAAAAAAACAATCACTTGCATTTTTCATATAGACAACGATCCGGACTGGTTTGATGGACATGGTGTCCTACTATTAATTTTTCATTTGTGAAATTCTAGTTTTTAGTTTTTAGTTTTTAGATTTCATATAACCCAGAGGAAAAGCTAATTTAAAAGGAGAAAGGATTGGAATGGCATGAAGAGCTTAAACCTTTTTTTTTCAGTTAGATACCATACTAAACATTTATGTAAAGTCATTCCTTATAACACTTGCAATCATAATGGATACCAGTTACCTTTTCAGCTACGAAAGATCAAAACTTCTAAGTAGTTTCGCACTAAACAAATTTTTTTAATTAATTTAAGGTAATAAACGTCGAATAAAGAGGATTAGAAGTAAGTATGCCTCAATTCCTGGGACATTTTCCATGAAAAGACCATTTCTCTACCATGTGATGCAAGAACACCTGATGACATTCATCAGGGAACCTGTGGAGTTTGGACATAATTTGGAGTAGAAACCAAAATATGAGAACGCCCTGCCCTGATATGTGGCTTCTTCCTTAGTTATTAGGTTATAATCTAAATTAGTTTCTAACAATTATGACCTAAAAATCCAAATCAATTTCTAACAATTCGGCCTATCTCATGAGAAATTTTTCCTAATGACATATAAAAAAAACAGCAAAAGAGGACGGCTCTGCTTATCACCATTACCACGACCTTCACCACCTATTGATATGACCACATATGGTGTTAGAATGGAAAGAGGAGCGGTAAGCGGATAGAACAAATAAAACCCTTGTATAAGAAACTGATAATTCATGGAAAAAATGTAAAACAACATCCCAAAAAACGCCAAGGTCCTCATAGAAAAAATGTGGAGAATGAGAATTCTATTTGTTATTTGTACTGGTACGGGCGGCTCTTTCTTGAGTCAGAGAAAGCAGATGGATGTCGACATAACCGTGTAAAGTTCCTCACTCTTACCTTCATTCATCGTCTTGAGTCTTTTGAAAAACCAACTTCTAAGGGGCTGCTTATTCCAAAGTTTAATCTACGCATGAAATTGAGAATAGAAACACGGTGAGAAGACGGTAACCCGAGGAGAAGGAACAATCCGGAGAAGGACACCTATCGGAGGTGTAAGTTGATGATGTGTGTTTAGTGGAGAAGACGATGAGTTGAAGATTGAATTTCGGCAGTTTTTCGGAAGTAAAATGGAGAAGACGCGAATTGGACAAATTTTGTAGAATGGAAAGCAATCGGGGTCTTGCAATACAGTGAGGACGCGTTGCTTGAAGATAACAAATCCGAGAGATAAATCAAGAGACCTAAGGGACCAAAAGTGCCAACTCCACAAATTTTGTAAATCGCAGAGACAAAAAGTGACAAATTGTTGTAAATTATGTGGCTAAAATCTAAATCATACAAAATTTACTATTGCGAAGGCCTTTATGCTTTTATATATATATATATATATATATATATATATATATATATATATATATATATATATATATATATATATATAAAGCATACATTTCTAATGTCCTAAATATAATCTATTTAGATTGATGTACAAAAATGTAAAGCCTAATGTCTTCAAATTAAGATGTGCATGTGCAAATTTCACATCAGTTGGTACAAAAAACCAAAGCTTTTAAAAATGTATGATTCAACTTAGTTATAATCTTTAATTTGTTATGATCAAAAAATATTTAGACTCAAATATTTTATAATCGTTAGTTATATTTTTTTGATTCAAAATATAATGATCCATAACTTTTTTTTTTGAACAAAAACTATATTTATTTGAATATATTATTGATCCAAAATATATGATTCAAAATACTTCCTTCAAAATAATTTGATACAAAATTTTATGATCGAAAAATAATATGATTCAGAAAAAGTATGAATGAAAAATGTTATGATCCTAATATTCTTCTTATTTAAAATTTTATAATTATTAAAAATTAAAAAACTCAAAATTTAGTTTAAAAAATCAAAAAATAAACAAAAGAAAAATCAAAAAATAAAAAATAAATAAAGAAAAACACTAGTACCTTCAACTATGTATTAATGATATTTAAAAAAAAAAGACAAAAAAAGAAAAAATAATAAAAAAAAGAAAAAATTAAAAAAAAATAAATTAAAAAATTAAACACGTTAAAACTGAGCATATATTTATAAAAAATTTTTGATTTTTTTAACGAAAAATAAATAACATAAATGAAAATTAATAATAAACCACTAAGTCAGTGAGGTGACTTCACCTTAGTCAAACCATGAGCGTGGAACGGTAGAAAACAAAATCAAATCGATTTTCAATGCCAAATTAAAATGCATGACAGGATTTTGGAATTTGGTTCAAGTATTTTCATCGCAAAATCGGTCCTCTGCTCCTACTCTGGTGGTCTTTTCCTCAAAGGCCACCGGTCATCTCATCTTTGAAATCTTTACCACGTGGATTTTCTTTTGGTACTCGTTAGGTAAATTTGTTTTCTGAAATTGTTTCCTCCTAGGCTCCTATTTCGTTATCTATGTTGAAGTTGAAGGTCTCAAAAATAATTTCACAATTTTGATAATCATATGAACTTGTTATTTGATTATAATGATATACATATCTTTTTTATGATACAGATAAGAAGCTTTTATTACTTGACGATTACAAATGGTGAATGATTATTCAGAATACCGGCAAAAGGACTAGCGAAAATCGTTGAATTTGTAGTCGTCGTTGAAGACGGGATGTCGCGGGCGCCGATAATGAGGCACCAGTTACCTAGATTGACTTTGCTCCTAAATGAAATTAGGTTTATTAATTTCTATGTTCCTTTTTTAAATTAATGTTGTATTCTTTTTAAAGATGAAGGAATTTGTGAATACAATAAGTTGAGAGAAATGGCATTTGAATCCAATAGTGTGGTTGAAGTTTTATTCTCCTAGAAGACCAGCTGTAATACCTTCAACAAAAGCATCCGTGGTTTATGTGGCCAGCAACCACGACCAAGAACACCATCATGGTGTTTCGTTATGTGTCGTGGTCATGGTCATTTGTGGTTTCTTCCACAATTGACAATGACCAATCAATCCACTTTTCCTCCTGGACCGTTGACTAGCCATTCAACGACTCATTTTTTTTAAATAAATAAACCTTGCCTACGGTTAAACCATTTATATCTTATACTCTCCAAAAAAAACTCAAATTTATGGATTTCTTTAAAAATTTTGAATAGGATGACGTCAGAAAATTTATCTCGACGTTCTTCAATGTTGTGCACACATACTCAATCAAGAACGTACGGATGTTAGACGTACAAGAGTGATTCTCACTCGAGATCCCCAAGCCGCACATGAATTATTGGTATCTGATTAATTTACGAATAATTGTCTTTATAATGATGTTGCATTCGATCATCGTTTCTGTCTAAATAATACTTTACTTTTACATATTATTAATGCTTTAGAGGTCAGTTATGATTATTTTAAGCAAAAACTCGTTGCTAGAATTAGAATGTGCTTTAGTAGTATAAAAAAAATATGCGGTTGCACTTAGATATTTAGGATACGGTATAGCCTTCGATGCATCAGACGATTAATTGAAGGTATCCGAGAGAACCACAATTAATTTCGTAGAATGGTTTTGTGCGTGTGTGTATGAAGTTTATCCCGAAGAATATTTGTGAAAATCTACTACACGTGATATTGCGATATTATATTTGGCTCATGAAGAGAGGTATGGATTCTTTGGGAAGGATTGGTAGTCTTGATTATATGCATGTCGCGTGGGAAAATGTGTAACTTCATGGCACAATCAATTTACTCGAGATGATATAGGTCAACGGACTATAAAACTAGAAACCGTTGAATCTTAGGATTTGTGGATATGACATTCGTTCTTCGAAATTGTGGGGTTTAAGAACGACCGTAACATTCTTGTCTAGTCTCCTATTTTCAACAATATATGGACCAACAAAGCACCTGATCTGTCATTCATAGCGAACAGGTGTTCATACAAATATGGTTACTACCGTTCTGATGAGGTATACCATAATTATTATACATTTATGAAGGCATACATGGTACCCTGAACTAAAAATGCAAAGTTGTTCACCAAAACTCAGAAATCCGCTAGATATGTGTCACACCCCAAACCAGAACGACGGAAACGTCTGGGGGCAGATTGAGTGATATAATGTACAGTATCATAACAATTGAATAGTAATGAAACATAGCAACTCAAACATTCATACATTTAGTGATTTAGATTTCAAGTATTACATCGTTTACAAACACAATTGTTCAAAAGTCGAATATAAATAACTGGAAAATAGGAAAACATGAAATGACGACGCCGGCCCTCAAGAAGGGTTGAGTACCTGCCTGCTAGATCACTGAGAATAAAAGTCGTTTTGAAAAATGTCAACTAAAAAGTTGGTGACTTCATAAGCATTTTTGTATAAAATAGTTTTGCATTTGTTTAGAATAGTTCTCGTAGTACTTTCAGAAAATCCGATATTTTCTAAAAAAACGTTTGTAGGCCTCGTTCTAAAACCGTGAATATATGCATGTGTTCCATTTGTTTTCTTTTATGATACTTGTAAAGCTTGTGTCCCTAGAAAATCCAATATTTTCATTAATATGAACTGAAATTGAAAGTAATTCCTTGGTATCTTTTCCTTGTAAAATAATGATATATAGTTCCAGAAAATGCAATATTTTCCTTAAAGATGAAATGTGGGCTTAAAACCCTAAGACCCCGATGGAAGTGAGTATCATATAGAAAATAGTTTATAGTTTCTTTTCTTTCAATAAAACCAATGAAGTACAAGCTTCCCGTAAAACAAAATCATTTTTTTTATCCCTATGTGAGTCGTTACAACCATACTAATGACCCAAACGCTTGGCTTGATGTTTTTCAGGCGTCGGTTTCTATAAGATATTTGTCACCCTAGACTGGCCTAGTCTAGCTGTATTGAACAACTCAGGTGTGGGGGTGTCAACCCCGTATAGATCTATACACAATTACTACGTTCTCCCTCCAGAAGACCATGGTTATAAATAACTAACAGGACTTATCGCGTACGCTAGGTAGGTACGACTAAAGGAGTCTCACAAGAGCATTAACTGATTTATGCGAACTATGACTCATTTTCTTGTAAACACAGGATAGTTGTACCTTTAAATAATTAAACATGCCTTTGAGAAGTGTAGTTCGTGACTTCCAACTATACCGAGTATAGTTTATCTTTTTGGTTCGAAATTGTTTATATACTATTTTATATAAATATAAAGGTGTATTCTAGCATGAAAATATGAAATCAAAACACAAAATTTTGGTGTTAAAACCCATTAGTTTAGCAAGTGACTAGAATGTATTATTTCTACTAGTAAAGTTATCTTTTAGTATAAGTTCCCAAAAGCCGTGTAGGTTTACAAATCATAACTTTTCTTATGATGTTATAACATAGATCATGTTTGTAGTAGCAATATGTAAATCACTAATATTTATACCAAAAACTAGTATAAACCGTAACTTATATAAATAAGATTTTATCTTCAATAGGAAGATAATATGTAAATCACTAATATTTATACCAAAAAGTAGTATAAATCGTAACTTATATAAATAAGATTTTATCATGTTTTTGAGATAAACAAAGTTTGACTTGTATTCCCTCCCTCCCCCCCCCCCCCCCCCTAAAACATAGAAAAAAGATTGAAAATATGGGGGTATGAACTCACCTTGAGTGGATCTTTGTGTGTAGCTTGAAGTGTTGTGAAGAGATTTCAAGCCTAAACACTAGTATGTGTTTGATGTACTTATTCGAGATTATGATACCCTAAGGATATCAACACACAATAATGTGTGTAAATAGGGTGAAATTAATATAATAATGTGTAAAAATCACTAAGGGTTCACGAAATTCTTACTCAATTTCTAAGGATCACTTGATGATGATAATCTTGAGGAATCTTGGCTATGGCTCTTGAGAGGATTTTGAAGAGTAGAGAGGAGAAGTTAAAAAAAGAATGGTAAATGAAGGGGGTTCTTTGGTCGTGACTTTATGAGGGAATTCAAAAAAGTGGGTCCATAGATATTTGTAGATTAATGGGGGTGTTGCATGGGTATATGGTGGGTAATGCATAGGAAACTGTGATTTGTGTTGGAAATGGGGGATTACATCAAATCATAACGTCAATCCCTTATCCTTGTCTTATTCACATCTTATGATTTAAAATAATACCTTTATATATCTAAAATATTATTTTATATAAATATGTTTTAAATATTCAAATTTGGCATAAAATAGGGGTTTAAGGGGTCTATGTTATGAAAAACACGAGTTTGGTGGGATTGCCGACATCAAAATATCTTAAAAAGTAGAAAATGTCCAAAATTGACACAAATCCGGAATGGAGTCTTGAACCTGCGAGGGTCCGAAGTGGGTCAGGAAGTTCCGGAGCCAAATCAGTAGCTTCCGGAGTGACTAGTGCTTCAGAGAGGGTTCGGTTCCGGAGTGCCTTCTTTTAAGGTGCGAAGGATTCTAGTGCGAGATGGTTCGTTGGCTAATCCTTCCGGAGTGATAAAAAGTTTTCTGAAGTCAGCAGTCCCGGATCAACAAATGTCCGGATCGAGATTGTCCGGTTGGGAAGGTCCGAAATTGCGAGATTGTCCAGTTCCTTTAGAAGGTCTGGAGTCACTTAAGAGGTTCTAAATCAGGAGTTGTTCCGGATCAAGAGGGTTCCGGACTAAGAAGAGAGGCTCCGAGAATGAATAATGTATTCTGGAATGGGCTTGTTCTTTTGAGTTTTCTGCTTCCATTTTGAGTTGTTTTCGACTAAGGAAGGTATAGGATGATGTTGGTGTTTATAAAAGTTGAAAGAGATTTTGAGAGAGATTTGGGAGAGATTTGATATACATAGAGAGATTTGGGAGGGATTTGAGACACATAGAGAGATTTCGGAGAGATTTAAGATACATAGAGAGATTTTGGAGTGATTTGAGATACATACAGAGAAACGGGAGTGATTTGAGATACATAGAGAGATTTAGGAGAGATTTGAGATACATAGAGAGATTTGGGAGAGGTTTGAGATACATATAGACATTTGGGAGAGATTTGAGATACATAGAGAGATTTAAGAGAGATTTGAAATACATAGAGAGATTTGGGAGAGATTTGAGATACAAAGAGAGATTTGGGAGAGATTTGAGATACGTAGAGAGATTTAGGAGTGATTTGAGATACATAGAAAGATTTGGGAGAGATATGAAGTAGAGAGAGATATATACATTGTATTTATAATTGTAAGACGTACATCAGGAGCATAGTTTTAAACCTCAATGTATTAGTACAAGTCGAGTTGATGGAGTTGACTTGTTGTCCATGGTTTGACCTAAATTTTCGGGTTGTAACAATATGATATCGAGAGGACATTTGGAGATCTTAAGGAGATATGACATGTAGTGAAATACGATACATCACTCTGGGATATGGATATAATTAAATGAATGATAACAACATGTGTTATAATGCATAATATGATTATTGAAAATGAAGGTAGATCGATTTGCACATATGATCCAAACGGCATAGTTATCCCGATTAAAGAGTTTTTACCCAAAACGCCTGAATTTTTAGCACGAATAGTTGACATTCATAACAGTGAAATGTGTTTCAACATTCGAGAAGACATCGATGAGCATTTGTACCAACGAAACATGAACGGAGATTAGCTGTTTTTAATGTTTTGAATTTTTCTGTTTGTTTTCCTTTTTTTATTCTGTATTTTTTTAAGAATTGTACTTTTTAAAAAAATTAATGTAATGTTTTTTTATTGAATGAAAAACTAGTTAAAAAGTTCAATGTTTTTATTGCATTTTGGAATTAAAATTAATTAAGAAAAATGATGTTCAGTGGTGTGTTAGTGATAGGTACCTCATGCGTTTAGTGGTTAGATGTCATGATGATATGACACCCACCACTATAATGGTTAGTGATAGGTATTACAGATGGTCTATACGTAGTAAATTAGTTGTAGTGAATTTTGTTAATTGGTTTGTTTGCATAAATTGTTTACTTCGTATTTTATTGTGTTTTGTATTCATTCAATTATCATTACTTGATCATAAGAACTTATACATATTTCAATGATCAAAACTGTGTTTATAATAGCCAAATGATAATTTTATTCTTTTATTATTACATAATCATTAATTTTACTCTATAATAGTATTTTATAAGTTTTCATTGGTTTTTATAAGTTTTACTTTATATGTATATATCTATTTGTAAATATAACTACAAATGTAAGAATTCATATGTTATTTATATTTTACTTATATGTATTCATTTATGATTAGAGACATATTTTTCACTTATGACTACATGTATGTTCTGTTGATAATAATCACATTTAATTTTTCAAAATTTTGTTGATTTAGTTAATGGTATTAACATTGATTTTCAATTTAAAAATATATATGTAAAATTTAGTTTTAAGGTGCATGATTTCGAAGTTTCTTTAACATTTTGGATGAATTCACGACGTGAACAATCCCCCTTACGTCATGAACGAAGGTTGACCTGCATTCCTTGATTCTCACGACGTGAGACCTTGTTGCTCACGGCGTGAGAGTCGTTTGATGACCAAAACCCTAATTTTTCAGTATTTAATGGAATGAGAATGCTTGGGTTCTCCACCCTCAACCCACCTCACACTCAAAGCCTCAAGAAACCCTTACATCAATCATTTTTGGTTCATTTTATAGCTTGAAGAATGAGAGAAGAAGAGTAAAGAATTGCTCTAATGGTGGAGTGGGCAAATTATCATCATCGTCATTATCTCTTCTTGCTGTTGGACCTTTGTAAGTATCAAAGGTTCACAATTTATTGCATTTTGTGTATAGATCTACGATTTTGTCCATATTTCTTCATGTTAAGCATTGTTTGAGTGAAGTAAATCCATAAAGGTAACAACTTTATGGATTCTCAGGGTTCGTTGATCATTATATATTATAGATTAGGAAGTTGGTGAGGTATAAGAGCCATGCATGAGAGTTTGATGCATATTTTCAACTTTTTGACCTAGAATGGGTTGGGTTATGCATGGTGCAAGGATGACGATAAACCAATAATTTTTATGGACCTTAGGGATCCTCTTTAGCTTCTGGATGAGATGGATTAAACGAATTAATGGAATAAGGACTAAACACCATGACTTTTGGTTCTAGACCGAAATCACAACGTGAGATAAGATCTCATGACGTGACAACGATAAACCTCGTAAATCGTTGAGCTCATGGAGCTTACGATGTGGCTCTTTGATTACCACGTCATGAGGTCTGTCTAGTAGGAATCTGTGACTGTGTTGTATGAGTTTCGAGGGAGTTGCTAGAATCGGACCTAGTAGACTCTCACGACGTGACCAAGGACTGTTCACGACGTGAGACTAGATATTGGGGTTTTGTCTGATGGATTTAACTCGGTTGACTTATGACATTGACTGAGATTTTGACCAAGTTTTACTTAGCGGTATTTTGAGTATTTTGAGTTGTAGCCTAAGTTTTGATCACTGTTATTCGTAAAGGTGACCGATAGAGTTGGTTTCAGAGTAGCATGTGGTTCGATTTATTATTCGTCTGTGAGGTGAGTTTTCTCAATGTATCAATGGGTCGTAGGCACCTATGCCAGCCCATTACTATGTTATGTAGGATCATAACTGTTTTGTGGCTTATATGTGTTTGCATGTTCGAGTTGAAATAAAGCCTAGGGCGGGGCCCACTATCATATGTTCGGGTTGAAATAGATCCTGAGGTGGGGCCTACTATTGTATTATTACAATGAAGGATACCCTAAGTTGGGGCCTATATGTGTTGATTGGGTTGAAATACAGCCCAGGGCGAGGCCCCATGGTTGGGCCCATATATGTGTATTAGGTTGGAACACATCCCAGGGTTAAGCCCAGTTGTATGATTGGTATGTGGTACTTTGGGGAACTCACTATGCTTTGCGCTTAAAGTTTATGTTTATGGTTTCAGTACTTCCGGTTTGAACGGGAAGGGTCCGACGTGATGACACAACATCCTCCCCTCATGATTTCAGCATTTTCAATAATTGTACTCTGATATTTTGGATATTATATTTGGTGATAGTTTTTGAAACATGTTAATGAATGAAATCCATAGTCCTTCAATGAAAAAATTTATCACAATTTTTAGGTTGTTACAAATTCGTATCAGAGCCTTGGTTTGAGAGATTCGGGCAAACTTTCGGGTTTGTCAGAACTCAAACTGAGGAGATGCTAATCTTTTCAATGGAAAAAAGAAATTGAAGTTTTAAAAAGATTTTTACTAAGTAAAAAAGGGGTGCGATGTATGCAATCAACCGAGCTCAAGTAAGTGGTTCCAAAAAATACCCATACCTATGTATTATGATTAGTATGCTTGATATGAGAATTGCGTGCAAGATTAGGGCTAAGGATACCTTTAGGAATCATATGAGAGAATTACTTGATTTTTGTGATGCCCTATAGCCTAGGAGGATTGGATGCTATATATTACCAGGAATTGATATCAGCTCAATTAATTGTTAAGTGTATGCTTTCAAAGTTGTATACAATTAGGATCATATAGATCTAGAATAACCGATTTAGCCTCATTTTCCGTTCCTTGTTTATGTTGGATTAGGTGTCTAATACCATAACTATAATTTCTATATACTTGAATTGATAGTAGCAAATTCCTTTTGGGTTGCTCTCAAGACAAGCAATTAGACAAGATGATTTTTGGAGAGAAAGGTTGATCTATTATTTGCTTAATAATATGAAATAAATAATTTTTTAATATAATATGAGAATAATATATTAATTAGAAATAGTACTATTAATTAATATTTAATCATAAATTAATTAGTACTAATTTTGGGATTAAAGGAACTAATTAAAAGTGTGGGGATTGAAGTGCAATTGATCAATAGTTGAGGAAGAGGCATTATAGAACCCTCCATAAGGCTTGGACAGTTTGTTGAAGCTTGACTGTTTTGTAGAATTATCCTTCGTGGATAATCATGAAGGTGGATAAATACTCGGTTAAAGATAATCTTGGATTTGGGCTTATCTAGGGTTTCCTGAGTACACTATAAAGAGAACCACAACCCTAGAATTTTCAGCCACCAATTGTTTTGAAGAGCCGGCCGAATATCTGAGCCTCCCTCCTCTATTTCCCTCTCTCTCTCTCTCTTTCTCTCTCTCTCTCTCTCTCTCTCTCTCTCTCTCACTCTCTCTCTCTCTCTCTTTATATTCATCCTTTGCTAGTGTTGGGTGTGAACCACTTAAGGCACATCATTTGTGGTTCTTGCTCTCAAGGATTTTCATTGTTATTAGTCAATAGCAATCGAGGTATGTTTCTCCTAACCCTATTTGGCATTTTCAATAATATGCTAGTTGTTCTAGGGTTTCTTATTTGTTGTTGAAAGTTGTATGTTTAATTAGAGAAAGCAAAGATCAAGAATTAGGGTTTCATGCACACATAGGAATTTATATGTTTTGCATAATATCCATCAGTGGTATCAGAGTCAGGTTTAGTTTTCTCTTAAAATGTTTGTATCATTGAACTTGAAAGAGGAAAAGCAAACATAATCGCATCTGTTCCGCCACCACAATGTGGTGCTCTACGATTTTGTTCGACCACGGCATGGTAATTGTCACCACAACATGGTGGCTGTCAGATCCATAAAATTCGGTTTTATAGTTATTTCATGAATTGAGTAGGATAATTACCTCTAATAATGTTTTAATTCTATAAAACTGAATATTTTTCTAAGTAATTTGACATCCTTATCTTGAATTCATGATCGGTTAAAAATTTTTAATTTTTCAAAATTTAAAATATAACCTAGTATTTTTTGAAAAGTTTTTAAAAAATACACCCTTATATTATGTGTAACATTAAAAGTCTAATAATATTATATGTAGAATACAAGTCAGTCGAATTGCTAATATGCCTCTTTCACGAACCCGTACTATAATGGGAGTTTAAGGTAGCGACCTATAAAATGACTGCCATTGGGTATCTACTCTGACCCACCGCTCCCTTGTATGGTGGAGGATCGTTAGCCGAATAAGTTTGGTAGGAGAAGCTAATCCTCATTAATAATTATAATGAATTAAAAAGCTACTACACAATTTTTTTTTCAAATTCCCAATCTTAGTTATTTTAGGAAAATGTGAGTTTGTATGCTAACCCATGAAATTTCACATTGCATTTTATTATTTGTTAGTGGAGCGTGTGTGGTTAACCGGCACACTAATAGAGACAAATGGATGTGTCTCCAAAATTATCATTAATTAAGGGAGCACATGTGTCTAACCGACACATTAAAATGAGATGATAAATGACATCGAAAGTACCAACCTAATTTTCATGGTTATTCACATCTTGGTTGTGATCGTTGGTATCCAAGTCACAAATGGAAGGGCATCGAGATTAAACATGTCATTGAAGAGTTTCAATGAATCTTAAATGATCTAGGAATTTCACGAAAAACCTAATTCGTTCAATTAGCATTTTTCGATGGTGGAATTGGTAAATCGTCATTTACCTACCTTTATATAATATACAATTAGATTATGACATCCCTTTTCTAAGTTGAGAATTATTTATTTGGATCCTAGCCTTGATATTTCATTTTGGGTGTTATATTGAGGATTATTCTTATCTAATTAAAATTATCTTTCTTCTCTTTCAAGGTTACTACTCGAACTGATGCTTCTGGTTCCTCCAATAACAACAACAACAACAACTTCTCATTGTTGAACATCTGTTTGAAGGTGCAATTGTATGGCACCAACTACAACGATTGGATGCACAACATAAAAATGGTCCTTCGTTTTAAGGACAAGGAATATGTCCCCGAGAGACCATTGGATGAGATCGACAAGGAGCAGACCACTCCTAAAGAAATGGTCTCGTACAAGAAACACTATAATGTGGCCACAAAAGTTGTGTGCATCATGGTGGCGACAATGATTCCAGATATGCAAAGGTGTTATGAGGATTACTAATTATACGAGATGAACAAGGACCTTATGGATAAATACCATAAGCGAGCTCGTCAGGAAAAGTATGAGGTGGTAAAGTCCTTCATTGCTAGCAAGATGAATGAGGTTGCGTCTATTAGTAGCCATGTTCAGAGAAAGCAACGATATGTGGACAAGCTAAACAAGGTCAATGTGAATTTTGTTGAAGAGTTGGCAATCGACTTAGTTTTGAACTCTTTGTAAAGTTGTTATGATAAGTTCATATTGACCTATCATTTAAATGACAACGAAACTACTTTGTTACAATTGCACAACCTCCTGCAAACAACTGAAGCAGGAATGCAG
Organism: Lactuca serriola; assembly: GCF_051521515.1. Classification (NCBI taxonomy): domain Eukaryota; kingdom Viridiplantae; phylum Streptophyta; class Magnoliopsida; order Asterales; family Asteraceae; genus Lactuca; species Lactuca serriola. The sequence continues at coordinate 227,518,280 of NC_136408.1, read as the reverse complement.
GGAAAAGGTATTGCCTCCAGTCCTAGTAGTGCACCTGTTCTGGCCATAGGGAAAGGGAATTGGAAAAAGAGGAAAGGTCCTTAAAAGCAAAACTGGAAAGGAAAGTCCCAAGACGATTCGTCAAGTATAGGACCAAAAGGAATATCCATTTCTAATGCTCCCCCTGTTTTTGTCCCCAAAGAGGCCACTTGCTTCTATTGGAATGACAAGTGGCATTGGAAACGAAGCTGCTTGAAATACTTTCACGATATCAAGGATGGCAAGTTGAAGCCAACATCGACATGTATTTACACTATCTTATCTAATAACTCAACATATTCTCGTTCTTGGGTCCTGTATACAGGATGTGGGTTTCACAAATGTTCTGATTTGCAGGGGCTAAAAAGAAGTGAGGCCGTGGTGCATGGAAGGATGAACTTGATCATGGGGAATATGCAATCTTCACCTATCACCACGATTGGAGTTTATGTCTTAGTGCTTAGTAGTTGGTTAGGTTTAGATATAATAAATTGTTGGTACTCATCAGAGATGACACGAAACATACTTCAATTTCTTGCTTTATTTAAACAACATTTTAGATATTCTTTTAATGATGAAAATGGTTATATTTCTGCTTATAAAAGTGGTGTCTTTTTTTATTTTGAAGCTTTACCTTGTGATGGTGTCTATGAAACTGTGATGATTGTTGACTATTTAGGTAATAGTGTTCTTTAGATTGAATCATCAATTGGTATAGACAAAGCGTGCTTGTGGCATTGTCGTGTTGGACACATTAACAAGAAACGCATGGCCCAAATCCAAAAGGATGGAGTGTTTGAATCATTTTACTTAAGCTCAAATGATACATGTGAGTCTTGTTTATTGGAAAAGATGACCAAATCACCTTTCATTCGTTCTTTTGAAAGAGGTGAAGGATTGTTGGATCTCATACACACAAATATGTGTGTGTAACATCGTAAATTTCCAAACAAATTAATCTTATTAAAATTATAAAATTCTCATAGTGCATTTCATAAAATCTCATTTAGTTGATTTACAAAAATGCATCTCAACATTGTTTAATTAATAATCCAGGATCCTCAAACATAACACGTTCTCTGGTGTGTACAATCGAGCCGGTGCCTTCCCCCGATCCCGAGAAAAACCTGAAACACATAACATATAACACGGCAAACATGAAGCTTAGTGAGTTCCCCAAAATACCACATACAACACATTAGCCACTCGAGGCTATAACTCTATAATACCCTCTGGTCTATGTGTCTCAGTGGGACCCTCCAGTCCCAAGGCTCGTTGGAGCCTCTAGTCCGGTCTATGTGCGGACCCTCCGATCTCATAGCTCGTTGGACCCTCCAGTCCGGTCTCAGTAACACATAATAACAATACTCAGCATAAATCACAGATACATAATGCAGAATATCACAACACACAAATAAGCACATAAGACATCTCAGTCACACAAGGATACCACTCTTGGTAAGTATAGAGAGAAGACTCATCTCGGATGATGAGCAGCCCCTTTAAACGTTGTTGCTACACACCGACCTCAAACTTTGTGGCAAAAACTCAATTAACCCAATTAGGAACTAAGTCCAGACTCTCACTGATTAGGTATAAAGGAAGACCACTAACCAGCCCATTAATATCCTAAAACCCATTGGCCCACCAAGGCCCAATAATAAATGGGCTCACCCAAGCCCCACTCTAAAAACTAAATGGCAAGTCCAAATCAAGGGCCTAAGCACAACTATATATATATATATATATATATATATATATATATATATATATATATATATATATATATATATATTCCTCTGGTCCAATACTCTATTGCAACAAGCCCAAATTCCAGGCCCAACGCTCAAGCCCCAAAATGCGACATAGCCCAAAAGTCCACAGTGAGGTTACACGGGCGGTACCTCCCTTGGTATGCTCAGCGTACTCATAATCCATATTGGCCATCGGGGTCACTGGGGCAGTACGTGGGGCATACATGAATTACGCTCAGCGTACTTCCCATATTCACTCTTTCTACTAATTTGGTCTTAATCAGTTAAGACATTAACTTAAATCCCATATCTGGACTCCTTAATGGCTCTTACTCCATAAAGTCAGTGACTTTAAGCCTTTGCATGGATAGAGAGGTCACAGATACCCAAAACACACACTTTCTTAGCTCAAAATGCACATAACTCTAGCATGGCTCGATTTCAATATCCAAGACGTGGTGTTTATGACACAACACCACTATATACACTCAAAGGGGTTGGTCATAGTCTCTGAAGCTCAAAAACTCATAAAGTCTCCAACTTTGGGATAAAAACCATAAATTACTCCACTATGATGCACAAAACAAAAGAGTGAGAAAGCTTGATGTTTTAAACCTCTATATGAAGCTTCCATCATAGATATGCTCAGATCCAAGGGCTTGGACTCTCACTCCTTCAAAGTTTCACCTTCACTTCAAGAACACTTAATACACTCAAAGGCTCTCAAATGCATCCACAAACTCCATGAACGAAGGTTTAGGGTTTAGGAGGGTTTGAAATATGGGATGGTGGCCAGGAATGAGGCCATCTTATTCTTTATATAGGAACACACCAATAATTAGGGTTTTCATTCTGTGCCTAGTACGCCCAACGTACCTTCTGGTACGCCCAGCATACTAGGCGGCTCCGCTTGAAAATCACGCCCACGAGTATGCTAAGCATACACATATGTACGTCCAGCATAGTCAGCTGCCACCAATCTCACATAAGGGACTTATCCTCCCACAACTCCAAACTTTCATTGCTCCCTCAACATAACCCCGATTTCCATGAACCTCAAACCCATAGAAAGGTGACAAGATGCCCTAAGCTTCTAGAAACTCCTCCCTACCTCGAGACCTCCTGATGCCCAGTTTGCTGCCCACGAACCTTGATCATGGACGATCTGAAATAGGATGTTATAATTCTCCCCTACTAGACTTAGATTTTGCCCTCGAAATCACTCCTTATTAATACATAGATCGAAATCAAACCCGAGAAGCACCACCAAAAAGACCCCATATATGAAAAAAAATCTACTCCAAAAGCACTTGAACCCGACAGGGGCTCCCAACCCCAAAGAAGCACAGACCCAACTGCCGTTGTGATACTCGATCTGACTCTCCAGAACTTGAAACTCTAGTGGTCTATCTCCCTGCTAGAACACCCTCTCAAAACCTCATCCTGCTAATTTCCTATCGACTAACAGACTCTAAGAACACTCTTCCAACTAAGATTCTCTAATCGATCTCGATCGCAACTCAAAAGGAACGGAAAGGTCATAATCCCCTAAAGAGCCATCGCCTGAACAGTTATCAGAACTCATCAGAAGGAGAGAACCCCAAAACTCAAACACAAGAAAAGATGATGCTAGCGTGGAAGTGTCCTCTGATATCTATAGACATAAGCCCCAACTTCCTTTCAATAATCCCTTTGAACAATGAGCATCAGGTCAGCTCTTGACTCAAAAGATGAACCCCCAAAGGTTACTCATTGCAAACCAAAACGTCTCACCGACTTCCCTCTCACGATAAATATATCGGGTCATTGCGACACACAATTCACAAAGTTCACTTTACCCCAAGCGAATGCTACAACTCATCTGAAATCGTCTTACCTCTGACCTCTGTCGTCTACCACCCACTGGTTCCTTGCATCTCGCAGTACTTCTCATATCAACGAAACTGATCCACTCTTGCCTAAGATATCAGATGGAGGTCAATACCTATCTCAAAATGAAACCCATCTACGAATCTGAAACCTCATGATGCCTATTCAATACATGAATGGATCTAGACTCGAGCTCGAGAGTCTGACTCAACAACAGAATTGGAAGCACTCAATTCCAATTTGGTACTCAACTCATGACCCAATATTCGCGGATTTATGCACACACCATTTCTTCAATTCATAACGATTACAATAATATATACTCAACCTGGGATAACAATACCCGACTGACACGGAGACCCTTGTCTCGCCCCTGGTTCAACAACCAGGCTCCCGAAGACTCAAGCGGTAAGGCTACCCAAGCCTAAGAACTCCTCCTCGCCATACTTTGACTAGTGAATATTGGATCTCCCGACAGAACAATATTTACCATTATTGACTATTGAGTGCTACGGCCTCCCCCATAGTCTTGTGATACTCTCTCACTGACTTGTGAATGCTACGGCTCCCTGCAGTATCACAACACTCTCTCTAACCAGTGAATACTATGTCTCCTCGTAGTATCACGACACCCTGTCGCTGACTAGTAAATACCACGGCTCCCTGCAGTATCACAACCCTATCCCACTATCCAATGAATACTACAGCTCCCCGTAGTATCACGACACTCTCTTTTGCTGACTCATGGATGCTACGACTCCCCGTAGTCTTACAACACTCTCTCGCTCATTGACTCACCATGGACTCACTCCACGATTTCTCCTTATAATCCCAAGCGAATACTCCTACCCGGATCCACTTGCTCTGTTATCACCCCATAACCTCATCTTCAAGCATCACCACACCGAGTTCACCAACTCATGCTCCGTAGCTCAACATAGATAGGTGCTTACTCCCATCCAGCTTATGCACCACCACTCCTGATGTAGGTTCTCACAGGCAAGGTACTAGTCTCCGCACAGATACACCCTTAGACAGTCTCACTCCAGCGATAATTAACTGATGGGTTCCCACGGGAACAAAATCACTCGGTACTCCACTCACCATCTCCCAACTCGAGTCCTAACATGACCAAAAATTAGGACATCATACTCGGGTACCTCGGTACACCATCACAGCGTATCACGCAGTCTTGCCTTTGCCACTAATCTTCCACTTACATGGCTTGAATTTCAAAATACTCCTATCTCCCAAATTGATACACGGAGGAAGCGTCAACGATTGAATACACATTGACAAAAATACGAAGCTCCACCCTCTACTGATCACCGCCCCTAGGAACTACTCATACCGACTCCAAAATTTGTCGAAAACCAACTGCCTCCCTTTTCTAGAGTATAGATTAAAATCCATACCTATACCCGCAAATATCAGCTACTGCACCCTAAACTCAGCGACCCATCCGCCTCGAACTCAACATTTGCAAAACCGAAAAATCTCTAGCCATAATAAATCCTCCGACCAACGGCCACCTACCGTGGATTCACTCATCCTTCCATAAGCATATACTTATACATCATCCCGCCTAGTACTTTGCCGCATCCACCAATATCCCAGATTTCATGTGTCCGCGCCGCAAATTTCCATAATCAGTTGCACTTGAATGAGTTGCTAATCTTCTCAATTGAATACCCAGTTCTCCCTCGTTCAGGGTTCGAACTATCACCAGGTACATCACACTTGACTCTTGGAATGTAGCACACAAACACTCAAGGATCTTCCCGATGGAAACCAAGCGACACCAAATATCCTGTAACCCGGACAAGAACCTCAGAATCCTCCCAACTTGACTGCCTCTGGTTATCTCGAAACCTCAGACTAACACACAGCCGGATACATCAACTGTTCTAAAATAACCTTAACCCATGGTCCAGAAACAATGTACTATCACACACCTTGTCTCTGACTCCTCGACCAGCCTCCCAAAACGGGAATCATCAAAGCACGAGACCTCACTCTCACAATCGATACATAACATGACAACAAGGTCCATCGCCTCAATTTATTCCTCTTACCCACCTGAAACTATTGCTAAAACCAGGCCACACTCAAAAAGGCATCTTCCTGGGTCTCCTCCATCTCAGCCTCCACTAATGACTCCATGGTACCAGAAATACCTCACAACAGACAAACTGCTCACATACCCTAATGAAAAGGTCACCACCAATGCTACCCCACGAGGTTTACCTAAAAACTCTGAAACCGGAAACTCGATATCTCCTTCGCTTCTCCCATAAAATAGGAACAACGCAACTCTTGCCACAGAAGGTGACGTCTCATCCATCAGCCGATGGCTAGACTCAGACCTTGATCCTCCAATAAGCATCATCTCGACTCATCCTCGAGCCTTGCGACTCCAACTAACATCTCATCAATAAAATCCCTCGGAAACGAACTTGATTTCCTTTTCAAGGTATAATACCTTAAAACTTGCTCGACATGGCCCTCTGGTCGCACCCTCTATCACTTGATCTCAGACTAATCAACCACCATGGGACAACTTGTAAAACCAGAAGCACTAACCGCCACGAATCATGGCACTCGAACCATGAGATCACTTCTCAATCTGCAATGAATCATTGTACCCGAACCATGTTATCTCCTCTTGATTTTCTAATTAGAACCTCTAGTATTCTCCTTGTTTCGAGTATGGGTCCTTTGCTTTTAGTATGAGCCCATACTACCTGCCACATCCACCCATACTTTCCACACAAATCGTCCCATAATTCCTAAGTAGCTCTCAACCTTATCGATCACCAATCCTATTAAACATGGTCGCTTCCCAGTGAATAATCTCCTCTATCAGCGTACTCATCTGACTAAGGCCACTCCCTAGGCTTTTCCTAGGTTCCCTCACTTCTCTGCCATTAGCTATTGAAGAACTCCTTATGATGCCGGTCATCTACCTCCTGAATATGGTCATATTCACTTAGTAGCTGACTCCTATCATCAAGATTTCAACAAAGCACGAAGCAGGCAACATTCAGGCATCGAATAATCCCTATTAGCATGAAAAACCCACTCTAGTTACAACTCCACTTGCTCTGCTCCCTCAAAAAGGGTATCCCGAAACTCAAGTAACTCTACCCCCTCGCGGGTAACTAACTACTGTCTCAGTAGGATCCTCAAATGCTCATCTAGGCATCTCTCCTAGATTACTTGTCTACTCAAGTTCTCTCTAAAAGATCTCTGTAGGATACTCTTATTCTGCACATACTCAAATCACATCATATATAGAAAAATTCCTAGGCTAAGGCATCACAAGTCAGGCAGCTCTAGCCCTAAAATATGAAATACCTAGCTCATCTTCTAGCATGCATCTATAATATCTCAATAACAACTCATGAACACAAATAAGTAAGGGTATTTTAGGAAATCACCGTTCGGGCTCTGGCTGATTGTACACACTACTTCTTCTAGTTTTTCCTTTAGAAACTCTTGCTTGTTTTAGAAAAATTATTTCATTTGAAATTTTTTCTCAAATCGTCAGTTTTAGTCCAAATATACCCGAAGGTGCATCCAAACCCTTTAAACCAAGGCTTTGATATCAACTTGTAACACCGTAAATTTCCAAACAAAATTTTCTTTTTAAAATCATAAATTCTCATAGTGCATTTCAAAAAATTTGATTTCGTTAATTTACAAAACGCATCTCTACATTGTTTAATTAATAATCCAGGTTCCTCAAACATAATTCTCTCTCTGGTGTGTATAATCGAGCCGATGCCTTCCCACGATCCTGAGAAAAACGTGAAACACATAACACATAACACGGTAAGCACGAAGCTTAATGAGTTCCCTAAAATACCACATATAACACATTAGCCACTCGAGGCTATAACTCTGTAAGACCCACCAATCTATGTCTCTTAATGGGACCCTCCAGTCCCATGGCTATTTAGACCCTCTAGTCCGGTCTAAGTAAGGACACTCCGGTCTCATAGCTCGTTGGACCCTCTAGTCCGGTCTTAGTAACACATAATAACAATACCCAACATAAATCACAATGACATTATGCATAATATCACAATACACAAATAAGCACATAAGACATCTCGGTCACACAAGGATATCACTAATGGTAAGTATAGTGAGAAGACTCTCCTCCGATGATAAACAACCTGTATAATCATTGTTGCTACGCACCGGCCTCAAACTCTAAGCCAAAACTACAACTAACCCAATTAGGAACTAAGTCCGGACTCTCACTCATTAGTTCTAAAGGAAGACCACTAACCAACCCATTAATAGCCTAAAACCCATTGGGCTCAGCAAGGCCCAATAATAAATGGCTCACCCGAGGCCCACTCTCAAAACTAAATGGCAAACCCAAATCAAGGGCCCAAGCATGAATATATATATTCCTCTGGTCCAATACTCTATTGCAACAAGCCCAAACTCCAGGCCTAACACTCAAGGCCCAAAATGCGACTTAGCCCAAAAGTCCACAGTGAGGTTACGTGGGGAGTACCTCCCTTGGTACGCTCAGCCTACTCACAATCCAGGTTGGCCATCGGGGGCACTGGGGCAGTACGCGAGGCGTACATGAATTACGCTCAGCATACTCCCCAGATTCACTCTTTCTACTCATTTGGTCTTAATCAGTTAAGACGTTAACTCAAATCCCAGATTTGGACTCCTTAATGGCTCTTACTCCATAAGATTAGTGACTTTAAGCCTTTGCATGGTTGGATAGGTCACAAACACCCAAAACACATTTTCTTAGCTCAAAATGCACATAACTATTGCATGGGTCGATTTCAATATCCAATACCTGATTTTTATGACACAACACCACTATATACACTCAAAGGGGTTGGTCATAGTATCTGGAGCTCGATAACTCATAAAGTCTCTAACTCTGGGACAAAGACCCTAAAATACTCCACTATGATGCACAAAACAAAAGAGTGAGAAAGCTTGAGGATTTATACCTCTGTATGAAGCCTCCATCATAGATATGATCAGATCTAAGGGCTTGGATTCTCACTCCTTCTTCTTCAAAGGCTCACCTTCACTTCAAGAACAGATAATACACTCACAGCTCTCAAATGCATCCACAAACTCCATGAACGAAGGATTAGGGATTAGGAGGGTTTGAAATCTAAGGATGGTGGCCAGAAATGAGGCCATCTTATTCTTTCTATAGGAACACACCCAAAATTAGGGTTTTCCCTTTGTTCCTAGTACGCCCAACGTACCCTCTGGTACGCGCAACGTACTAGGTGGCTCCATGTAAGTCCCTGATCTACTTGTGTATCAATCAAATCCAATTGATGGTGCGGAATCCCAATCAATTGGATGATGTCAGATCAAATAGAAGAGAAGGACAAGAAGAATTAAGATGAATCTAATGATGTATTGAATAATATGAATGATGCTCCTTACAATAGATTCCATCACACAAACTATTCTACTCTCTAGTTTCTCTCTTTAGAACATGCTCCTCCTCTCTAGCCTTCCACTCACATGACTCCTCACCCTATATATATGAGACACCAGCCGTACACCCGTGTACAGCCGTACATAGGTGTGTGGCTGTACACACAAGTACTGTCATGCACAACCACAAAGTTACATATTACATTATAGAAAAATATATTTTCCTGGAAAAGCAAAGTATAAACCATATTTTTGACCCAACAGAAACACTATTACATGTATAATTTAAGAAAAACATAGATCCAAGTCATTTAGGATTCTATGTGCACTATAGGATGTTTTAGTATACAAAACCCAACAGTGGTATCAAAGCTTGGGTTATTTTCTATTATGTTTGATGTCATTATTGGTTTTCGAAGCAAAAAAATTGAATTTTCTACATTCTTTCAGCAAGACTTGCCGAGTCCACTGGGTGACTCCACGAGTTGCTCGAAGATACTATTGGACTCGTCAAGTTCATCAAGGGACTCGACGAGTTGGCTGTCCTGAGTGCAGATTTTCGAGTTTTTTGGCCTGTTTTGGATTAGGATCATTACCACAAAATGTTTTTGTTCATCAATTTGATTTTGATGCTATGGTAATGATTATCCTCATCCAAATAAAGGATAATTACCAAAGTTTCAACATTTGTATTAGTTTATGTGATTAGCTAATTTTTTGAAAATTATTGATGTGAATTATCTTTACTTATGAGTTTGATCTAGATCATAAAAACAATATTTGATTATTGTGTTAATTGGAATAATTGATTTTAATGGTTTTTATGAACTCCTTAACTTGTTCACAAGTTATGGAAAATGAAGAGTTTTACCTTTTAAAAGATTCATTAAAGTTCATAGGTTATGAAAAATGAAAATTCTTGTTTTTAAATGTCATTATAAAATAGTTTTATGTCTTCCATAACTTGTCCTCAAGTTATGGAACTTGAAAAGTCTTCCATAAAAATCATATTAAACTCATAAGCTATGGAAACCAAAAGTTTTTGAATTGTTCAAAACATAACCTCAAGTTTTGGAATTTGTAAAGTTACCCCCCCCCCCCAATGTATACTTTAATTCCAACCCTTACAATTTTAAAAGTCTAAAATTCAACCCTTATACTATTATAATATTATAGGTTTAATATTTACATATATGTATAAGAGTAAGTAAGTCTTACCATTAGTAGGCCTCATTCACGAAGCCTGTCTATAAGGGGGTATAAGATTACTACATATAAAATGGTAGTTTAATGGGTGTCCATTCTTACCCACCGCTTCCTTGACTGGTGGAGGGTCGTTAGACGAACGGGTAGGACAAGACATTAATTCTCCCTTCATTAAAAGTATAATGATAAATATAAAGTAACTAAACTTTATTAATTTCCCAATCTTAGTTACTTTAGGAAAATGTGAATTTGGTGCAAACCCATGAAATTGCACTTTGCACCTTGTTAAGTCGTTAGTGAAGCGTGTGTGGTTAACCGACACACTAATCTCAGACTGATAATGTGTGGAAAAGGGTAGCTTGATGTTAATCATAGATCAATGGAGCGTGTGTGTTTAACCGGCACATTGATTAGGTGGTTGTAACATTAAGTGTACCAAGTTAATTTGCATGGTTATTGACTCATTGTTTGTGATCCTCAGCATCCCAGTCACAAACTTGAAGGGCACAATCGAGATTTAACATGTCATTGAATAGTTCAACGAATCTCAAAAAATTTAAGAGTTTCAGTTCATTTAAAACCTAATTTTAAATTTAGTTTTTCATGGTGGAAATTGGTAATCGTCATTTACCTACCTTCAAATATTTTATAGCATTGATTACGACATCCCTCTTCCAATGAAGATGATATCCCAAATGGCGATCAAGGTGAAAGATTACCTACCTAATTTTAAATTTAGTTTTTCATGGTGGAAATTGGGTGTTATATTAAGGACTTAAATCAACTAAGCTTGAATTTCTCCCTCATATATGTCTAGTTATGACAACTATGGTCTACCTCATCCTTTTGGGTAAAGCCTTCCTAATGAAGATGATATCCCAAATGGCGATCAAGGTGAAAGATTAATCCCTTTCTTGTGCATTAATGGGAGTGGAAATCATACTTCACTTCGTTCACCTCCTCCAATTATTCTCCCTAACCCATAAGTTCTTGAAAAGTTCAAGTTCACTCAATCCCTATTGGCAAGCAATGTGTATATGTACTCACATCTTGGAGATGAGGTCTCATATTGACAAGCTAGGAGAGTTGAGTGTCAAAGTCTCAAGGAAGTTGACTGTTGACTACGTTGTTCAATCACTTTCCGAGTCATATAGTGAGTTCATTAAGGACTATTATGTGACAGACCACGACGTGACCCTTATGATCTTACCTATTTGCTTGTTGTTGCTGAATCAACAATGATTTGGAGCACTGGTGAAGCAAATTTGATTGGAAGATCTACTTCCCAAACTTTCATGGACATTGACAATGGAAACATTGGAAGTCCAGAAAAGTCTTCTCTTCCCAATGGAAAGGGGTCGACCATAGTCGACCTGGTTGACCAAATGGTAAAGAGAAAGGCTAAGTCTAAGATAGTCCCATGTACCATTACTAAAGAGTACATATGTTTCTATTGCCAAATGAAGGGGCATTGGTTGCGAAGATGCCCTATTTACCTGAAAGTTCACAAGGATGGTAAAAGTCAAAAATTTGACTTTGCTCCAGGTAAAGTCCACTATCTAACTCTATTAAGTTCCTATTTGGAGATTCATATTACATGATGTGATTAGGTCACATTTTGATATTTTGTAGAATAGATGAAAAGAAAGGAAGCTTAAAGGAAGACTAAGTTAATTCTGATCATGAAGAGATGGATTTCGATCGCATGATCAGAAGATCAGAATTTTAAGATGCTGCTAAGAGTTATGATAGATTGCCTATGAATGGATAACAACATAGTTGTCATATGTACTTGCATTGTAAGGATGAGTTTTTCCGCAATTTTAAAATAAAAGGAAAATTTTGATTTTATTTATTTGAAGTATCCTTACAATGGGATTTGTGAAAATTGTTGTTTATATGATTCCATTGATAGCAATATTGGAAAATGGATTTGAATCTTTCGTTTGTGGTAGTGTCGAGAATTTGCCAAATAAGGAAAGACTCTCATCACCCAAGTTTTAGTTGGATAGAAACTTGGAATCATGCAACTTGTGTGATGAATCAGAATTTTCATCTTTGGAAATTAAGACTAATTCCTTGTTCGTGTGTATATGTGAGTCAAGTAAAGGGCTAGGAGATTGGGTACACTTGGCTGTGCGCTGATCAGGTCCACCACAAAGAACGATAAGGCTATTCGTCATGATTTAATAAAGTTTAGGAAATATGGTTATGCTTACAAGTTTACGTATAATTCTGATAAATTGGAAAAGTTTCAATGTATGGCAGGGCGATTGAGAAGAATCAAATTAGGCAGAAAGATAAAAGTTTCTCCAATCTAAAAAGATGGGGGAGTACTTCAGTATGATGTTTCATGATCATCTGAATGATTATGAAAACTCATATCACAATTGATCCTCTAAGGATATCTTTGTGCATTTGTTTGACTAAGAAGAGGAATCGTGAATTGTTTAAATGGCTAAATCAAAAGATGAATCATACTTCGTTCCAAAATTGAGTCTTAGAGTAACACTCCAAGATCGAGCCTTGAGTGACATATTGTTAAGATGGTTTAAAACATTTATGCAATGTAGAGTAAAATGTTTTCTACTCTTGTACATTTGAAATTGGTGAGTTGTGATGTTTTGGATAAAACAAAGACTAATAAAGGCCAATTTTGTGAAGTGTTTGTCTTGATAAGAATCCGCACTAACTCTTGAATATTTTCTTTGTCAAGGAATGATTCTTGACAAGAGAATCTTATATGTCAAGAGGTCAGTGGGACTCTTAAAGATCTTGACAAGTTTCAAGAACTAATCAAGAATAAACCTATTGTTAAAGAGTAGCACACGAGTTGAGGTTTGTGACGTATCGTGTAGACATATTCTTGTTTTTGTGCCCTTCCCAGTTAAGTTGACTATGCATGTGAGTTCTATGTGTTATCAGTTGCTTGCATAACTACTTGGAAGCAATGGTAGTCCCTTGTGCTGCCAGGTGGCAAAAAGTTAAGATTGAACAAGTTCAGTCCATATGAGTTTGGATTTGTCACTAACCTCTTCTTGTGGTTATGTTTTTGACAAATTCACATGGATAGGAACACATACACCATAAAATCTAAGTGTCATAAGGTTTCTCTTCGAGTCATGAAAATGATGGTGAGGAAACGCTTTCACTAAGTAGATTTTAAGGAGATAGAAATTGTGATATTTGCATTCTCAAATTCAATTATGATTATGACATTCTTTTTCATAATTCGAATTGTGAGTAATGGCAAACGTCTAAACATTTGAGACTATGATTATGACATCCTTTTTTCATAGTTCTAAAAATTGTTTAGACACACATGTGAGCTATCTGAGGAGAGGTTTATGATTTTGGGAAACTTAGAAAAAGTCTTATCAAAGCATCTCATATCAGAAACCTGAAATTTGGAAATGAAAGTCAATAAAGTACTGATTTCTAGAAGTCCAGCTGATTTCTGGATACATGTCAAAGCTAATGGGAGCATAAGTGTTATACTGATAAGAATATAATTATCATGTTAGTGAGAACGTGATTATTATGTTAAGTGTTGCAAGTTAACAATGTTAATTATAGAAAACAAAAGTTTCAGTTTGCAAAGTTGCAGGGTTTGAAAAGTTCCTTTGCTATAATTAAGGGAGAGGAAATTATACTTCATTCCAATACTAAAAGCTTAAATTGAGATTTTAATCAAATTTAGTTGAATGTTATGCTGGAATGGTTCAACATAAGGAAATTCTATATATGGAAATATTTATTTCGTTCTCAATATTCGATTATGATTTTGAGAGGACAACTCAATCAACTCGGCGGATCCCCTCTTGTCAAAATACTGAAAGCGAGAGTGAAGCATGTGTTTCGTTTACATTCTAACTATTTTACCATAGTTAAGAGAGTCAAGACGATCTTCCTTTTCTTTTGCCCTAAGCCCCAGTCATCCGTGGAGCCTTTTCATATCATAGCTAGGCCTCCTCTTTTTCGATGACTTAGGATATAGTCTGAATTTTGAGAACATGGATGATATGAAAAATTATGAATCGTATACCATATGCTTCAGGTATAGGATCGCTTGCATACGTTGTAATATTTCTATGTGTTCTGAATTTTCCAAATGCCTAGGGCATTAATGTCACACCCCAAAACCGGAAAGGCGGAATCGTTTTGGGGTGGATGATGTCATGTGAAGTATCACAACATATGCAGTATAGTAATCAAAGTACAACAAACATTGCATTAATAGTAATAGTTTTACATAAGTTACATTTTATAGAGACATCAAAGTAATACATAAACTAGTATAGATGCAGCTCGGTTCTAGGCTGGCTTCACAAAAGCTCCCGGGTGTACCTGTGTATTGTTGACCTGAGAATACAAGTTATTTTGAAAGCGAGTTCAACATTTTTATAAATGTTGGTGAGTTCATAAGCATTTAGTGTCATTTGTGTTAGTAAGTATTTTATTCAAAATAACTTTATAAAAAGTAGTAGTTTAGAATCTACGGTGTATTAGTGTCCTTTCCAGAAAATCCTATATTTTCTAATTAAAAGTAGTCTTTTACCAAGACACGACAGAGTTATGTTTTAAAGAGTAATTTTCCCTTAAATACTATCATTACCAAAATGGGGTATTTGACTTTAAAGAAAGTAGGAGAATACCACTAGTAAAACATTAGGGAAAATAACATATGCCTCAGCAGAAAATACTGCTGACTAAGGCAAAAGAAATCATAGACTCCAGGAGAGTATCGAATGAATGATACGCCTGGGTCAGTCTAACAAAAGGAAACACAGACCCAGACGGTATCAAATGTACGATACGGCTAGCAAGGTCTATAACAAAGAAACACGGACCCCAGACAGTATCAAATGAAAGATACAGCTAGCAAGGTCTAAAACAAAGAGACACAAAACCTAGACATTATCAAATGAAAGATACAGCTAGCAAGGTCTAAAACAAAGAGACACAGACCCCAGACAGTATCAAATGAAAGATACAGCTAGCAAGTTCTAAAACAAAGAGTAATCCTAAGAGTGTTGTTTTAAGAATACAATGTTAATTCTCGTTACCTTAAGGCCATGACTTATAACGTAAACATGGAGATACTCGTAACCATACTGATCGACACTAGAGTACTTGACGCCCTGTAAGCTTCGGAATAAATATGAAATTTGTCACCCCTTGGCTTTGATAGGCCGTGGACTGTAGCTAGCAGTTAGGGTGCGGGAGTGTCAGCCCCGTATAGATCTATACACACAATGCCCGCTCTCCCTACAGGAGACTCTGGTTACCAACTCGACGACGGGGAGATCCATGTATTGAAGATGCATCTCGTATAGTGAATTCTGATGTAGGTACTGGACTGATGATAAAGACTCACAATGAACTGACTCCTTTGGAATTCTGGTACTAGAAGAGTAAATAGAGCTTCCTAAGTATTCCTATAATAGTTACTAGTGTCTCTGATCTATGAGTGATGAATGGATGGATGCCCCCTCTACCCAAGGGAAATGAACTGGCCGATGGAAACCTTTATGTCTATACACGTATATATGATATATAATTAATGATTAAATGACCTTCGGATGGATATCCGATACCCACCAGACCACATCCAAACGAGGAAAAGGAAATAGGCGAACTAGCCCTCTTAAGTCTTTTAAACATTATTTATATAACTATACGGGTACAGGCATGCATTTAACGAAGTAGAAGTCTAGAAGTATAAAAGAAAACTCTGGTATAACCTTTGGAAAATCTTTAAAAATAAGAAGTTACGAGTTGATATCATTATGTAAAACAAGCTTTGAAAACCATTCATAAACACGTTTTGAATATAATTTGATAACAAAATATAAGTAAAGAAAACCTTTGTTTAAAACACTGCTGTAACTGATTTAGAAGTAAAAATACAGCACGAGAGATAATTTGAGAAAAGATTTAAACAAGTAAAGACGTTTTGGAAAACCACCTAAAGTATTATACTTGGTAAAACAGCTGAAAGTGTGATATATCCTTTTGCATGCGGGTTATCAATCACATATGATTGATATGATAACTAGCATGTTTTAACTTGTGTCCCCCCCCCATAAAAGCATGTAAACCATTTAAAAGGTTAATTCAGGGGGTATGAACTTACCTGTTGTAAGTGGATCGGGTGAAGGTGTCGGTTGGGTGCTCGGTGTCAAGTAAAGACTTGAACACACTTAGTGACCTATTAACATATGATGACATATGTTTACATACAATTAGTAAATATAATATTAATTAAACACGTATACGCATCCTAAAGTGCGGAAAACACTTTGGTTAATTGGTAGGGGTGTCCCGGGTAGTATCTAAGGGTGTGTATGGCCTAGTTAGGGAGTTTACTCTTCAAGAGTAAACTCTTTATAGAGTTTACGGCCCTAAGACCATATCCCCATGAGTTTACGGCCGTAAACTCATGGTAGGGGTGTTCTAGGATGTTTTAAGGTCTTCTATCACTTGTGGAATTATGCTTGGCTCAAATCTAGGGCTTATGAAGGGTTTAAGGCCTCAAAATGACCCTTTTAGGGAGTTTACGGCCCTAAACAAGGAGTTTACGGCCGTAAGCTCCTATATGCTCATTCCTTTGGTGTATTAAGGTCTTAAATGGTAGAGAATAAAGTTCTATGCATTTTTCCAAGTCAAATGAAGAAGTTTGGGTATCATTTGGCCTCCTTTTGGGAGTTTACGGCCCATAGACCAATCCTAGGGGGGTTTATGGCTGTAAAATCCTAAATCCTTGGTTTAATGCCTATACTTCAATGGGGGTTGCTTCTAGACATTTTCCCATGCCATAGGAGGGGTTTGAGGGCATTTCTAACACCTTAAAGGGTGTTCACGGCCTATGAAGAGGGGTTTATGGTCCAAAAGTGTTCTTGGGCCATAAACTCATGTTTACTCTCCAAAATGCAAGGTTTTAGCGTTCTAAGCTCGAAGGTGTAACTCCACAAGTCATATCTAAGCCCTAGGAGTGATTTGGAAGGGTTTTGGGGCTTCAAAACCCCACTTAGGGGTGTTCACAGTCCAAGAGTGTTCTTGGGCCGTAAACACATGATTTAGCCCCTAATTGATGTCTTAAACACGAATTTGCATGTTAACTAAGCTACACAACAAGTTAGGATAGATTACTTACTAGTTTGGGGCTCGAAACGGGCGTTTTAGATCGAAAGCAAGTTGTAGAGAGAGAGAGTGTAGAGAGAGAGTGGAATGTCTCAAATGGACTCCACTCACCCTTATATAGGGGTTTGAGTTGGGGATCAGTGGAAATCTACCCGATACTGACGATAAACGGGGCTTTTGGTCGCACCCGATTAAATGGTCGTATTTTGACTTGGTTGAAACTAAAACTTTTCAAAGAAATATTGAGGTGTTTCTAATTTGTTCCAACCCTTATGAAGTCATAATAAAAGTCCCAAATTAATTAATCAATCCAAAAGGTTAACGGACAGTTTAATAAAGTGAGGGGTTAAAAATGACGGAATAAATTTCGGGTTGTCACATCATCCCCCCGTTAAAGGGAATTTCGTCCCGAAATTCAGGTTTAGGCAAGGAAGTGGCATAAATAATCAGGTAGGGGTATGAGGGTACTTCCTATTCAGTTGGTCCTCGCACTCCCATGTGAACTCTGGCCTTTTCTTGTCATTCTAACAAACCTTCACTCATGGGATGCAGATTCTATCTCGTGCAGTTAGCGATTCCTACCGGTTCGTCTACAAAGTTAGGGTTCCTAATGGTTTCCATCAAGATGAGTGGGATACAAAGAGTGACGTCGGTAAACACTTATCAAGTCTAAGAAGTGGGTTGATTTAGAGTGAAACTTGTGGAATTTCCGAAAGTAGTTGAGGTCTGACGAGGGTTAGACCAATCTTTGTAAAGAATCTCGGATGGTCCTAAGCTCTCGGAAGGGTAGAGCTTTTCAATACTTAGAACATAGTGTACTTCTATGGCAAGATCATCACTGGCGTGATCGCCATTCCGAAGTTCCAAAAGTTCTCCCTCATACTGGAAGTGTAGTCCTTCAGGTTGGTTCTTAGAAAGCTCGGGTTGTCCTTGGATTCGTGTTTCCTATCAATTGGCTTTCAGAGGTTTTCTAGATCATCGGGTGGATTGCATGCACTACTAGAAAAACAGCCTTTTACGACGTGCAATGTGTGTCGTAAAACGCTCAGACGACGCGCAAATGTGTGTCAAGGAAGGCCCTGTCATAACGAGAGACGACGCGCATTTGCACGTCGGCTATTTACGACGCGCATTTACAACGCACATTTATGACACGCATTTACGACGCGTAGTTATGACACGCATTGCGTATCAAGGAAGGCCCTGTCATAAAGGAAGACGACACGCATTTGTGTGTCGTAACCTTACGACGCACGTGTTTATGACACACAATGCGTATCAAGGAAGCCCCTGTCATAAATGAAGATGAGACGCATTTGCATGTCATAAACTTTAGTAACCATTCACGATATGCATTTATGATGCGTCTTTACGATACTCATTTACGCATAATACAAAAAATATATAAACAAATATATACTAAAATAATCAGTTTTAACCTAATACTACATTGTTATTAAGGGACACCATCTACAATGTAATGCTATACAAACAAAAAAAAATATACACAAAGATGATAAACATCAAATTCCAACTAAGTAGAGTTGCATCTTGCCTTTCATAATTCTTCAAGACTAATGAACCCCTGCTTCGATAATTCTTGTGACCTGATCAAATAAAAGTTAAAAAATTAATATGCTAATATAATTATTAGAAGAATCAAACATGGAATGTTAGTTGTAAAAGAAAAACTTACGCTTTTCTCCATCCAAAGAATGTGGAATTAGGAATAAATGCACTACAATATGAATTACCTGATATCAAGAATGACAATCACAAATGTTAGACAAGCTATAAGACACATCTAATGATTTAAGTGTAGTCCAGCAAAACCTTGTATCTCAAACTAGTAGAGGCAATCATAAGACATTATCTCTTTTATTTTAAGCGGGAATTCAAACAAATAAGTTACAAGATGGAGATATTTATTTACAGTTATTGGTGATTCAAATCAAATAGGTGCACAGAAGAGAAGAGAAGAGCAGCAAGTACCTCTAGACTGGCCAAGTGAAAAGGCTGATAGCAAACATTAGCCCTTAACTACCCCTTCTGAAGAGAAAATGACAACATGTTCCCAATTGCATTCTCCTCACCAATGGATCCAATAACTTCAACTGCAAGACTTTCATCCGGCCTGCCGGTTACATCCAACTACATTCAATTAATGGATTTAATTTAATTCAACCAAATTAATTAGCAAATAAAAATTTGTAACCTTATTTATATGAAACATAACATGTGGACCCTATTAATTCCTTTTTTTAATCATTTTTTTTTTATTTTAACACTTGTTTTCATTTAATAAATAGAATAGGAAGATTAGTATGGAAACATAAAATAGAAAGATATTTGAATTCTCCTCTTTAAATATCAAGGAATTTCAAATTCATATTTGAAAAAAAAAAGGAAGCTAACTTCACAGAATATGAAGCAATTTGACTCGAATAAATAGAAAACTAATTTAGAATATTAAAAGAATTTAAAAAGATAATCATATAAAATATTATTTTTTTGTATCAAAAGATGATCATTCGTGATGATCATTCCGACCATACAACTATGCATAAGGCCTCTTGGTAAAAGACAAAATTAACCCGAGGTTGACCAGGATAGTGGGTCCCTTGCTGAAAATGAACATTATAAAGAACATAAATTTCTATTGTATGGATGTATTCATTATAGAAATTAGTTGTTATGTTTGAACTTAAATTCACCTGTTCCATGTAAATGTTGACTCAAGTTTCCATTTTCAATGAACTCATACACCAAAAATAGGGAGCCCTCCACACAATATCCTATTAAACGCACCTGCAAAATATAAAGTCAAATGTTAAAAAAATATGGTCAACTCAAAATATTGATAAATATATTTATCAATTGAAATATTGCATACCAGGTTTAGATGATGAACATGTGTTAATAGATAAAATAATATAATTATATCTAAAACTAATATTCCAAACCTCGCCTTTGAGTTCTGCATAAAGAAGTGGCAAGACTTCTGGAAGAAGGCCATTGATGAGATTTGGCTTGTTGGGGCCAGCTATACTCAAAGCCAAAACAAAAAGTTTTCTTTCCATTCTAATGGAATTAAGAATTCCATTCCTCTCCTAATTCCAGCATATATAGAGATACTTACCCGATCCTGATCCTTGATAAGCATAAGAAAGGAGGAAAATTCCGGGTACAGGACTGCATCGATCTTCTCTGGTTTGTCAGCAAGGTCCCGATGTGTTTATAACTTTCTACACTCTGCTCAGAAGCATAATAATAATAATACCCGAAGGACTGAAGTTGACATGGAGAAAAAGCTTAGGGTATGGCTTGAATCGAAAGGGAAGACAAAAAATGATATTTCATTCACTAGAAGCTTAGGGTATGGCTTGAAGTTGACATGGAGAAAAAGCTTAGGGTATGGCTTGAATCGAAAGGGAAGAAAAAGCTTAGGGTATGGCTCAAATTTCAATCATAGCAACAACAACCGTTGCTCTGGTGAATGCAGCAGGACTAGTTGTTCGCTCCTACAAATTTTATATATATGAAAAAAAATTAGACTTTAATTAATTTAAAAACATTAAAGAAAGTTGAAAACATGTGTACCTTGAGGGCAAGAACAAGTTTTGAAGGCTTGAGAAGAACAATTTTTCCCAGACACTCAGCTACCACATTCTAGACACCTTCTTCCTCACTTTTCACAGTGGTTGAATACCAAGTTTAGTGTCTTTTCAACACTAGAATCTTGAAATTCTGCTTTATCTACAAATTGTCTCACTATCATATTAAGAAACACATAAAACAAAGTAAAATAAAGAATCTCAATATGAACATTTTCTGATGACTCTGGCACTTATTATAGTGGCAACCTTTCATTAAACAAGAGTCAAGTATCCAAACCTTTTTTAGATGTTTTGTCACATCTTTTATACTGCTAACAGACTCCTCTGTTAAATTTTCAACATATACACCTGTTTTAGTATCTTCTCTTATTTGAATATTTCTTTGAGTTGGATCCAACAAAATCAGTAATTTGTTCATTATAGATCTGTAAATAGAGTTTCCCAGAATTAGGATTTAAGATACTTGTAACAACAGAAGTTCAATTGTCCATGATAAATAAATTATCATGTTACCTCAAGAAAAGAACGGCGGCATTGATACAAGAGTTGTTTGTCAGCATGTTTATTTTGTTCCTATACAAAATTTCCTTTAAGGCATGAGGAAAGATTTAAGTGAAAATCAAGGTAAATATCTATATAGACTTAACATACAATCTCACCTCATTCATGCGAAAAAAAATAGACTTTCAAACACACGAGGTGTCAATCCTTGTTGATCACTAGGTAACTCCTCTTCCAATAATGCATTGGATGGACCCCATATTGTGTAGGTCTTTCCACTCCCAGGCTACTCAAATTTGTTTATGGTGTGTAATTAGTATAAGTAGCCATCAAAATGAAAGAAAGTTATTACATTTATAGTCAGCACAAGGAAGACAAACTATACCTGCCCATATGCAAACACGGAGCTATTAAATCCAACAATACAGTTTTCAACAAGGGGAAACTACAAAACTTGTTATTGTATTGTATATTGAAAAAAAATGATACTGAATCAGAATCAAATTGTACCTAAGTGTTACGCAGTGAGCCACTGACCGCAGAAACCGCCTGAAGGGGTTACCAATGCCGTGAGATGATACAATCGACAAATGACGTGAGTGCTGAAAAATCGTTCTGTAGTCTCCTGAGTTTTAGGGACAATCCCGCAAAGGGTATTTCAGTCTTTATGAGTTTTGTCCCACGTATGTACCATGCATGCATCTAACGAACTGGTCAAGTTCTGAGAAGCATAATGTTGTATCAAACAAGGGCAAAATGGGAAATGGTGATTTATAATTAAAAAACACAAAATGCTGATGATCTGGATCATTACTCGGTTTTGCAGTCTCAAGTAATCTCATCAACACTTCCCTATCAAAACATGGAAACGCATTTTCACCAGCTACGCATAAACCTTCCTCCCAAGCTGAATTCAATACCTGTAAAAATCAAAATCAATAAAGATTCTATAACATCATTATAAATATAAAAAAAAAAAGTCAACAAACAACCTGCCAAGTCAACCCTTCTGGATCATGATTTTCTTTACTAGAAAGATTAAGATTCGATCCTAGACACACAAACTTCACTACAACCGAGTGTTTCTTGAGAACCTTAAAAAGTCTGGAGTATCCATCATGGTTATCAGGGTTATAATATCCACCTGTTAACTTAGATGCATGGCTTTTAGATCTATACCACCAATAAACAGCTGGAATCTAGACAAAAAATTTATAAAATTATCATATGATTGAATCTAATATACTAAATTTCAAGATTTTTACTAAAGTATTTACCTTAACAAGTATCTGTATTTTTTCAAATCCTAGGGTTGCAAGAGAGAGGATAGTATTGGCATGATCAATTAAGAATTGGGAATACAATTGAAGGAAGAATCTCCCATAATGGCTTCCATAATCACCATGTTCACAAAAGAAACCAGTTTCTTGTGGACTCGAATTGTATTCACCACAATTTTCAGGTCCTCTACCCCAAAAAGTTTGACCACAAAGACTTTAAGATTTGACTTAATTTTGTTGCATGTATTTATCGTAACACTGCAAAAAGATTTGTGTATTAATATTATATTAATTTGTTGTTAGTTACACTAATCAAAATGGTAATTAAGTGTGCGTGTGTATATATATATATATATATATATATATATATATATATATATATATATATATATATATACACACCTGGAACTCACCAATACCAGGATACCTCCATCCCATTTTTCTGAAAAAGAAGGATATTTAAGCTCTCCATTGGCATCAAGTCCTATTTCAAGACCAGTAATAAGACCTTCAACAAACATGTCATCAAAATCTGTTCTAAAGCTTCTCATCACATCAAAATACACCTCAGCAGCAGTTCTTCCTTTCAAGACTCTTTCTTTATCAATACCCCATGATAGACATTTAGTGTTTCTTCTTCCTTCACGATCTGTAAAGAAAATATCTTTGTTGTCTTTCCCAATTTCAACAACCCATTGAGGGAGGGGTATAGAAATAGAATCATTCCCTCCATACTCATGAAATGCTAACCCTACCCTTAAAATTGAAGGAAAAATTAGATTTTTTTTCATATGATAATAGAATCAAGAAGAGTGATGAAGGAAATGCTGATACCTGTAACTTGAGCTCAAATTCATGGATGATGTTGAATAGTTCATGGTATCCAGACCAATAGTATTTATGTGGGCTCAAATTCATGGATGATGTTGATTAAGTATATGTAGGAGGGGAGGTACACGGGTTCTTTTGTTGCCTCACACGTATGATTATTTCCAAGTTGGTTAATGAATGATGTTAATAAAATACACATATGGATCGCAAAGTATCAACCCACGATGCCGGCGTTCCTTGGAAAGTCAAAATTGATGACAACATTCACGGCTTGAATATCTATACCTCATGTAAACAAATCTGAAAACAATTTGAAGATTAGGGCAGAAATTATGAGGATATGGCAGAAATTGAACTCCGACATGAGAATGAGGGAGAAAACAAAATCCCATATGGGTTTCATTTGAAAAACAGGTTAGTTGGAATGTTGGAGAAATCAAACCAGATTTTAGGGAGAAGTTTTTGAGCCGATAACCTAAATAGTGAAGAGTGAATTTGGAATTAGGAGAAGTCGTACCAGGTTTTAGGGGAGAAATTAAACTAGTTTCTTCCCTATTTTGGGAGGACGGACCTGAAGAGATCGAGAAAAAAAAATCCCTAGTTGGATGGTTTTATGACGAGGAGGATGGACGCGGGGAGGTGATCCTATGCTCACCGGAGAAGAAGTAAGCCTGAAGTGAGATCATCGATTGTTACAGAGGTCTGGGAGAACTGATAGAGAATCGAAGAGCGTTTTGAAATTTCTTGAAAAAGCCCTAGGAATGAGTGAATGAAGGAGATACAGAGGAGAGATTGAAGAAGCGGGCACTTCAAAATTTTAGAATTTCATCAGAGGTTTTCATTTTTTCCCTTTAAAAACACGCGTTTGATAAAAAATATAAAGCGACATTTATAGAGGACACACATTTAAAACAAGTGCCCTCCGTGTTTTTTTGTTGGACATTAATTTTAAGGCACGCAAAAATGCGTGTCCCCTATCCTTCAAATTTTGGAAGGCTGACATTATTTTTAAGTACACACAAAAATGCGTATCGTAAATCAGCGAGTGTCATTGTTTGCGCGTCATTAAAGGGTATTTTTCTTGTAGTGATTTCTATGGGTATCTGTTTGCTGCAGGGTGGCTATCTCAATCTTGTGCAAAATGAACCTGCACTTCTGATTCTTGAGATGTTTATAACGGAAACTCACCGGGTCGGGGAGATAGGGTTTCACCAGACGAGTGCTTAGAAAGTTTTTAAACTTTACATTATCGTCTAGTTAGCGCTTTCACAATATGATCCTTAACGGGAAAGGATCATGCTCTTACTTGCCTTGCTGTTTCATGAACAACAGGCTCTGTTCCAGGCTAACTCAATCCTTAGAGATTTTCTGAAGTGTTGGACTATCTCGGGAGGTGGTTCTACTATTTCTGTGTGAGATAGTATTCTTGGAACACCTATTAGTCCAATGAATCTCTAAGACATACCCTATTCTCTAATGCGTTGGTTTATTTCAGTTGCAGAAAGCGTGTGCTCTTGTATAACCCATCGACTAACACCTAGACTGGTGTCAAGTCTATAATCTAACTTAACGCAACCTACTTTCGCACTTTTATCAAGTATTCTTGGCTGCGGAGGTTATCCTGTGGTTGTTTGCATTCTAGTGTTTACTTTGGAGAATGCAGTATATTGCCTACAGGGCGACAGTGACTTCTTCCATGTGAGGGGGCGGAGTGTCCTAGGCACTACTCTTCGGTAACGGGGTGGACGAAGTGCCTGAGTAGTGCGAACATCTTCAGCAACTACTCTTCTGGTGGTTCTGAGTTTTCTCAATCTAGGTCAAATCTAGTGAGTATAGGGTTCCGTCACTCGGAACTTCTAATCTTCTCATCCACTCTTCTCAAAGTTTAACTTATCGCAGCTTCCAGGGTTCCGAGATATTCGCTGAGATGCTTAATTCGTGGGATTAAGCGTGAATGGATGGTCGTAGTCAATGTCCTTGACTCTTACGACTCAGATTTCTTTACCAACTGAGGGTGTTAGCTACTATATCGGCTTAACCGAGATGACAATAATTTCGGATTTGTGGTCATTATAGTAGCTCAACCCGCAGTGTTTCTCTTGACTCTAGCTCCTATTTTATGGAATAGGATGAAGGGTTTTACTATGAGGTTCGTGGTAGAGCTCATACTTGGCTTAACCACTAATACTTGGTGTATGCAAGTCGTATATAATTGAGGTCGGCAGGATGTTCAGTTGTGCGACTCCACCCCAGACCCACAACCCAACGAGGAACATGGATTAGGGAGGAAGCACACATCTTAAATCTTTTTGATCTCAATTATATACCACCCTTATGCATATATTGAGTTACAATAGTCAGTCTCATGAGTTCTATCCTCTTGATTCACGAACCTGATTGTGAGGTGCGAAGGGTCTTTCTGGGGGATCTACAAAGTATGCTTCGGGTGGTTATCGTCTTCTGGAATACCTGTAGTGTCTTTCGCTTTGGTTTCTATCTGTCTAAGAAGGGTTGCTTAACAGCGAGCGGTAACCTTCTCCTGGGTACTTTGGAAGGTTTGAGATAAGAGGGAAGACTAACAGATCCCATTAGGTTTTATTATTTTTTAGGTTCGGAAGAACTTTTATTTGCCAAAATGGCTATGGTGAAAGTTCTTTTTACACAGCACTAGCGATATACACATGGTTGCACTAAGTCAAAACATGATTGATATAGGCGTCGAGGTTGGCATACATCGACATGATATAGAATGAGGGCCGATAGGGCCATGTGTTGAACGGGCATACATGTTCTAGGCGTCTCGAGTTTCGTCTCGTGTATCACTGTCGCGGATACTTGGACCGATAGAGTTCACGCGGAATTGTAGAGGGTCCTGAGTGTTTCTGAATAGGGTACCTTTCATGTATGGATTCTCACGAGGCCTTTCTATAATCGCTTAACATACACTAGTCATGTATAATTAAGGTGGGGAGGACTGATGACTGAGCGACTCTGCCTTAAATCCACAACCAAACAAGGAACAGGAAATGTGGCAGCATCACTCACTCTAGGTCTATCCATCTTAAGTAAACATGGCTTTGATGTATATGTCGGGCCATTATAGCTCTACCTGATGAAATTTTAATTTTTATAACAGTGCTGCGACTTTCGCCTTAACGGGGAAGTAATTACATTTAGAGTTAGCCTTTTAATGTTTTGGGTTAGTTATTTGAGATTTGAGAGACGTACCAAAATCTACCGGGTTCCTTGATGCTTCTCCCTAAGCATTAGAGTTAGACTCCTCCTGTGTCTTTGTTGTTTCCTTCGGATGGACAGTCCTTCTTGAATTGTCCAATCTCACCACATAGACGGCAAACTGGACTGGACCCCACATTTGTGGTTGATGTAATAAACTCAAACGGGGTTCTGCAGACGCGAGCGGTATGCCCCTTCATGTTGCCCCTAGCACAAAAGAGTTCTCGATAGATACCATGATGATGGTAGCTACACTTGCTGTAGTGGGGATGGTTTCCTTGGTATGGTCTTCTTGAAGTCGGGACGGGAGGGCGGGCAGGGGTATTGACTGTCTCAGCTCATTGCCCTTCGGAAGGTCATTGAGCCGAGGTACTTCCCTCCTCGATCTTGAACTTTCTCTTCAGTGGATTTGGTTGAGGTTCTTGGGTGGCTGGGTACACAGAGGTTGGTTGCTGCTGTCCATTACGTCGATCGGAATTCCCGATAGGGCTCTTGCTAACATTGGCATTGTTAGCATTCAGTTGAGCCATGACAGCTGCTACGGCTGCCGAGACTGCAGCCTGGAATGTAGCTTCATCGAATAGGAGAGTCGGTTTCTTGCCAGTGGATTGGTTACGCTTCTTCGGTGGCATGGTTTTCCTACATGGAAAGGAACACAGCTGGTGAGAGACGATGGTTAACCCTTAGACGTATCTATCCTTACTATATTAGGCATAAATTTTTCCCGTGCCTCGGATATTGGTTGCATGAGTGTTGACCTACATCCCTATGATGTAGTCTGGGTATTCAAGGTAGGAGTATGAGTATCGGAAAAGCCATAAGATGGGAGTCGTTCCTACTAAGTTACCTTTATACTGGGAAAGGTTCACTCTCCGGCTTGGAAAGAATCTGAGAACAGTTCGGAACAAAGACCGCGGGAAGAAAGGCTCATGAAGACTTATGGCTAACAACTCTCAATAAAGGTGTGGGGACCCGCTCTAATCGTATTACTTGCAATGGGAAAAGGCGATTTAACTAACACATAGCGTGAGTAGTGTGATCACTAACTCATTAAATTGTATTATTTTATAGGTGTATTAGCGTGACGAACACGAGGAAAAGACACCTCTCGGGTTCCATGTACTGGCTCCCTCTGTCTACCTCGTATCTTTGACTGGGACCGGCGTTGGTTTCCTTCGGGTAGTTACCTAGGGTTCTCTTCTCCTATAGACCTATTGAATTTCTACTTCATCTTACTTCCGATTCTGACTCTGGGTGTCATCACTTCATGATGGATGACTGGAAATCTCGGAAGTTTAGGCGAATTTCCCACCATGTCCCTAAAAAGGTATAGACACTTGGTGCTTTCAATAGTCTTGAGTTCATAAGCATTTAGTGTCATTTATGTAAGTAAGTATTTTATTCAAAATAACTTTATAAAAAGTAGTAGTTTAGAATCTACGGTGTATTAGCGTCCTTTCCAGAAAATCATATATTTTCTAATTAAAAGCAGTCTTTTACCAAGACTCGACAAAGTTATGTTTTAAAGAGTAATTTTCCCTTAAATACTGTCATTACCAAAATAAGGTATTTGACTTTAAAGAAAGTAGGAGAATACCACTAGTAAAACATTAGGGAAAATAACATATGCCTCAACAGAAAATACTGCTAACTAAGGCAAAAGAAATCATAGACTCCAGGAGAGTATTGAATGAATGATACGCCTGGCTCAGTCTAACAAAAGGGAACATAGACCCCAGACAGTATCAAATGTGTGATACGGCTACCAAGGTCTAAAACAAAGAGACACAGACCCCAGACAGTATCAAATGAAAGATAGAGCTAG
Organism: Lactuca serriola; assembly: GCF_051521515.1. Classification (NCBI taxonomy): domain Eukaryota; kingdom Viridiplantae; phylum Streptophyta; class Magnoliopsida; order Asterales; family Asteraceae; genus Lactuca; species Lactuca serriola. Next base: position 227,489,560 of record NC_136408.1, on the reverse strand, counting down.
CAAGGTCTAAAACAAAGAGACACAGACCCCAGACAATATCAAATGAAAGATACAGTAAGCAAAGTCTAAAACAAAGAGTAATCCTAAGATTGTTGTTTCAAGAATACAGTGTTAATTCTCGTTACCTTAAGGCCATGAATTATACAGTAAACATAGAGATACTCGTAACCATACTAATCGACGCTAGAGTACTTGACGCCCTACAAGCGTCGGAATAAATATAACATTTGTCACCTCTTGGCTTGGTAGGCCGTGGACTGTAGCTAGCAGTCAGGGTGCGGGAGTGTCATTCCCGTATAGATCTATACACACAATGCCCGCTCTCCCTACAGGAGACTCTGGTTACCAACTCGACAACGGGGAGATCCGTGTCTTGAAGATGCATCTGATATAGTGAATTCTAATGTAGGTACTGGACTGATGATAGAGATTCACAATGAACTGACTCCTTTGGAATTCTCGTACTAGAAAGAGTAAATAGAGCTTCCTAACTATTCCTATAATAGTTACTAGTGTCTCTGATCTATGAGTGATGAATGGACGAATGCCCTTGCTACCCAATGGAAATGAACTGGCCGATGGACACCTTTATGTCTATACACGTATACATGATATATAATTAATGATTAAAAGACCTTTAGACGGATATCCGATACCCACTAGACCACATCCAAAGGAGGAAAAGGAAATAGGGCGAACTAGCCTTCTTAAGTCTTTTAAACATTATTTATATAACTATACGGGTACAGGCATGCATTTAACGAAGTAGAAGTCTAGAAGTATAAAAGAAAACTCTGGTATAACCTTTGGAAAATCATTAAAAATAAGAAGTTACGACTTGATATCATTATGTAAAACAAGCTCTGAAAACCGTTCATAAACACGTTTTGAATATAATTTGATAACACAATATAAGTAAAGAAAACCTTTGTTTAAAACACTGCTGTAACTGATTTATAAGTAAAACATACAGCATGAGAGATAATTTGAGAAAAGATTTAAACAAGTAATGACGTTTTGGAAAACCACCTAAAGTATTATACTTGGTAAAATAGTTGAAAGTGTAATAAATCCTTTTGCATGCGGGTTATCAATCACATATGATTGGTATGATAACTAGCATATTTTAACTTGTATTCCCCCCCCCCCCATAACAGCATGTAAAAATATTTAAAAGGTTAATTCAGGGGTATGAACTCACCTGTTGTAAATGGATCGGGTGAAGGTGTCGGTTGGGTGCTCGGTGTCAAGTAAAGAATTGAACACACTTAGTGACCTATTAACATATGATGACATATGTTTACATACAATTAGTAAATATAATACTAATTAAACTCGTATACGCATCCTAAAGTGTAGAAAACACTTTGGTTAAGTGTTAGGGGTGTCTCGGGTAGTATCTAAGGGTGTGTATGGCCTAGTTAGGGAGTTTACTCTTCAAGAGTAAACTCTTTATAGAGTTTACGGCCCTATTACCATATCCCCATGAGTTTACGGTTGTAAACTCATGGTGGGGGTGTTCTAGGATGTTTCAAAGTCTTCTATCACTTGTGGAATTATGCTAGGCTCAAATCTAGGGCTTATGAAGGGTTTAAGGCCTCAAAATGACCATTTTAGGGAGTTTACGGCCCTAAACAAGGAGTTTACAGCCGTAAGCTCCTATATGCTCATTCCTTTGGTGTATGTTAACTAAGCTACACAACAAGTTAGGATAGATTACTTACTAGTTTGGGGCTCAAAACGGGCATTTTGGATCGAAATCAAGTTGTAGAGAGAGAGTGTAGAGAGAGAGTGGAAACTCTCAAATGGACTCCACTCACCCTTATATAGGGGTTTGATTTGGGGCTCAGTGGAAATCTACCCGATACTGACGTTAAACGGTGCTTTTGGTTGCACCCGATTAAATGGTCGTATTTTGACTTGGTTGAAACTAAAACTTTTCAAGGGAATATTTAGGTGTTTCTAATTTGTTCCAACCCTTATGAAGTCATAATAAAAGTCTCAAATTAATTAACCAATCCAAAAGGTTAACGGACAATTTAAGAAAGTGAGGAGTATTAACGGAAGGAGGGGTTAAAAATGACGAAATAAATTTCGGGTTGTCACAATTAAGATGGAAAAAGGACCATAACTATATATGACTAAAATGATTAAGCGTTTGTCGAGGACAATCTGAGGTATACCAAAGATTTGTTGCTCATGGACAGTTGAAAGTACGGTGTAAATTTTTGAAGGACCATATTGACATATTCTGAAAAGAGGCAACTCTTGTTCAGAAGTGATAGTCAAAATAGGAATATGGAAATGTTTCCATTGGTGGAAGTTATTCATTAAATCTATGTAATATTAGAAAACTTAATGCAAGAAGGATGTTCAAAGGAATGTACTTTGAATGTGAGACTTCGTTTCCATGGAATTGCTCTCCATTGGAATACTATGTAATGTTTGTTGCCAAGTCTTTGTGACTTTTGTGCATAGTCATTACAAGAGGATCATTGCATATAAGTTTAGAATCTAACAGATTTCAGTAAATGGCAAAGAATCTTGTATTCTTACATTTTTCATAAGGATTTGGAATTGTGAAATGAGTATCATTGAAATGTTTTCAGTTGATCTTTTCCACAAAGAAAGTACCATAAGTAAATATAGTGTGCATGCTTGTAGCATGAGATAACTATTGTTTTACTTCAAGTATTAAGTCGATTCTTGTGTTTCAATTTGCATGTTTTGACTTCCCGAATATCTAGGTTATTCAGACCGTCCACAGTCGATCATACTTTGTAAGTAGGTATTGAGGCAAGACTGCCATGAATGGGCCTGTAGTATGTCTAAGTGTTTAAGACATAGTTGCAGTATTCATGAGAACTCCTGGAATAAGATTCAAGTATTGGACTAAACCCATGCTCATTTGAATCACTTCATGGTTTTTATCACGAGTGATTATGAGACGATAATATGTTATATTCTTCAAATGAAGACGTGTGAGCTGTAGTTGCGAGTCGGTTGCACATTGACATATGTAAACGCACCAGTAACTTGGATTTTATAAAACATATTGTTGTGTGTAATTTGATGAGTGAGTACAAGCGAGCATTTGGGTCGAAGTTTATCCGTTCCTTTTACCCCATGTGGATAAAAGCGATATATGTGGGCCCCTCGATGATTTAGTTATGACAACCCTAAGTGCTCGACCGGGCCTGGACTTATTTGATTTGTTCATTTAGTCGGTCGTCATAAATCAGAAATCGGGAAACAACATATGGATAGAGATAATGATTATAATCCATTTATCAGTCCATATGATATCTAGAATGGAGGAATATATGATCCCTTTTTGTAATGGACACATCATTGACTAGGTCAGAGTTCGACAGCGGCTTTTAAAAGTTATGATTGCTTGTTGGGATTTTGGAGTTTAGACTTATTTAAGTGGGAGACTCTTGGATTAGATGTGTAAGCCCATAACTATTATTGGTATGTACTCGACCCAAGAGTAACATGGTCCATTTGGGTTGCATAACATCATAACAATTTGTTAGGATGGACTTTTGAGAAGAGGTTATATATGATTTATTAATATATTATAAGTTCTAATATATTACTATCAAATCATATGGTTTAATTACTACTGATCAAGAATTAGTTTGGAATTAATTTAGTAATCAAAAGAGACTAATTAAATAAATGGGGACTAATTGTGTAAAATAGTTATCTTTATATGTGTTGGGCTTATGGTCCATGTTGGACTAAGATTATATATGAATACATAATGAGTTGGACCACATGTACCATTGATCATAAAACCCATGGGTATGGATTTGGTTTATACCCATGACTCTTGGAGTCCTACATATAAATATAAGCTCCATAACCTAAAAATCCCTACTTCTAGTTCTTGGAGTTCATGAAGGTGTTTTTGGTGCATGAAAATTATCTCTCAAGAGTCACCTTTATCCTAGGTGAGTTGTGATTCTGTAGCACTCGGTTCCTAGTATGTAATTTATTTTGTTGTATTTTGCATTTTGGCCTAGGACTTGGCAAGTTGAAGGCCCAACTCGTCGAGTAGGAGTAAGATTGGACACGAGACTTAAGTGATGGACTCGTCGAGTCGGTGGCCAGACTCGACGAGTAGGCTCTGATTGGACAAAACACTAATCTGAGGGTTTGCACCCTATTTAATCATCTCTTTCAGCCACCACTCACCCCTATTGCTCCCAAAGACCCTCCATAGAAAACCCTAGCCGAGTGTGTGAAGATCTAAAGGCATTTATGGTGATTTTGGTGGTTTTGTTCACAAGGAAGAAGGAAGAGCATAGAAGGATCAAGAGGAAACTGACGAATTCGAGTTTGGTTCATCATTTGCAGTCTTTGAAAGGTATAAAGTCTGTACCTTGCTTACTTGTTTGTTAGATCCCTTTTTCGGGAGGATTTAGGGCTTTTAAGCCATATGTGGTGACCAACCACGATTTGCAAACCTGGTTGGGGGTCAAGACTTCGGATCTAGCACTTAGGCAGAGTCACAAGGCAGATTTGGGTTGCTTTTGCACCCAAGGAAGGCCCCATGCAATAAAAGAGCCATTCTAGAGCCTTTTTGGCTCAAAAGTCCCATGCATGCATGTAAAGTTCATAACTTTACGTGCTAGATCGAGCTTAGGGGCTTGGATCTATCATTCGGACAAGTGTTGTACATCATAAATTGAGGATTTAGGGTGTGGACGTTATCGACTCGGCGAGTCCGTTCTTGGGACTCGATGAGTCCAAGTCTTTGAGTCTCATATCTGTTAATGGTCAAAAGAACTCAGTTGGGTGTTAGAAGTGTTGTAGTTGGACAGAAAGAGTGACCCAATGCATTGGAATTAGTTTTAGACCTGGAGTTCATGGGACTCGACGACTGCTAGATCAAACTTGGCGAGTGCAAGGCAATCTTCTTATGTTTAAAGATGAACTCAACGAGTTGCTCTTACAACCCGGCGAGTCAAGGTTAGAACTTGTTTATCATATGAAGGTGAACTCGACGAGTTGTTCATACGACTCGGCGAGTCGTATGAAGGTTCATTGATGTTCGTAAAGAAGGGGATCTCGTTGAGTCGTTGCCAAACTCGACGAGTTGAGTCATGGATAAGGACATGTAAAGGGTAGGGACTCGACGAGTTGACGGCCCAACTTGGCGAGTCGGGTCAACTGGAAGCTGACTTTGACTTGGACTTGGTTGGGGGTAAAATAGTCATTTTACCCTAAGAGTAGATATTTGATTCTGACAGAGTGTTTTGTGGGGATTATACCCGGAGGATTTCCGGAGCAGCAGCAGACAAAGGTTTCCCGCACAGATTATCAGCAACTACTCGTACGAGGTGAGTTACCTTCCAGTAGGGGTGGGTCTAATGCTACAATGCTGGCACACCAAAGAGGAATATTTAGGAGATGATTGTCTTTGTGATAATTATCTTGGTCTAGTTATGTGCCTTGGTTATGAGATCTATTTGTATGATATGTTATGTGTATAGTAGGGATCAATTTCCCTGACAGTGGTCCTTGGGACCGAAGGGTAGGTTAGTACCCGAATATGCCTGACTGTATGTTTATATCTTGACATTGTATACTAGTGGTAGGGGTGGAATAGTCCCCAATTACCGGTTGAAAGATACCGATGATGGTTACTGGTTGAAAGATACCGATGATGATTACCGGTTGAAAGTTACTGATGATGATTACCGGTTGAAAGATACTGATGATGATTGTCGGTTGAAAAATACCGATGATGATTACCAGTTGAAAGATACTGATGGAAGTTACCGGTTGAAATCACTAAGCTTTGTGCTTACGGTTTCTATTCTGGTTTCAGGTACCTCTTCGTCTAAGGGGAAAGAGTCGACGGCGTAGCATCGCATCACACACACACACGATTCGGCATCATACTTTCTGGGATTGTACTCTGATTTTCCTTATTTTTGATGTCATGGTTTAGGACATAACATTATGATTTTGTAATGTGTTGATTTATTGACAATGTTATGGTAAAATGTTTTAAAAACTAATAACTTAAAAATGAAATTTTCGGGTTTGAATTTTGGGATGTTACAGATTCCATTTGAGGTGCAACACTTGATGCACTAAGTTCTTAAAGCCTAAAGTCTTTCTAGCAACATCAACAACATCAAGAGGTATGTCTATAACTTTTCTTATTATACATATGTTATTTGCATGCTAGTTATAGGCTTAATTCTTTAGAAACACTATTACATGTATAATTAGAGAAAAACATAGATCCAAGGAATTTAGGGTTGTATGTGCACCATAGGATGTTGTAGTATACAAAACCCAAAAAAAGCTCCTAGGAGTAACTCAACAAGAGATATCAAAGAAAGCAATTTCATATTTCTCCATATTGTCTATGTCATCATTGGTAGGTCTGGTCATGGAAACTAAACCATATCCTAGTCTGGTTTGAGTTCCATTAGTGACAATGGGTGTAAGGACATGTACATGTGGTCCTTTTTTGAAACATCTCCAAACTTCCTTTCCAAGTCTTCTTAAGTATCTTTCCATTCTTTGAGACTCGTGATGATATTCACTTGCAACTACTATTGGAGCTCGATTAGAACCTCCAATGCTTTTACATACATTTAATAAGTAAATTTGTGCCATTTTCCTTTATTAGGAAAAGATGAGATAAGTGCTATAGAATACCTTTCAAATCTGAGTTTTTCTTTAGAAAAGATTATGAATTTTCTAAGAAAGTTAAAAAGAATCCACTATAGCTCCGAAATATAAATACTTGAGAGAAGAAGTTAATGATAAAGAGATTATGGTGTGGAATTTAAGTTAATCTCATGGATATTTCTTAAAGCTTAACAATAAAAGACAGTGGGATTATAAAGGAAACATTACAACATCATACATCATTAAATATAAGCAAGTTAAAGAGATACTTGTTGAATCATAACCTAGTTTGCAGTCAAACACAAGTTATTAGATGAAGAACAAAAAAAGTTGAACAAAGAATTATAACTGATAAGGAGACTTGTATTTCAAATTGATAAGGTTACAACGAAAATGGAATTAGATACACTTTCTAACGATAACAAGACTGTCTATTTATCCTGACTAAGATGACCATGTTTCACATCCGTGGGACAGGCAACACGAACCTAAACATATAGTTAGAAAATGTAATCATTACTTTTCTGACAATGCGGTATACCAAAATACAAAAACTCTTTTAAACGCTTCTTACTTCCTCCCTTATCTCTGGTCTCTACTAGTCTTCTGTGAAGATGATACAACTCGTCGCTATCACTTCTCATCAAAACACTTTTCTACATAGCCATTCAAGTCTTCACATTACTGATACACTCCATAGCTACCGAGGGTCGCTTTTGTGTATCAACAACATGCAATGATATGAGACCAAAATCCATGTTTAACCCCATATGAGTGAGAACCAATTTACCATGTTTTAGTCTCAAGTTCACGTGCAATGTGTTGGAGTGTTTGATGAGCTACCTTATGAATGTTTACAACATCCACATAAGTAACTTGCTCTATGGCATACATCCTCTTAGGACACCCTATGAAAAACCCATGATAATGCATTCTCATCGTGATATACATAGCATTACAATATCGATACACATTAGAAGGAGGCCCTATAGGTGCATTGTACTTGCGCATTCTTTTAGAAGGAATTTTATAAACGGGATATGAAATTACATAATAAAAATAGGTTAAAATGATCAGAATAATTTACAACATTTATAAGAGTTTCATGGGTAAATGAAAGTTCAATAAGCTTGATGAGGAAGCAAAATTGTATTTAATTGACGTATAGAGTCATTAATAGAAAAGTAGATATATTACATAAAGTTATTAATAGAAAATTAGATATATTACATAAAAAACTAAATTGGTAATAATTACATTTCCATTCCAAAACTTGAATAACAATACTCTGAAAGTGGTGTATATTATGAGTATCCTCTTTGCCTAAATATGTTGAAACCTTGGAAGTATCATGGAGGATATCAAATTAGGAGAATGATGAATAAATATGTCATTGCCACATCTTAAATGGTATGTTTGTAATTGAATTGGTAATAGGTACATCAAACTCCACACCAATACGGAAACAAAATATACAAAATAGTAATGACTAAAATGAACATCACAAAAACAAAATTGTACATAGTAAGAGTTTTAAATACGATTTATCAACTTACACATAAACATTTAAGAAAATTTTATAACTACAAACGATAATAATGAGAAATCACTACCAACCACATGCAATTAAATTCTTGTTTAAGAAATAAATTTAGATTACATCAGGTTTAAGGTAAAATTAAAATATATTCAAGTGAAAAGTTGAAGAAGATTCAAAATATAATTAAAATGAAGATTCAAATTAAAATAATGACAACAAACTTGATAATTTTTTTATTGGAACATAATTGTTTCCTTCAGATTAATTAAAAAAGCACTAAAAGATGAAAATGACATAACAGAAGTTGGAAGCAACAAATAAAAGCAAATTCGAAATAAAAGTACAGAAAAGGAAGTAAAAAATAATGAAACATACATATGGAAGACGCTTCCACTTCTTTGTGATTCAGGAAATTATCCAAATCAAACATCCATATCAAGAGGCATTAGTAGAATATATGTCTTTAACGACACGTAAACCACGACACACATTGATTTATGTAACGCAAAAGGGAGTGACCTTAAAATAGTGTCATCTATCAACAAATTTTAAGGATTTAGGCCACACATTATTGCATGAACTTAAATTAGTGTCTCAAGAAAAAAAAAATTAAAAACACGAAGAGCGCTTTATCTTAGACGCGTGTTCTCTATAATTGTCGCTTTATAATTATAATGAAACGTGCATTTAGTAGATTCGAGGGAAAACGAAATGCCCAAAATTTTGAAAACTAGTGTTGTTCTTTTCTACCTTCTTTCTATCTTTCATCTTTGCAATCGACTCACCCCTCTTGTTTCTTTATTGTGCGAAGTGACGGAAAGAAGGGAGACTGGGATGGATCCGCCGGTGATGATGAACGGAGGTGCTTTCTGGTCAATTTCAGAGATGGTGTTATCAATTTCGATGGTGGTGTCGGTGTACATGTGTGAATCCTTAGAAACGAGTCCATCCTTTTTCTTCTTGGTATCGAAAATTATGTTTAAAGCGGTGAAATCTGTATCTTTGATACTTATGCTTATGTCTCGATTTTGGATTGCTTGGAGAAGAATAATAAGAGAGTCAACCATGGGAATCGTTGGAAATCTGAGTTCAGACCTGTTTTAGTTCTTCAATTATCAAGGTAGTGAGCTTCGTCTTCTTCTCTTCCCCCAAACCCTAATTTCTTTCCCATTTATGGATTATAACTTCAATATGCGCTAATATTACTGGTATCTTGTTATCGAATCTTTCTCAAGTACTAGAGAGGTTGAACAGTTAAGAAAGAGGATGTACCAATCGCTTGATGGCTTTGATTCCTCTGCAACAATTTTCTCCACCATCATAGATTTGTCGAAAAGGTATTTTTAACTAAAACTTGTTTTGTTGACAGTTTCAGCCCCTTTCAGAATGGTATTTTCCAGTTGAAGCTCACCTTTTTGCTATTTTTACAATTTTAGCCCAAAATCTAAAAACTTTACATTTTTTATCCTTTTTGGAAATGAAAATCATTTTTAACCCTTGAAATAGTTTTGTTACGCTTTTCATCCCCAGTTTTGAAGAGTTTACCATTTCAACCCTTTTAAATGTTATATTTTCGCAATTTTGGGCTTATTGGGTCGTAAGGCCCAAAATTTAGCCCATTAAGCTACTATTTACATTTTTAGTCCTTTGAAGATCATAATGTTCATAAAAATAATTATTGTAACTGTTTTGACTCTTTTGACCTTTAAGAAACCGTGATTTGGTGACTTTTAACCCAACTTTTTTATATTTGACAATTTAAGCCCAAAAATGAGTTTTGTGGTGAAATATGTTTATCACAATCTTATAAGTTATCATTCTTGACTTATTTAGCGTAAAATAACTTAGATCATGTTCGATTTCCTTCTTATTACTTAGATCTCGAGATATCTTCCCTTTTTCTTACATATTCATCATAAAAACACATAAAATCACACATACATGCATAAAATCATACATAGCATACACATACACATAGATCTACACATTTTCTTGTATTCTCCCCCATAAAACATATAAAAACGAAAAAGAGAGGGGTATGAAGCTCACCTTGAGTTGTGGGTTCGGTTTTTGAAGAGAGAAATCAAGAAGATTCGATCCTAGCAAGCCTTCTTGGAAGATCTCGAACTTAGAGGCTTCTAAGATGGTGATCATGAGTTTGAATAGATTAGGAAGAGGATTTTGATTAAATGAAGTTGTTAGATCATAGATTAAACATCAACTTACCTTAGATGATGAATTTTGTGGAAAATCCTCCTTGAAAAGCTCTTAAATCTCGAAAGTATTGAAGGAGAAGTGAGAAGATGTTCTTGAAGACTTAGAGAGAGTTTTAAGTGTTTTGTGTGTGTGTGTTTTCCCTTGCTCTCGGCTGAGGATAGATAAGAGAGAGTGTTAAAGTGACCATGCATGGGAACATGAGAAGAGTGCATGGATACCCCATGTACAATTGAGAGGTGGCACCAAAAGTCAACTCCTCCCCTTTCTTTTGTAGTTGGGCCGAGAGAGTAGGAAGATTAGAATGCTTGGGACTTTTGTGTTTAAACCTATATTATGGAGCCCAAGTTAATGATTTTCGGCCCATTGTCCCTTTTAGGATAATTCACGGCCCAAAATTCATCAATGTATGAGCTTTATGGCCCATTAGGGCTATTTAGTTTTGTTATGGCCCAATAAGGTACATCAGTGTATTTTTTTCATTCCAGGCCCAATATGGCCCAAAATGTTAGAATAAATGAAAGTGGGTCCAAATTAGAGCCCATATAAGAGTTCTAAGCCCAAAGTAGTCAAATTGGAAGCTTATTAGTCCATTAGGCCTAATAAGGAAATCCTAGTCCAAAATGGACTTAAACCAGGATTTCTAGGGTTTCCAATCCTTTGTTGACTATTTGATGTGCTTGTATAAAGTGTTTGATGGAAGTTTTGTTGTTATTGAGTAAGCATCATACATGCTTTCACATTGTTGGTTCACATTTGTTATCATTGTTCAATGTTTACAATGCATCAAAATTCCTAGTTGTGACATATCACGCCTCAGTTTTAGACTTCATTTTCTATTTCTGATTTGATTTGAAATCTGATTTCCAATGTGAATGTTTATATGTGTAATGAGTGTAGGTAGTTGACTAGGTTACAAAGAAGTAAAATCTTTTTGTTGAAAGCAATTCCATGAAAATCATTGTGATTTCTCCATTGCTTATTTGTTTAGTTTAATAGTTTTTATTTCTAATTCCTATTTAGTTCTTGATAACCAACGTCCATTCCAATAATTTGTTTTGTGAAATGTAAGCATATCCTTTAAGTGATATAAATAAATTAATAATTCTTGAAGTTAAATGATTTCTTTCTTTTTATTAATCTGCATACCTCAGCAAATGAGTATCAAGTTTATTCTAGAAACTTCTAATTAAAAATATTATCCCCTTAAATCCATGAGTTCATTTTTGTTTTGTAAAACATACAACCCCTTCTACCTTGCTACCTTTTTTGAGATATAAGTGAAATAAGGACCATTTTACCCCTGATGTCATACTAATTTTTTTTAGGCACATAATTTTTTTTATTATGCAATGTTACTATTCATATATTTTAATTGTCATCGTACAATGAGTGAGATGGCAAACGGGAAACAAGATGCGCCGCAAGCCTTTTTGAATGGTAAAGCTAATACTTTTAAAGACTACATCCGAAGATCTAGGGGATATTACATTACTATGCATGATTCGTTGTACTCTTTTAAGAAGCTCTATTGTATCCGGTGCGAGGAAACCAAACGTATCAAATGCAAATGGTATGAACACATGTTGATTTTCCATGTATGATTTCTCATACTTGATGACTTTGCTTGTAGTTTCTTTTCAAGCAGCATGTCCCACCGTGAAACCCCCAGCCCCCAGGCCCACGAGAGGGGATACCCCTGTAAGATCCATACATGCGTGTTTCCCTTCGACCCATCCAAAAATCAAAATGGCAGCAGGTCTGAGGGTTGACCTTCCTTCTGTCGGGTCAATCAAGAAATTAACAGGTACCTCACTACTACAAAAAAGCTTATAGGACCCGGTTATTTCATTTATATAACCCAGTTTTGAACCGGGTCCTAAAGCCGGCGAGACCTATGTGAAAAAAGGAATAGAACCCGGTTTTAAAACCGGCTCCTATCTAACACAAAAGAACCCGGTTGTTCATAAAACCGGAACATATAAGAGGAACATAACGACTAATACTTTATCATATATGCAGATTAGGACGCGGCCCAACCATACAAAACCGGGTCATATATGGCTAAAAGAGCCCGGTTCCAATCCCCAAACCGGGTCATATAACAATTTCAATGCCACTTCCTTAAATGGATTATAACTCGGTTTCCATGTAAAAAACCGGGTCTTATAAGAACTCTCAACATTGTTTTGATATGCAAATCAAAGTCTGGTTACTTGATAAACAACTAGTTCCTTTAGTATACTAATTTATTTAAAAAGCATATATATTTAGAATATAAATACCATTATCAACAAATTGTACAGGATACAACAACTATATAATATAGTAGCTTTTGAATTTAACAAATAAAAAGTCACCAACTTAATTTCTAAATGAATTTTTACATATTAATATCACTAAGAACCAATCTTACAAAGCATCTAAAGATATCTCAATTCTCAAATGCATCTAAAGATATCTCAATTCTCAAATGTACCTAACAGAGACACCAACTTCTTTTCCATTTCTGACAAATATCAATATGGTTGCATTCATTTGTGATTCAAGTGTGAACCTCCTATGACATAGACATACATGCTGCTAAAATTGAAAAGATGGAGGTGTTGGTCCTGAAAGTCATGAGATACAACAATTATTTCACTAATAAGTTAGCATACTCTAAATCAAAGTCCAAAGTATAAATCACTATTTCAAGTTTCACTTAAATATTTCCAATAACATACTACACAAAATTCATAAATAGTTACCTTAAACATAAGAAAGGATGCAAGTACTTTTTCCATGATACCAAACAATTCTCTAATGAATATGAGTTAATTTCCCCTGCACAATATCAAAAGTTTAAAAATCAAAGTCAAACATGCAAATATTCCAACTAATTAGTTATTAAAAAATATATTAACAAGCTAAAAAATTTATTCATGGATGTTTTGCATTACCAAAACCTTATAGTACACATCTAGTTTGAACTATTTTGACTGTCATTTCATCTTCTATCATATGATCCCTAGCTAATTTTGTTGTCACACTTTCCAACTCCAGTTTCCAAATTACATCAAACAAAAATTCCATTTTACAAAAATACTAATAATAATAATAATAATAATAATAATAATAATATAGAAATGATTTAGTACAAACCTGATAAGGATATATATTAACATTTACACCATATGCAAAATATAATAAACTTACTTAGACACCCTTATTTTACTTATCTTGATTCTTCAACATCACAATATCACTTTCAAAGCACTTCTCATCATGTCATTATAAATAGCATCAGCAATTCCACACACATGGGGGCTATTTAGAATCTTTTCTTTGTAAACCTTGATAACATCAATTCTAGAAATTAAGACATATGTGAATGGATTAATTGCTAATAAAATAGAACCAGTCATCATTTATTCAGACAACATTGAATGCTATGTTAAAGGAAAATGAAAGTACAATGCAATAATAAATAAGTAACTAAAAGAAATGGCAATGAAACATTACCTGATCAGTAGTATTCACAATATTCCCTTCCTGCAAACTCTTGAGCAATCCCTCTCTCAACAAATTTAAATGGCTTCAATATCATTAGAATAAAGGGTGCTAACAAAAAGGAAAAAATAATGCAAAAAAACTAATCAATGAAACTTAGGCAAAACCAACAACCAACAACCAAGACAGGGACTCCAAGCAAACCCACAAAAATAACAATGCAAACAACAGGAAGAAAAAACTAAGTCTTAAACCTTGACAGCATCACACCCCGACAGCATGAAAAAGACGAACTCACAAGAAACCAACGCCTAGAAATCAAGACCAGCGCCATCAATAAAACATAAGCAAACAAGGCTTAGAAATGTTAAAAAAAGGAACGAGCCACATCAATCAATAAGCAGGGCAGTCAGGGGAAAATAGTCAAGACCCCCAATGCAGCAACACACCAACAGAACAGAGCAAACTCAACAGAAGCCATACACCAAACCCAGGGGTAAAAACGTCAATAACCCCAAAAGCAACATCATCCAGCAAGATGCAAACATGGAATATTAAAAGAACATTCAAGCCATATGACTAAAGCAGAACTTCAACAAAGGCAGCCAGACACTTGACAAGGCGAAGGTCCAAAAGCTCCAAACAATCGTTAAATTCTAAGATTTCAGACTTTGAAACCACAACCATCCCCGATAGCACCTAAAAGTGTGAAAAATCGAAAGGGTAATCACAGGGGTACAATCGTCAAAAGCCCCAAAAAATGGTAGGTGCTGAACAACAAATCAGATCCACAATCATTGTTGATTCATTTAGAGATGAAGAGATAGAAAACAGCAACAACCATCAAACAAATAATGAGTCCCAAATCAGAACTTGCACATAATAAAGCAAAAGGGATCGATTACTCAAGTCATCTAAATTGTTTCCAGATTTTGATATACATAATGAATGATTTTCATTTTTCAGTCGAAATTGTACCTCTGGCTCTAGTGAAAATAGCCCCAATAAAGTTTCGATTCACGTTCTTTCAAGTATTAGGGTCTTCGATTGGTGATTTCTAATCTTCACTAGTAGTGGTCGCAGAGAGTAGCTTTGAAATCGTATACTAGGACAAATGGTGGGATATCAAAATTTTATAGGAAGGACACCAAAAATTGATGGCGGGATATCAAAATTTGATTGGCGGGGTATCGAAAAACTATTTTTTCATGACAAAACTGCACAAAGTACTGTGGTTTGCTGAAAATTGTCATTTTGGTCCAAAAAGTTTTAGATTAGCACCACAGGTCCAAACTTTTCGTTTTGTTGCGAGTTTGGTCCAATTTACTTTAAAAAATTTTGTAATGATGATTTTACCCTTTTTTTTGTATTTTTAGTTTTTTTATTTATTTAAATATTTTCATTATTAAAAGAAAAAAATAATTCTCTCTCTCTCTCTCTCTCTCTCTCTCTCCAGAGTGGTTGCTTATTCCGACGTGGTCAAAAGGGAGCAACAAACCTTGCTTTCATCTTCTTCCTGTGTTGACTAGAGCTGCCGAACATACATGGGGTTGTCGAGATACGCAACCCAATAACCCCAAAACATTATCTTCCGTTGTTCTCCTTCTTCGATCGACAAAGATACCGGCGAGAAATGCAACCCCAAAACCCCACTGACTGCCACTATTGTAGCTTGCTCTCTTCCATCGGACCTCCGATTTTTCCCCTCCTCCAGTCGAAGAGCATCACCCAAACACCCCCTCGTCACTGCTATACCCGATCTCCAACCATCTCTCTCATGTAGACCTCTAGCAAAGAATAAGAAGCAAGATCTAGTTAAGACAACCTCCCCCGTCTCTTCTCTATTTACTGAGAAAAACTTGTGAGCATTCGACCAACCCACGGGAGAGCCACCACAGTTGATTGTGGCAGCTACTCCGCCTCCCCCTGTCACGACCCACCACCATCCAACATCCCAAATCAAAATCCACAATGGGTGTTCTTCTTTATTGATTTTAGATCTAAAATAAAACCCAAATCCAAAAGTTGAAGGTAGGTATGTTCTTGGTACTAAATTTGAAACAAAGATGAAGATGGGTAGATCCGAAACAAAATCCACACACAAAACCTTACTTGAAACGAAAACCCACCATTGATTTTGGATATGAAATAAATCACTACACTTGGTGCCTCCTGTTTTTCTTTCATGCCGGCGAAGAGGTGGTGAGGTCATGTACGATGGAGTTTATGGTGGTCGTGGTGGTTCTGTGACAGGCGAAGAGGTGGTGGATGTTCATGGTGGTCACCACAACAACACCACCGGTGTCAAAACCACTGGTGCTCCATTCTTTGTTTGTGAAACAGGGATGAAAGGAAGAAAGGAGATGAGAAAGAGATAGAGAGAGATAATTATTTTCTTTTTTATTTTTTTAATTATTAAAATATTTAAATAAAAAAAAAACTGAAAAAAAAACAAAAAGAAGGGTGAAATCGTCATTACAAAATCTTTTAAAGTAAATTGGACCAAACTCGCAACAAAACGAAAAGTTTGGACTTGTGGTGTTAGTCCAAAACTTTTTGGACCAAAGTGATAATTTTCAGCAAACCACATGGACCATTTGTATAGTTTTGTCTTTTTTTTCTTTACATCACACCTATATCTATTTGTTTTATATGGTAATATATGAAGGTTTTATTTTGTTATTTTTTTTTGGAACTCGCCAACGGAAGCCTCTCCTCCGTGATTTGAGAAGGAGACCCGTGTTGTTCCAGTCATCCCAAAGGAGGATATCAAAATTTGATAGATGGGGTATCGATATTTTTAATTTTTTTTACATCACGCACATATATCATATTGTTTTATATAGTAATATATCAAGGTTTGATTTTGTTAATTTTTTTTGGAACCGGCGGTTGGTGCAACACAAGCCTTTCCTCCGTTATTTCAGAAGGAGACCCGAGTTCGAGTCATCCCAAAGGGCATATCGAACCCATAGGGGTCCAGAGTCTTCATCAACTTTGGGAGCTTTTGAAGGTATAAAGTTCTTACCTTGATGATTCATTTGTTAGTTACAGTTTAAGGCTTGGTTATGAGCTTTATTTGGTCCCATGGGTTCTCTTTGTGAGTTGGGCAATTCTAGGAGTTAGAGGTGTTAGATCTCAGTCCCTTCAATCCACCTGGTCCACTCTCTGACTCTATAGTATGACTGGTCTGCCCACACCAGGCCTTCAGTCTGCTTGGTTCGCTCTCCGAGCCTCGACACGTCTGGTCCGCCCTCTTGGGGCTTCAGCCTATCCGGACCGCTCGTTGGGCCTTCGGAATATCCGGTCCGCCCTGGGTATGTTGGCCTACAGCACAAAGCAGGACCCGCCTCAACTCAACCCCCCCCCCCCCCCGTCAAACAACCATGTGCACATAAAACAATTAATCACATAACAAATCCTTAACCAGACAAACAGTCTATCAGATCACATAGCATATCAACATCCTAACCAGGATTCCGACCTAACCGGTCACTAGCATAACATTACCCTATATAGCGGCTAACGACCTAAACCAGGTTACTATTATAACATTACCCTAAATACCGGGTACCGACCTTAACCAGGTCATTAACATAACACCATCCTAAATACCAGAATGCAGATCTAGCAAAGCAATAACATAACAAACAATACCCGGATTTCCATCCGATAAAGGGTTAGCCTTGGTGCCGTAGACCCTGTCGATATAGTGAGGATAGCTCACCTGAATGAAGAACAGAACCACAGAAGCCCACAACCGAAGCACTGCTCTAAACTCTAACACCTATTGCCATCAATGGACCATTGACATAAATAACCAATTTACCATAACACCTTTGAAGGTCAAAGTCAAAGTCCAGGCCAAAGTCAAACTTCCTGACTGACTCTACTCGCTGAGTCAACCCGTTAACTCGTCGAGTCCTTATACTCTAAAAACTCTTAGAACACGACTCAACTCGTTGAGTCTCTCCAGCTCTTAATCCATACAGAGGCTTTTCGAGCCATGCATGGGCTCCAATCCATAGATCCACTATTCTACAGTCTAACCCCACATAAAGTGGCAAACTTTACGTGAAACCAAGGATATATAAGCCCATAACACTCTAGGTCTAGGGCTAGGGTTTATGACAAAGGGGCTTCACCAATAACTCTTAGACAGAAGCTTTATGACATTTTGGACCATCACAAACCTAGATCTGAAGTAGCAACCTCAGATCTAAGCCTATAACTCGAAATAGTTCTCAATCATACCAAAAGTGCCCCAAATCTCAAATGATAATAAATCTAGATACAAAAGAGCCCAAGCAACAGATTATTACCTCTAATATATGTCCCAACTGAAGTAGATCCCGGATCTACACCACTCCTTTGCAGCAAGCCTCTTGATCTTCAAGCCCCTTTCAAATATTTTCTCCTCCAAAGCTCAATCCTCTCTATTAATGGAGGCTCACTCGATTCTAGGGTTTCTGGATCTCAAAAGGGTAGCAAAGAGGCCGAGGGTGGGTTATAATGTGCTTTATATAGGACTCAACCCCCAGGATTAGGGTTTTCTCTCTTCAGCACCAACTTGTCGAGTTCAAGCCGCCGCCTTGGCGAGTTGGCCACTTAAACCGCGACAGAATCCCGCTCCGAATCGGCGAATAAGCAGACTTACTCGTCGAATCCCTTTCCTAAATTTACACTTTTGGCCCTTCATTAAACTTCTGAAATCTGGGGTGTTACAATATCATAACCCTCTTAAAGGTCAAATTTGTTCAAAGTCAAATACCAAGTCAACACCCAGGTCAAAATCAAAAGTCAACGCTCCGAGTTGACTCAACTCGCCGAGTTACCCTTCAACTCGCCGAGTTTCCATAAATCACAGAATCATGATATCGCGATCCAACTCATCGAGTTTTCCCTACAACTCGTCGAGTCCCTCTTATTTCAATAGATTCGGGACACTTCAAGGACAACTTGTCGATTTCTTCAATATGTCAACCTACTTGATGCATTAAGTCACTATTCTTCGTACCAAGGCCTTAACTTCTAGATCTAAGATGGAAATACGTCTAGAAGGGTAAAGTTTCCAACTTTACCCATTTAGAACCCCTCCTAAGGCATAAAACTCAAGCCCTAATCCAAAATGGCTTAAATCTAAATCCAAAATCCATCAAAACTTCGAGATACATCATAAGAACATAGATATGGACCTTAAAGACCAAATGATCATGTAAAGTCTCTAGCTTTCTCTACATGCAAGGCCATTAGAAGCTCAAAAGGCAAAAATGAAGGTTTAGAGGCTGCATGGGACTTCCATAGCCATAAAGTTGGCACCTTTATGTCATGAAAGCCCCTCAAGACCCTAGATCCGAAGGGTTAACCCATAAATGACGTCCAACTCCTCAATGACCATTTCTTTTGGACTAAAACAATCAAAATAACCCTAAAAGAAGATTTATGCATTCATAAGTCAAGTTTCAAGCTTTGTATTAGAAATAACATCTCTAAAAAGCACACCTCTAAAAACAATCTGAGTGTAGAGCAAAAACCGAGAAGCCAAAGCCGACAACAAAAGCATTATGAGCCACGACTCCGAACATCTTACTATTTATAAGCCAAACGCTTTTTAATATGTACATAACTCATTCATTTTTATAAAATTTTAATTTGGCCATTATTTAAAAATGTTACAATATATATATATATATATATATATATATATATATATATATATATATATATATATATATATATATAAAGTTATACACGAAATATTATTTTTTAATAAAAGAATGATAAAAATGAAAAGTCAAAAATAAAAAACAAATAAACCTTAAAACTAGAGACATAAAGACTAAAACCATAGTAATTTATTTTTCTTCAAACCTTTTTAGTTTTTACCATTTAGTTCCCCCGCCCAACATTTTTGCATATTCATTCCCCCTCAAATTTCCCTCCATTTTCATTACATATTCGTTTCCCCCTCGATTCTCCCTCCAATTTTTTGGTTTATTCATTCCTGTCAACATTAAAAGAATACAACTTTAATCTGTTGTTGTCCCTGCCTCAACAACAGATGTGATACCTAAATTGAGTCAGATGTGATTTATGGTTGGTGTTAATGGGTGGACGCACAAATAGTTCCATAATTTGAGTGATGCATCAATTCCTTCTCCTAAAAGTTGGTTTCTTGTTGAATGTTGATGTTGCAAGCAAGTTAACAGTATGGGTATCAGTTTTGTATTTGATTTCAAAATTCAGGTGCACATGCCTAAGTCGCTTAAGTGTATAGTCTTTAAAATGAAGTGGTATGATTGGTTGTTTCAAACAACTCATCTTTTACCGAAATGGAGCTGCTTTCAATTATTGATGGTGTGAATTATTAGTTCATATGCTGCTGTTGCTGCTTAATGTTTTTCAAGGCTGTTTTTTTTTTTTTCAAGTAAAACTGCTGAACATTTTTTTAATAATATGTAAAATGTGTTTTTCTTTTTTTTCGATGTATCTTGATGATTGTATCTTGTTTTGTATTTGTTAGCTACCTGCTGCTTTTTTTCCCTGTAATCAAGTGTTAGGCCTTTAAAAAAGAAAAACTTATAAGTCAATGGTTAATTTCAAAGTGTGACGTTATAATTTTAATATTAGAGGTATGTTTCATGTTACATGTGTCAAATTACAAGATTACGGAGCGATGAATCTTCAATTACTTTGGTATGGATTTAAAAATTATGTCGGTTGTTTGGCTACTTTGTAGTTTGTACAATCCAGGTATGAAGTATTATCATTATATTAAAACTTGGTAATTAAAACCAAGTTTATATTTTGCTAAAAAACTCAGAAAACCCGGTTGTTAAGAAATGGGTCATATATCTTCCTAGATGGCGTGTGTACTGGTAATATTAATAGAACTCGGTTGTATTATAGAGACCGGGTCACTTACCAATGCAACTAAAAGTCCCGGTTGTTATATTGTGAACCGGGTTACTTACATATAACATATATCCCGTTTCTTTAAATTAAACCGGGTCTTTTAGTTTTTCCATGAATAAGTCCCGGTTTTTTCACAATATATCCCGGTTTTCTCAAAAACCGGGCCCTATTTGGTGAGTCCTATGACACGTTTTGTAGTAGTGCCTCTTTCTTAGCAGAAACCCCGAAACTCTTAAATATGTCAAACAAAACATCCCTAACCATATCGTGCCTGTATTTGAACCCCGAGAGTTCTTTACAGTGAACTGCATGCTCTCTAAAAGAGTCCAAACATGCCTTGAGACACACATGACATATCTCGTCAGCTAGGAATATGGGAATCATGAGTTGATATTTGAGAATAGTACGATACTCCATGGGAGACATGTGATTGCCAAGCCCATCTATAGGGATAGCCAGAAGAAAATCTTGAGCATGTGGTGCACGTAAGCATTGGAAAACCGCTTTCTATCGAGCCATCATATCGAGATGAGCTTCCATATCTTCGATAATTTTACGAAAAAGGGCACTCGCCAGTGTATTCTGGGATTTAGGGGGGTGGTGTCTTTAGTAGCAAAATTGTTAAGGTCAAAATCTGGAAGTTTGTTGCGAAGGGATGCCAAGGCACAATCATAATCAGAATCCATACCATGTATACCGCTATCCCGTAAGATGTGGTATTGCAATACGCAAGATTGGGCCCTTGAGGCAACAAAAGCATAGGAGGTAGCCTCTACAGCGGAGTATAAACCAAAACCCCCAAACCTAATGGGTAAGGAAGCAATTCGCCGTTGTATGTCACCAAATAAAGGGCCCCCACAAACCACAATGTCCTCAATCGCTTCGTTCAATCTATTGTAAAAAAATATTGCCGCCTCCTCCATGTGGACGGGTTGGCACGTCCTCAACCCAAAGAAAAGCTTAGCAATACCCATACAAGACCGAAGAAGAAGGAGCACACTCTGGGGGTCAGACAATTGTGGAAGAAGGCGCATCAAATTCATAGCGTTTTTGGCTCTCTTTATGGCTAAGTTGCGAATGTAACTAGCATCTCTACTAACAACTCCCCCAAGAAGTTTCACTCCAAAAGGTGGCCTCCCAATGTCTGTCGGAAATAGCCCCTCCTGTAACTTCACACGAGGGCCAAAAGAGCTCGGTTTTCTTGATATTCAGCTGAAGGCCCAATTTTGGCCACTCACCGTAATGATGTCCAATGCTTTGGCCACCTCCTCCGAATCTCCGATAAGTGTGTCATCATCCAAGTACCATGCATGGAGAAGAAGCTTGCAATTGTCTCTAATCTTATACAAGAGCGGGTGCAACACAATAGCAAAGAGAAGTGGTCCCAAGGGGTCTCCTTGCTGAACCCTGGTAGAAGACCGAATATGTGTGTTGCCTAGATAGAAGTCCACGGTAAGCATGGAAAGAGATTTTTCATCGTGGCGCTCACTCAACAACCTATTAGTGCTATGTAAAACGACCTCAACGCCACTCGACACCCCGACTCCAAATTGAAAATCATTGAGATATTTGGTCATTTCTTTACCAACCCCTTTCAAGGCCAACTTGGAAGCCAAACGTCTCCATATAGTACCTACTACAATAGATCGTATTCCCTTGTTAGGTTTTAAGAGCGGTGTGAGAGGAGCAGAGGCAACAAATTCTGCCAAGCATGAAGGGCATCTCCCCCTAGCCATAGATTAACCACAGAACTAGTAGCACGTAGGAGGCCTTGGCTATAGCCGAACCTTCTCCACAAATGGCATCTAAAATGTGTTGAGCTCTCAACCTGTCCCTCCCACACGAGGTACCTTTAGGGAAGGATTTAATTCCCCCAAGGACATTGTCAACATCCACTACCAGGGGACATTCTGAAAATATCGTGTTGGGCATGGAAGGGGGTGGCTTGTATGGATGCTTATCCTCCAATGCCTTCGTGGTATCACCCCCAAATGGAGCAACCCCCGAAGAACATAAAACTTTCACTGATGTTGTAAAATGTCCATTGGCAACCTTACGAAGACATTGTCTGACATTGGTGTTGCCCGGTGTTCTTTTCTCCTGAATGTGCTCTTCTTCTTTTTTTCTTGTTGCTCCAGTCTTGCATTGCCAACTAAGTTTTTAACTAGCTTGGCGATAACGTCTTCAGTCCCCCAAGTAGCTAAAGCTCTCAGGATATTACGATGTTGCAAAGAATTCATGTTACCAGACCTACTTTCTTGCCTATTCTTGGGCCTGAACACCTGAAGAGTACACCTAAGAAGAATTAACAAAGCAACCCACGCTTCAACGGATTTAGGATGAGCAACCACCTTGGAAAGAGCTGCTTTCAAAGCCTGAGAGAAAGCCATATGACAGTTATGAAGGATGATTTTGATAGTGGTGATGGGAAACTTAAAAACACAATCAAGTAGTTGAGGATCCATCACCAACCCATCATTGAGGTCGGCTTCCGGTTCATATGGTTGCAGGTTTGGAATGCCAAAGGCACCTTAGTGTGCAAGGGGCTAAGTCGTTCATTTAAGGACCGGAGCAATATGCATGCTCATGTCATCAGCCCCGTCAATAAACATAATCAAGCCACCCGGGTGGTGACATGAACGACTCATGGCATGAAGCTTCATGCAATCTCCACATATCCATTGACCAAACTCCTTCAAAGTTGCTGCTACAGACATAAACAATCCAATGTCAGAAGTAATTGCCTCCCGTAACATAACTCTGCGTTCATCTGTATGGAGGTGTAAGCTCTTGAGATGAGATATCATACGGGAAATCCCTTTACTTCCAACAATACCATTTGGGCAACAGTGAAACCCCCGAAAAGGACACGGCCAAGCCCTGCTCTCAAAGGAATGAGAGCACGCCATAAACCAACAAATAATGTTTATTTAAGCCTCAAGGTGAGACCCGAAATGAGAAGCACTAACCCACAAGAAAAAGTGACACTCCAACAAAAGGCTGGAGTGAGCACAATGTAAATTGATAAGAAGTTACCAGATTTAGGGTCTTTTTCTTAAGATTTTTGGATTGAAGAAAAAAAGTTAGAATGACCATTTTACCTTTTGGTCAAGGTTAAATAAAAAATTATATAAAGACAAATATGCCCTTGATTTAGGCTCATCACATGGACTAAAAATTGCACATGTATACATAATTTAAATTAAATTTTATGCCCTTGTAATTGTCATAATTTTCCTAGAATGCAAATTCAGTTGCTATCATATGTTTGTAGTATTTTTTTTACCAAACATCCCCTGTATACATCTTTTTGGAAGAAAGACAATTTTGCCCTTGCTAAAATCACAGCTTGTTTGTCTAATATTTTATTTTCTGTTTTATGCCCCTGTATACATATTCTAACAATGTCTTTCTTTCCTCCCTCCCTTCCCTATGTATCATTGCCTATAAGCTAATTACCAGTCTTCCCACTTAAAATTAGTTTATTTTTTCCAAAACTTATTCTCTATATAGTCGGGAAGGGTAGTAGTAGTACTAGTAGGCTATATGTAGAGATATGTGCCATATTTATTTATGTGAATCTAATGTTGCATGATTTAAATTTATAGCTCTTATTGACGTGCATAGTGTCAATGAAAGTAGTCGGGATGCTGTTAGTTGAAGGTGGTAAACAAGTTCTTATAGTTAAGCAATTTTTTGTTGATGAATTATATTTGCCTACTATTGGAACGACCATTTGTATGACATTAAAATTTGTGCAATGGATTATATTTTATATATATGATATTTTATTTTCTACTATGTGACACTAAATCCAAATTAAATTTGAAAACTAGTAAATCTATATATAATATTTTTTATACATTTAAAATTATGATATGAAAAAATGTATGTCATCTTCATTTATGACATTGCCTTTCTTAACAGGGCTTTAATGATACACATTGTGTTTCGTAATTACGCGTTGTAAGGCTACGACACAAAAATGTGTGTCGTCTTCCTTTATGACATGGCCTTCGTTGACACACATTTTCCTATCGTATGTACCCTTTTATGACACGCAATGAATGTCATTAAAGACTATTTCTCTAGTAGTGAGCGTGTTCGGCAAGCATCATAGACAAATTGATGGGATGAAAATGGAATTGAAGCACGAAGCATCCAATTAACAGTCAAATATAAGCTGACTTGTTCATATTAATTCTAAACCTACCAAAAAATCAAAAGAAATTAGAAACTTAAAACTAGTAAATAAAAATCAAATTAAACAAAAGAAAATCGTGAGAAAGAAAAAGATTCAAAGCAAAAGATCGAGGGTTAAGAGGGATTTGATGTCATGTGTTTTTCATATTATTTGAGACCTGCACATTAAATCAAATCAAATTAGCACGAACATCAACAAAATACAAAGGAAAAAAAATGATATGAGCTGGAAGCCTTTATACTCCTTGAAAAAAACTTCCAGACACAATAAATAGTGGGATAGTGAGAACATAGGGAAGGAGTTGAACTCACGAGAGGTTGAAGGAGAAGTGACATCGAGGATGTGGAGCTTTCCTTTCAAGAAAGAACATGGGGAAGGGGTTGAATCGTGGATACCAAAGATATGTGAATTCTCTTAGTTTCCGCTAATATGGATCTACTTGATTTCGTCCAAATTTAACGCATAAAATATTTGTCCAACACGATGATGACGGAAAAAAACCCATGAAATGTTTATTATATATATATATATATATATATATATATATATATATATATATATATATATATATATAGAGAGAGAGAGAGAGAGAGAGGAATGATCATTTGAGAACTCAAAGTTTCCCGAGAACCCGAGAACTAAAGGTGGAACTTTGGACCAAAAAAAGGAAGGGTCGAGATGCGAAGTGGTGTTTTTGTAAATAAGTAGACAAAAAAGGAGGGGTATCTTAATTTATTCATTAAGGGGTATTATAGGAATAAAAGTATAATTAAATGATTTCATATATCTAATATCTGAGAAAATAAATTTTCATCTCACTCTCTCTCTCCTCCCCGTTTTCCTCTCTCGCTCAAACCTATGATCCATCCTCCGACGACTCACCTTTGTCGAATTGCCTCCAATCCTTCATCCAATTCCATGCTTTTGATTCTGAAATTGCTTCTACCCACACGAATACGATGAAGATTAACGAAGAACCACATTTATCGTCGATTACCAGATCCCAATCGATCAAATTATCATCATCGATCATCAATCTATATGAAATCTGAAATCCCCCAACAATTGAAGTTTCATTGTTGCTGAACTCCTTGATCTCACGTTCTTCGTAGAAGAAACTTCGGTGAAGACGCTTTGATTTTGAATCGGTTTATCATCCATCAATCTGTTCCCTAGAATACACCGTAATCGCTGACTTCATCTGGGCCTCCACTGTGGATTGAACACCTGAACGAAGAAGATGATTCCTTGTCGATCAAAATTTTGGTATCATCTGTTTGTATTGTTGACTCCTAGCCTTTGTTTGACCTTTATGAATTGTTTTTGCATAATCGTTAAGTTGAACCTGTTTAGTCAATATGTTTTTAAAAGGAGTTAAATTATTGTGTTGGTTGTAGGTATAAAAATAGACACCTGTATTATTGAAAAACATAGATATTTGTTTACACTCAACATGTTAGATGAAATGCCTCAATGAGAAATATCACATGTGAACTTCAGTTTGACTTCATGAATGATGAGCCAATTCCAATTTAGGATTTTGTCCAAGTCAACATCGGAAATGTCGATGAAGTCGTTACCAATAAAGCCATCACACAGGTACTAACTATATCATTCTACCTAAAGTGGTTGAAATTTAAGTTATTGTTTTTTTTATCGTGTTGTATGACTAGATAAATCTTCATGATATTCATCAAATATGTTAAAGGGTTAGTGTCTTGATACATTAATCCTAGTTTTTTTACATAACTTATAGTACATTGTGTCCAGATTAAAATTAAGTAAAAAAGAAAGTCATAATAGTTGTCTGGATTGATTGAGTTAAAAAGAAAAGGATCCTAAATCATTGAAACTTAGTAAAAAAGAGACATCATGTAAATGTTTGAAATGGTTATGGTTGCAACATATTGAGGTATTGACACCAATGTAGAAACTCAACTACTATGTCGTCCAACAAAATCTGATCTTGCTTAGGTTTTTTGATGCAATAGATTCAAGCAATTATTAAAATGTTGATCATGCATACTTATCAAGTTCTTATCACTCTGGAACAATATCTGGATTTATGCTAATCTCTTTATACCTTGAAAAAGTGACATCATCTGGAACAATAGTAAGAACTTTTGTAATTCTTTTTTTCAGTTTGGAATTGGAATAAAAAATACATATTTTTCCTGTTTAGGGCAGTTGTAGTTGGTCTTGGTGCTCTTTATATATATATATATATATATATATATATATATATATATATATATATATATATATATATATATATATTTTCTAAGTTGGTGTTGTATTGGAAAGTTAAAAGTTGAATCTTTGGTTACATAAAAATTAGTAAACCATTATGTTGGTAAAGAACTATAACCTTTTTGTGCTATTTTGTTAGAGAAAAATATTTCATGATCCATTAATCTATAACTTTTCATTACAGAAGTCAATTTCTTAAAGAGATTATGAACCATTTGGTATTTTATTATTGTGGTGCAACTTGAAAGCATATAAAAATCATATATTTCATCCATGTAACAGAATTTGAGATTTGTTTTGGAAGTTTTTTTGTGAAAATTAACATGAGACATTGGTGGATCTATTAATCGTGAGATAGGTTAATACCTATTGATTTGATTGGATATTGCAAGATGATTTTTGTTTATGGTTATTTTATCGTCTTGTCTAATAGGACATTTTGGAGATTATTAAAGAATTGGATGAGTAATTTTTTCGGGCCGTGGATTTCGGCGGAAAATGTCGGCTTTGTTGGAGGTTTTGACTTGTACCTTTCCTAACGAAACTGTTGGATTAGGTGTCTAAGCCCATAACTATAAGTGGTATGTACTTGACCCGATACTAGCATGGTCCTTTGGGTTGCCTTCACCATAGCAACTTGACTAGATTAATTATGGTAAAAGAAGTTAATTTTGATTTATTATTATATTATAAGAGTAATACATTAATTGAGAGATCATATTATGTAATTAATATTTGTCAAGAATTAATTTGAAATTAATTTAGTGATCAAAAGAGATTAATTAAATTAAGGGGACTGATATTGTAATTATAAGATAATTGCAAGATGGGTTGTGGACTCCTAAAAGAAGGAGGTGGATGAACTCTATGGAAGCCTATACAAGAATTCGTCCATAAGGGCCTTCTAGAAGGATCTGCTGGACTACTTAAGGCTTAAGCAATCAGATTAGGGTTATGACTGAAACCCTAAGAGGTCAGCTATATTAAGACCCTATAGGACTCCTAATTTCAGCCACTGAATCCTAAGAAGGATAGCCAACCGATTTTTTTGATCCCTAGGCTCTCTCTTATATTCTTCCAACTTGCTCTTGGTGTTTGTGATCTATTAGAGGTATTGCATTTGAGGTACTAAGCTCTTGAACTGCAAAGATCAAGAAAACTACAATAGAAAGGTAATATTCTAAGTTTGTATTAGATATAAATTTCAAAATACAACATGCTAGTTCATGCTTTAGATAATTGTTATTGCATGAATAACTTGAGAAAAACCTAGATCCAAAGCATTAAGGTTGCATGTGCACCATAGGATTGATGTAATGCTGAAAACCCATCAATGATATCAGATCCTAGGATAGTTTTTATGTTATAGGATGCAAAAGTAATGTTTTCAAAGCTATAAATTTTCGATTTTCGATTCTGCACCACGTTCACGACGTGAAAAAAGCTTGTCACGACGTGAAGTTGGTTCTAACAGTATAATTTTGCACTTTTTGCTAAAATTGGATTTGGATAATTACCATAAATTGTTTTTCTAATTAAAATTTGTTTTTATCTATTGTGGTAATGCATATCTTAATCTAAATGGAAGATAATGGTTAAAATTTTAGATAATTACTAGATTATGTGATAAGCTAATTATTTGTAAATTTTAATTTTTAAGGTTATATCTAGGGGACACACATATTTGGTCTTCTACTGGAGTTCAACAAGGAGACCCCTTGGGACCACTTCTCTTTGCCCTTGTATTGCACCCGCTCTTACATAATATTAGAGACAATTGCAAGCTTCTTCTCCATGCCTGGTGCCTGGATGATGGTACACTTATTGGAGATTTTGAGGAGGTGCCCAAAGCCTTAGACATCGTTTAGGCTATTGGCCCAAAATTAGGCCTTCAGTTGAATGTTAAGAAAACCGAGCTCTTTTGATCCTCGGGTGTTGGAAGGAAGCTTCGTGAGGGGCTATTCCCGGTTCGCATCGGGAGGCCGACATTGGGGGTGAAACTTCTCGGGGGGGGGGGGGGGGGGGGAGCTATTAGCAGAGATGCTAGTTTCATTAGTAACTTATCCATAAAGAGAGCTGAAGGTGCTGTGAATTTGATGTGCCTTATTCCACAATTGTCTGACCCGCAAAGTGAGCTCCTTCTACTTTGGTCTTGTATGGGTATTGCTAAACTTTTCTTTGGGCTGAGAACGTGCCAACCCGTTCACATGGAGGAGAAGGCGTTGTTCTTCGATAATGTATTACATGTGGCGATTGAGGATATTGTGGTTGGTGGTGGCCCTTTCTTTGGCCACTTACAGTGGCAACTTGCTTCCCTACCCATTCGATTTGGTGGTTTAGGTTTATACTCGGCAGTAGAGGCTACCTCATATGCTTTTGTTGCCTCAAGGGCCCAATCTTGGGTATTTCAAGACCACATCTTACGGGATAGCGACTTTTATGGTATGGATTCTGATTATGCTTTTGCCTTAGATTCTCTTTGTAACAAGATTCCAAACATTAATCTTAGAAGTTTTACTACTAAGGACACCGGCCCACCTTAAATTCCAAAATATACTGGCAAGTGCCCTTTTTTTAAAAATTATCCAAGATATGGAAGTAAATTTCAATATGATGGCTCAGAAAAAAGCAATTTTCCAGTGTTTACGTGCACCACATGCTCAAGATTTTCTTCTAGCCATCCCTATAGATGGGCTTGGCCAACATATGTCTCCGGTGGAGTATCGTACTATCCTCATATATCGACTCATGATTCCAATATTCCCAGCTGACGGGATATGTCCGGTGTGTCGCAAGGCATGTTTGGACTCTTTCGGAGAGCATGCAGTTCATTGCAAATAACTCCCGGGGTTCAAATATAGGCATGATATGGTTAGGGATGTTTTGGTCGACATATGTAAGAGTGTCGGGGTTTCCCCAAAGAAAGAGGCTCCTGTGAATTTCCTGACTGACCCGACTGAAGGAAGTTCAACCCTTAGACCGGCTGACGTTTTGATTTTTGGATGGGTTGGAGGGAAACATGCATGTATGGACCTTACAAGGGTGTCCCCTATCGTAAGTTTAAGGGCATGGGGGTTTCATGGTGGGACGGGCTGCATTAAAAGCTGCTACATGCAAGGTCACCAAACATGAGAAACCGTGCATGGAAAATCAACACGCATTCATACCATTTGCATTTGATATGTTTGGTTTCCTTACGCCAGATGCGGTGGAGCTTCTTAGTAGACTACAATGGATCACGCATACCAATGTTATATCCCCTATATCTATGGATGTAGTCTTCAAAAGAATCGGTTTTACCATACAAAAGGGTTTAGCGGCGCAACTTGTTGCCCATTTTCCTTCACATTCGTTGTATGATGATAACTGAAATGTATCATAAAATGTCTTCTTGAACAAAATAAGATGAAGATAGAGCTTATAATTTGTAATTATCTTGCCAAAATAAAAGGAAATTGGATTAGGTCAAATTTAGATAAGAATAAATCAGATGATTAATATAATTGTTTTTTATCTAAAAGATTTTGGAAATTTCAAAATTAGCCTTCAACTTTTTCGAATTTAAATTTTGAGTAAAATGTTTTGATTTTGAAGTATTTAAATTCTAAACCCTGTAGTTTGAAAAGTTTAAAATTCAACCCTTATACTATTATAATATTAAAGGATTAATAATTATATATATGTATAAGACGAGTCAGTCTTACCGTTAGTAGGCCTCATTCACTAAGCCGATTTATAGGGGGTATAAGCAAACTACCTATAAAATGGCGGTTGAATGAGTGTCCACTCTCACCCACCGCTTCCTTAATTGGTGGAGGGTCTTTAGCCGAACAAGTAGGATAGGACAAACTAAGTGTTTTCATAAATTCCTAATCTTAGTTACTTTTGGAAAAATGTGAAAATGATGTTATTCCATGAAATTGCACTTTGAACCTTGCCAAGTCGTTAGTGGAGCGTGTGTGGCTAACCGGTATGCTAATTTGGGACTAACAAAGGTGGAAAAGGGTAGCTAGAGAATTAACATAGATCAATGGAGCGTGTGTGGCTAACCGGCACATTCATTAGGTGGTAAACGACATTGAGAGTACCACGCATATTTGAATGCTTATTCACACCTTTTTTGTGATCCTCGGTATCCCAGTCACAAACTTGAAGGGCATAATCAAGCTTAAAACATGCCATTGAAAAGTTCAATGAATCTCAAAAGAATCTAGGAATTTCAATTCATTTAAAACTTAATACTCCTTTTCGTTTTTCATGGTGAAAATTGGTAAATCTTCATTTACCTACCTTCAAATATTTTCCAATTGGATTACGGCATCCCTCTTCCGAATTGTGAAATATTATGTTGGGTCCTAGCCTTAATATTTCATTTGGGTGTTATATTAAGGATTCTTATCTAATCTAAACTTTGTCCCTTTTCTTTTCAGATTTCTACTTCAAACAACACTTCTGGCTCCTTTTCCCTTAAGAACTTATATGGGAGGGTGGTCTTCGATGGATCCAGTTTTGATGATTGGATTCGTAACATTCGCATGGTCACTTTCTACACGGAAAAGGAGTGTGTCCTCGACAAAGAGATAAAGGAGATCAATGAAAAAACTGCTACTCCTGAAGAAATCGTCGAGTATAGGGTGCATGAGAAGGACGCGACAAAGGTGACGTGTATCATATTTACCACTATAATTGCTGAACTCCAAAAGTCCTACGAGGACTACTATCCTTTCGAAATGCACGAAGACTTGATAGAAAGGTACCATCAAAGTGCTCAACAGGAAAGATATAAACTCATTTCCTCCATGATAACAACAAAGATGAAGGATGGAGAGTCCATTATGGCCCACGTTCAAAAGATTCAAAGGTTTGTGGACCGCTTGCTGAAGTTAAATGTTAACTTCGATGAAGATTTGGCTATTGACATTATCCTACACTCTTTGCCTCCTTGTTATGATCAGTTCCGAATGACGTATCATGTCAACAAGGAGGAAGTCACTCTAAGCAAGCTTCAACGCCTACTAAGAATTGCTGAGAGTAGTTTGAAAGGAAAGTCTGTTGTATCCACTCATACCGCTGCTACCCTATCTTGGCAATTGGAAAAGGGAAAGGAAAGAAGAGGAAGGCTCCTTCTAAGAGTCACAAAGGAAAGTCCCATGATGGATCCTCTTCTAGTCGGACCAAAGGTGATTCTACTGCTCCTTCCTCTAATCCAAAGGATGCAGAGTGCTTCCACTATCATGATAAAGGGAGTTGGAAATGAAGTTTCCCTAAATACTTGCAAGACATCAAGGATAGGAAGATAAAGCCCACCTTCGCAGGTATTTACACTATTCAATCTAAGAACTCATCACATGCTATTTCTTGGGTCCTTGATACAGGATGTGGTTTTCACATTTGCTCTAATTTGCAGGGTCTAAGAAGAAGTATGGATGTGGAGCACGGGAAGATGAACTTGATCATGGGGAATAGGAAAGCGTCGCCTATCACCAATATTGGAGTTTATTATTTATTTCTTCGTAGCGGGTTAGGGTTAGAGTTGAATGATTGTTGCTACTCGTCGAAAATGGCGAGAAACGTTATTTCTTTTCATGGTTCGTACAGACAAGGTTTTAGATTTTCATTTAATAATGAAATTGGTTCTATAAATGCTTTCTATAATGGTACTTTTATTTTGAAGCATTGCCTTGTAACGGTGTATATGAAACTATGAATGTTGTAAATAACATAGGAAATAATGTGTTGCATATTGATTCGTCCAATGGTTTGGAAAAAGCATGCTAATGTCATTGTTGTCTTGGACATGTCAACAAGAAATGCATAGCCCAAAATCGAAAAGGATGGAGTGTTGGAGTCATTTGACCTTAGGTCCGATGACACGTGCTAGTCTTTTTTACTTGGAAAGATAACTAAATCACCCTTTACCGGCACTTGTGACAGGGGTGAGGGATTATTGGATCTCATACACACCGATGTGTGTGGGAACTTTACATCCACCACAAGGGATGCAAACCGCTTCTATGTGACTTTTACCAATGACTATAGCAGATATGGGTATATCAAGTTCCACGACAATCTTAAGGAATATGGAATTGTTTGACAGTTCACGTCGCCTAGGATACCGCAGCTAAATGTTGTGGTTGACAGGCGCAATCGAACCTTGTTAGACATGGATTGTTCCATGATGAGCTGATCTTTGTTACCTATCTCATTCTGGGTATATGCCTTATAGACTGCCGCCCATATCCTTAATCTAGTGCCAAGTAAGCAGGTTGCCAAAACACCTCACGAGATGTGGACAGGGAAGGTTCCCTTGTTAGCACATACCAAGGTTTGGGGTTGCGAGGATTTCATAAGATGACAGACTCACGACAAGCTCGAACCTTGTTTTGAGCGTTATATTTTCATCGGCTACCCATATAAGTCCTTTGGATATTTGTTCTATAGACCGAGTGACAATGTTGTCTTCGTTGCGAGGATAATGGTTTTCCGAGAGAGAGAACTCATATGCCAAGAGGACATTGGGAGGCAAATTGATCTTGAAGATCTTCAAGAATCAAATGATTAAGGACCCTCAAACAATAGCGCTCAACCCAAGGAGGAAACTCATGTTCAACCGATTTACAAGTCCTTACCCCTAAGACGTTCCAACAGAGTTAGCGTTCCACCTGAGTTTTATGGTTTCCATATTACTATTGAAGGTGATGTGTTTATTAGTGATAGTACACTAATAAATTTGGATGAACCTAACAACTACAAGGAAGCCATGGCGGGCCAAGAGTCTGCAAAGTGGAAAGAGGCGATGGACAGTGAGATTCAAACCATGTATGACAATCAAGTTTGGAATTTGGTTGACAATGTAACAGGTCGTAAGACAGTCGGGTGCAAATGGATCTTCAAGAAGAAGACTGACATGGATGGGAAAGTACACACTTATAAGGCGCGATTGGTTGCAAAGGGCTTTACTGAAACTCCTGGAGTTGACTATCTCGAGACCTCCTCACCAGTAGCAAAGATCAAGTCTATAAGGGTTATGCTAGCCATAGCTGCGTTTCATGATTATGAAATATGGCAAGATGGATGTCAAAACCTCTTTCCTTAATGGGAAGTTGGCTGAGGATGTTTACATGATTTAGGAAGAGGGTTTTGTAGATGTGAACTACCCTAATAGAGTGTGTAAACTTGAGAAATCCATCTATGGATTAAAACAAGCGTCTCACAGATGGAATCTTTGTTTCGATAAGAAAGTAAAAGAGTTTGGTTTTTCGAGAAGCGAGGATGAGTTCCGTGTGTATGTCAAAGCTAGTTGGAGTATATTTAGCTTCTTGGTATTGTATATGGATGACATTTTACTCATACGAAACGACGTCACAACCTTGTAGGAGGTTAAGTCCTGGCTTGGGAAGTATTTCGCTATGAAGGAACTCAGAGAGGGTACTTATATTCTAGGGATAAGGATATTGAGAAATAGGAATAAAAGAGTAATAGGACTTAGTTAAAACACCTACCTGGACAAGGTGTTGAAACGTTTTAACATGGATAATTCCAAGAAAGTAGAATTGCCTATCCAGAGCAATACAAAACTGAGTAAGACTCAGAGTCTGAGTACTGATGTTGAAATGGCAGAAATGAGTTGAGTAGCATATGCTTCTGCCGTTGGCTCGATCATGTATGCTATGATGTGTACTCTCCTTGATGTGGTTTGTGCTATGAGCATGGTTAGTTGATATCAAGGGAATCCTGGTAGAGCTCGCTGGATTGCGGTAAAGAGCATTCTTAAGCACCTGCGGAGCACTAAGGAATGGGTTCTTATCCTCGGTGGGAGTGATGACTTGAGAGTGTGAGGGTGTAGTGACGACATTTTTCAAACCGACCGAGATAATTTCCGCTCTCAGTCGGGCTGGGTATTTACCCTAAATGGAGGAGCAATAACTTGGAAAAGTTCCAAGCAGGAGACCGTAGCTGATTCAACGTGCGAATTAGAGTACATAGAAGCGAGCGAAGCGTCAAATGAGGCAATATGGCTAAAGAACTTCATTGGAGACCTTGGAGTTGTACCTGCCATAAAGGAACCTATGGAAATTTTCTGTGATAACGAGGGTCTGGTCGTCTTAACCAAGGAACCGAGGGATCATAGAAGATCCAGGCATATCGACAGAAAAAATCACTTTATCAAACATCGGGTAGAAGAGGGACTCCTCGTAATAAATAGGGTATCGTCAGAGGAGAACCCATCAGATCCCCTTATGAAGGGACTGAGTAGGGTTAAGCACTTGCAACATGCTAGGAGTATTGGGCTGAAGGACGATATTATTTTTAGTGATTAGATAGCTATATAGAAACTTGTCATAGATAAAATGTAATTGACATTTGATGATTAAATAATGGAGTTTTATCTATGAGTAAAGTTATCTTGTGTCAATTGTTACTATTGTATCACTTTTGCATGTTTTGACTTCCTGAATAATAGGATTATTCAAGCTATCCACAGTCGATCATACCTTGGAAGTAGGTATTGAGGTAAGACTGTCATGAATTGGCATGTAGATTGTCTAAGTGTGTAGACATAGAAAAAGTTTGTTGCAACGTTTATGAGTGCTCCTGAAATAAGAGTTGAGTATTAGATTATACTCACGCTCACATGAATCACTTCATGGAATTTATCACGAGTGATTGTGAGACGATACTATCGTATAGTTTTTAAACCGAGATATATGATTTGTTGTTTACGAGTTGGTTGTCCATTGATAATGCGTAAACACATCAGTAACTTGATGTTATAAAAATGTGTTGTTGTGTATGATTTAATGAGTAAATAGTGCAAGCATATTAGTCAAAGTTTATATGTTCCTTTTATCCTAAGAGGATTAAAAGTGATATCTTGGGCCCCTCGATGATTTTGTGTTGACTTATGTGTCAGGCCCGCTCAGGACATAATTGATGTGTTCAATTAAGTTATATGTCAAACTAATCAGAAACCAAGAAACAAACAGTGGACAATGAGTATGAATCCATTCCATGTCTTTATCCACATGATATCTTGAAGAACAGAGGACTGTATGATCCCTTATCTAAAGAACGTGTCATGGACTAGGTCAGACTTCGACAACGACTTTTGAGAGCTACGATTGCTAATCGGATTATGAAGTCGTAGTTGCAGTTATAGTTATTAGACTTATCCAAGTGGGAGACTATTGGATTAGGTGTCTAAGCCCATAACTATAATTGCTATGTACTTGACCCGATAGTAGCATGGTCCTTTTGGGTTGACTTCAGCATAGCAACTTGACTGGATGAATTATGGAAAAAGAGGTTGATTAATTATTTATTAATATATTATAATAATAATATATTAATTGAGAAATCATTTTATTTAATTAATATTGGTCAAGAATTAATTTGGAATTAATTTAGCGATCAAAAGATATTAATTAAATTAATGGGATTGATATTGTAATTATAAGATAATTCCAAGATGGGCTGTGGACTCCTAAAAGAAGGAGGTGGACGAATTCTACGGAAGCCCATAGAAGAATTTGTCCATAAGGGCCTTCTGGAAGGATCCACTGGACTACTTAAGGCTTAAGCAATCAGATTAGGGTTTTGAATGAAACCCTAACAACAAAGCTATATAAAGACCCTATGGGACTCCTAATTTCGGCAACTAAACCCTGAGAAGGATAGCCAACCGATTTTGTGATCCCTAGCCTCTCACTCTCATATTCTTCCAACTTGCTCTTGGTGTTTGTAATCTATTAGAGGTATCGCATTGAGGTATTAAGCTCTTGAAAGGCAAAGATCAAGCAAGCTACAATTAAAAGGTAATATTCTAACTTTGTATTAGATATAAATTTTGAAATATAGCTTGCTAGATTATGGTTCATGCTTTAGATAATTGTTATTGCATGTATAACTTGATAAAAAAACTAGATCCAAAGCATTATGGTTGCATGTACACCATAGGATTGATGTAATGCTCAAAACCCATCAGAAACACCCTTAGGTAAAATCTCATAATTTAAATAAATAACTTTCAATTAAATAGCTTAAAAATTTATGTTACATAAAATGTACAATTGCTATTGCTTTGTGTATAAGTTCTCATTGCTTTGTGAGTCCCTTCTATTGGTTGAGTTTTAGGGTTTTGTGGGAATATTAAGTTGGAAAGATGAGCTATGGGCTAGATCTGAGGTTGTAACTTCAGATCTGGACCCTCCTTGGATTCTAAAAGCATAAAGTTACAGTTTTGGTCATGATTGAGGTCCCTCTTGAGCATGAAGCTCCATTAAGAACTTAAAATGGGCATTTAGAGCCTTTATAGCCATTCATGCACGTAAAGTTTACAATTTTATGTGATATGCATGCCCTAGAAGCTTGGATCTGTGATTTGGAGTCGCTGCATGGCTCAAATCAAGTCTGTATGGGAAAAGGACTGAATGGACACGGTGAGTTGCAAGGTTGACTCGACGAGTCACATGAAGATGGTCGTGAACTCGAAGAGTTGGATGAATAACTCGGCGAGTCCGATGAAGATTACCATAAGACTCAGTGAGTTGAAGAACAACTCGACGAGTCGGATGAGTTCTCCCTAGGATATGTATGCGTTTGTATCCGTCGAGTTGCAAGGAGTGAACTCGACGAGTGAACTTAAAGGTTGGGCAAGAATTGAAGGAACTCGACGAGTCACCCTAATGACTCGGCGAGTTGGAATGTGCTTCAAGGAACTCTACGAGTAGTCGAGGGTACTCAGCGAGTTCGGGGTCAACATGGACTGTTGACCTTGACTGAGGACTTTGACTTTGATCAGGGGTTGACTAGTGGGTTATGGAGTACCTTATAAAGTTGTGGACCTATGAGTATATTGTACTATGATCATAGGTAGTGGAGCCAGTGTCACATGATCCGAGAGTTTGAGTTTATCTTCCGAGTCGACATCTACAAGGTGAGTTATCCTCACTATATTGATAGGGTCTACGGCACCAAGGCCGGCCCTTTAGTTGTTATTGTCACGATAACCTACATGTGGTTATGATCTGTTAGATCGGAATCAGGGTAGATGGTATGTTATGCTCTTATGATCCGTAAGGATTGGTATGTTAGTGACCTGCTAGGTCGGTACTATAGTTGCAAGAGAATTCTATGATTGAAGATTAGTGAGATAGATATGTTTGATGTTTGTATATGCCAGTATATGATAGTTATGCGGA
This sequence comes from Lactuca serriola, assembly GCF_051521515.1. NCBI lineage: Eukaryota > Viridiplantae > Streptophyta > Magnoliopsida > Asterales > Asteraceae > Lactuca > Lactuca serriola. Next base: position 227,451,084 of record NC_136408.1, on the reverse strand, counting down.
CAAGGTTATTTGCTTGTGGTTGGGTTGAGGTGGTCCTGCTTTGTGTAGAAGGCCAACATACCTTATGAGCGGTCCGGGGAGACTGCAGGCCCACGTGGCGGACCAGTCATGCCGAAGGCTCGGGATAGATTCAGATAGACTGTAGGCCAGGTAGGGCGGTCCAGTCAGGCCAATGGCCTAGTATGCATGTTGATTGAAAGATTGTTACTAATATGGCATTGCGAGTGCGGTATTGGTATTTTCGGGGTAGCTCACTAAGCCCTCGAGCTTACAATTTTCAGTTTATTGTTTCAGGTACTTCAGGAGATCATGGAAAGGCGAAGGTGTGACCGTGCCGCTCCTCATCCTTATGTTATGATTTTGCGACACTCTGATGGATGTTCATTTGAAAACATTTTTGTAAACGATGCTATTTGATTTTATTTATGATTGAAAAAGTTTAAATTTGGCGTCAAAATTTATGGGTGTTACAAATTCACATGTAAATCACATATAATTCACATATTAATCACAAGTAAATCACAACCGAATCAAATATGAATTATATAATTCACATGTAAATCACAAGTGAATCACATATCAATTAAATGTGACTCGCATGTAAATTACATATGCATTACATGTAAATCACAAGTGAATCACACATGAATTACATGTGATTCACAAGTAAATCACATGTAATTCACATGAAAATCACAAGTGAATCACATATGAAGCACATGTAATTCACATATGAATTACATGTGATTCACATGTAAATCACATGTAATTCATATATGAATCACATGTAATTCACATGTAAATCACACGTGAATAACATATGAATTACATGTGATTCACATATAAATCACATGTAATTCAGATATAAATCACATGTAATTCACATGTAAATCATAAGTGAATTACATATGAATTATTGTGATTCACATGTAATTCATATATGAATCACTTGTAAATCACGAGTGAATTACATATGAATTACATGTGATTCAAATGTAATTCACATATTAATCACATGTAAATCACAGGTGAATCACATATGAATTACATGTGATTCACATGTAAATCACAAGTGAATAACATATGAATTACATGTCATTCACATGTAAATCACAAGTGAATCACATATTAATTACGTCTACAAGCACACATGCATTTTGTATGTGTGTTCTTTGTTAATAATTTTTTAAAATTTTCTTGTCAATTTCACATTTAAATCTTAATGTATTCAATCGCATGTGAATATGACATTATATAATCAACATGTTTATCTTACATTATATATATATATATATATATATATATATATATATATATATATATATATATATATATATATATATATACATGTGCATTTTTGTGAGTGTTCTTGCATTAATCAATTTTTTTTAATTTTATTTTAGATTTTGAAGAATTTGTGGATAATATTGAGGATGTGAAAAGTGATACACTGAAGAAAATATGGAAATTTCGATATGAAGAAATGACAATACTGTGAATCTTTGTAGCATTTTTTATTTTTTATGTTTTATTTTGTATCAAATAAAATTTATTTATTATTATGTTTATAGATTGATTAATAAAAATTAGATTTTTATGATTTACTTATGAATATTATAGTATAAGAAACATGCATATATGCATTTGAAAAAATATACGTATATTCAACTAAAACTTTTATTTTTTTGGTTAAAAAAATTAGATTTTTTTATATATTCTAGTTTTTTTTTTAATTTACTTATTTTTAAATATTTACTTTTTTAAAAAAATGCAATTTTTTTTATAAAAAATACAGTTTTTTGAAAAAAGTTGCAGTGTTTTTGTTAGGTCCAGAAGGTGTTGCGTCTTGGGCTCGCTATTTAGTCCATTTAGTCTCTGGTATGGGCCTGTCCATCCGTGAGTTATTTTATAGGGTTTTGTATTTATAGGTGCTTGCATGCATCCTAGTGCGAGAGAGATTTGGAAATTATTTTGTCAAGTATTTTGATATTTATCTTTTGTAACCCTAATATCCTCTACAGCGGAAGTTCTTGATCGAGCTCTGCTGAGGATTGAATCAATTGAATCATTCGACATATTCAGATTCATTCTTGTGTTTTATATTGTTGTTTTTCGCTTCCGTGATCTATCTGTTATAAGATCTAAACGATCATAGAGTTTTTTAAACTCATCAATTGGTATCAGAGCAGGAGGCTGTGTAATTCATACACATCTCTTCTGTGAAAGAAGTTATTAGGGTTAATTCTGCATTTACTGATATTTATTGAGCCGTCACTCCATAATTGACGAATCTCAGTAATTATTCATCTTGCCCTAATATTAAGTATTACAAGTCTGATCTTACAACAGGTTAAACGATCAAGCATGGACGATTCTCAATCCAATCCTATCAACATCTCAACCAGTATAGGATCTACAACCAAGATTCCAATTCTCTACATTCAAGATTACGAGGTTTGGACGCATCACTTCGAAGACTATGTCATTGGATCTGAAGATAATGGGTATTTGCTATGGGAAGCTATTGTGTCTGGACCATTTGCTAATTCAGGAACATCCAGAATTATTAAAACTCAAAAGGATTATAATGATTTGTTAAAACATGTGAAAGATGTTGCTCAGGACGAAAATGAGAAGTTTCAGTGCAACATCAAAGCATTGAGACTGATTTGATTCGCTCTTCAATCTGACACGTTTAGATTGGTTAGTTCCTGTAGTACTGCTAAAGAAATTTGGGATCGGCTGCGAGAGCTGTACTCTATAGATGAAGATCTGGAGCACTCAATTCAGACCTTACTTCTGTCTGAATTTGGAGAGTTCAAGCAAAAGCCAGAGGAGTTAGTTACACAAACATTCGATCGGTTTAATCATCTTCTCAGTAAGATGATCAAGCATGACATTGAAAGAAAGTTGATCGAACAAAAGGTTACCTTTTTAAATGGTCTAAAATCTGAATGGCGGGCGGTCGTATCAACGATTAAAGCACATGAACAGTTTAAATCTTATTCACTGGCTAAACTAGTGGGAATTCTAAAATCCCAGGAAAATACAGTGTTGCAAGAGAAGAGTGTGGTCTCAAACTTTGGGTCCTTGGCCCTTCTGTCTAAAAGAAAGAATGCAGTAGAAGACGAAGATCTGAACCTGGGGGACTACGATCTAACTTTAGAAGATTATGCTATGATGGTGTCCAATCCCAAAAGGTTCATCAAGAAGAAGTTTCCTACCAATAAGAACCGAAATTGGCAGGGAAGCTATAGTTCTGAAAAAGTGAGGGAGGAGCCGAAGACTGAAGAACCAAAGAAAGAGGCGAAGGTAGAAGCTGATTCTGGTGTCATCTGTTATTACTGTGGAGGAAAGAATCATTACACCGAAGATTGTGTTTTGAAGAAAATGATAGAGAAAGATGAGGAGAAAGATGAAGAGGCAATTCTTATGAAAAAGTTGGAGGAGATTAAAAGGAAGAAAGCTGCTACTAATCCCTCTATGAATGCTCTTATTGTGCAGGGTTCAGCAGAGGATGACGAGTTCAGTGGCGTACAGGTGTGGTCGACCGACTCAGAAGATGATGAGGTGAGAAAGCCTTCTCATGGAAAGGCTTATGTCGCAAGAGGTGGTGAAAGCAGTGGAAAATGTCTGATGGTGACTGGTGTATCTCAGATGAGGGGATACAATATTGATGGTGGAAATGAAGATACAAAGGAGCGAGAGGACTTATGATTTACAACAAAACCTCTCAGTGTGCAGGTCAGTGAACTTGATGAACTGATCAAGAAGGTACAATCTGTTTTTGTTTCGTTTAAAATTCCACAAAAATCATATGAAAAGGAATTAAATAACTTGAATTCAAGACTTTCAAATCTAGATAGTTGTTTAACTCAAACTCGAGTCATAAATTCTAATCTGACTGACCAAATAAGCAGGGTGTCATCCAAGAGTCAGGAGCGAAGGATGTGGGTTGAGCAGAAGGAGTCGGAGCTAATTAAGTCTAGGGATGAAAACATTTATTTGCAAAGAGACAATTTGAAATTGTTAAAACAAAGGAATGTTTTTTGTTTGATCGCTAAAAGACTTTATGCTAACATTAATCAATTGCATCTAAATTGTGAAATAGGGCAAAAGATACATTGCATGATTCTACCCTTCCTTGAGTTTAAGGAGGATGAAATCAATGCCGAAGCATACAACTGTGAAAGTGTTGTATCTTCCGATGATGTTAATCCCACTTATATGTATGGTCTGGAAAAAATAGAATCTTTTATAAAGTCCAAAGACCATAAGGACATGCTTAAAAATCTTTTGGATGAAAACGATAAGCTGAAACTCAGGAACGAAACCATACAAAAATTAGACTCATTGAGTGCCAATTTAAGTTCAGAAAACAAAATTGATGTTGAAAACACATCTGAACTTGATGAGGACGATGATATGAGTGAAATTTATGTAGAAGTTGAAGTCGACTGTTTTGAGTTTGTCAAGAGCGAACCCGAAAACCACAAAAATCTGATTTCTAAAAATTATGTGGAATTCGCTCGTTTATCCAAAACTATGTCCCCAACCCTTAAAGAAAAGGCCGTTGTGTTTTCAGAAGGTTAGAACTACTCCCAATCAGGTGTATAAGGTCACAGGAGTAACCGAACATCAAACAGCCGAACTCACTGCCATAGTGAACGAAGACAATGCAGATGGTTGTGATGAGTTTTTCTGGTCAGCTCCCATAGACAATGCAGACGAAACGGTTGGGCTGTCGGAGCGAACATCCTGGAAGACCAAAGGTAGATATGTCCCCGAGCCGCTGAATGAGCCTACCAACTTCGACGTACCAAGTACAAGTGGCACAAAAGAAATTCATGTAGAAGAAGTCACCTCCACAAGCGAATCCTCATCTATGAAAAGTGAACCGGCTGCCAAGAAGCTGAAACAAAAAGCCAATATTCACAGACAACCGAAACAGGTGAAAAATCAAAAGCAGCAGAGAAATCTTAGATACAAGAAAAATCTCTCTGAGCGAAAGCAGTTTTGGCGCTCTCAAAATCCTCATTACTCTTACAATGATAAAGATTCTAAGTCAGAGAGAAAGACTTTCGGGCCACACGAAGCACAGAATCGAAAGGATAGGTTCGGTCCCGAAAGCAGCAACAACCGAAAAGCTAGTTTCGGTCCGTCAAGTAATAACAGGCAAAGACCTGATTTCAGTCCATCAAGCTTTTATAATAAAAGACCAAGTTTCAGACCACCAGCCAACAACAACCAAAAATCCAACATCGGCTCATCATCGAGCAGCTACCGAAGGTCCAGGTTCGGTCCCTCTAATGACCATAAACGAAAGGGTCATTTCTCTAATTCTTCTCATTCTAAACCCTCTTCTAACCCAAATTCAGTCTCTACAAAAAATTCAAGATCATCAACGAACTTGAAAGGAAAAACGAAGATTTCCTCAGTCAAGGAGGATCGAAAGCAGTCTAGTGCTCAAACACCAGAATTTGAATCCGAAACACCTGTAGCTAATTCTAACAAAATCAAAGTGTTTACTATTAAAAGAAAAGATGAAACAACCTTAGTAAAACGCACATATCTTGTTGATGTTTCTCTTACTATTCCTGTTCCTGTGAAAGGCTCACGTGAACCCAAGAAACTTTGGGTTCCTAAATCTACTTAATTTTTGCAGGTTATTAGTGACAAGCAGTTTGACGAAGAATGGTATATTGACAGTGGCTGCTCACGTCACATGACAGGAAGGAAGGAAGAGCTAAGGGAGTTTCGATCGCTTCAAAATGGTGGCAATGTTAAGTTTGGTAACAACTCCTATGGAACAATAAAGGGTTATGGGATGATAACCAATGGAGACTTCACAATAAGAAAGGTGGCATACGTAGAAGGATTGCAGCATAACCTCATCAGTGTATCTCAACTGGTTGGAGGTACCGGTCTCAAAGTTTCATTCGACGACGAAGGCTCAGAAATTATAGACAAGGAATCCAACAAGGTCATTCTCAAATCAGATCGAAAAGGCGAAATATTTCCTCTGAATCTCAGACCAATCAAAGGAAATCCAGCCATATGTCTTTTGTCCAAAGCTCCTTCTGACGAAAGCTGGTTGTGGCACCGAAGGCTCTCTCATCTCAATTTCAAATACATCAACAAGCTTGTCACCGGAGGTCATGTTCGGGGTCTTCCATTGCTTAAGTTTGATCGAGAACACTTATGTGCTGCATGCGAAATGGGAAAACAAAGTCGTCAAAGTCAGCCATCAATTATAAACACAAAAGTTGTTGAACCACTTGAGTTGCTTCACATCGACTTGTGTGGTCCATCATCAATCGAGAGCATTGGCGGTAGCAAGTACATTCTTGTTGTTGTTGATGATTTATCACGTTTTACATGGGTATTCTTTCTGAAGCACAAATCTGAGGCCACTTCTAAGATAAAGATGTTTATCAAGCAGGTTGAAGTGCAACTGAGAAAAGTCGTTTGAAACATTAGGAGCGACAATGGACTGGAATTCAAGAACAAAGAATTCGAATACTTCTTAGCAGAAAAAGGAACCAGTCATAACTTCTCAGCCCCTTACACGCCTCAACATAATGGTATTGTCGAAAGGCGAAACCGATCCTTGTGTGAGGCGGCCCGAACTATGCTAAGTTTTGCTTCTCTTCCTTTATATTTCTGGGCTGATGCTATTGCTGCAGCTTGTTTTACGCAGAACAGGTCTTATCTCAACAAGCGTTTCTCTCTCACTCCCTATGAGATCATTAATAACAGGAAGTCGAATGTAAAATTATTCCATGTGTTCGGTTCAAGGTTCTTCATCTTCAACTCCAAAGAACATCGTAACAAATTTGATGTTAAAGCTAACGAAGTAATTTTTCTAGGATATTCTCTTACTTCAAAAGCATACCGGGTTTTAAATAAGCATTCTAGAAAGATTGAAGAAACCTATTATGTGACTTTCGATGACAGCTACGTCAAGAAGCTAAAGACTACTGAAGAAGCAATTGGAGAGATTTTCTCTCAAACAAGTCAAGTCACAGCCACGATTGCTAATTTGTTTGATCAGTTCGTAGACCTGTTCGATGAACCTGAGAAAGCCACTCTCTCAGAAGCCAAGGCGGTAGACAACAAAATCGATCATGTGAAGCAGATTGTCGAAGATGCAGCCAAACAAATGGGAGAAGGAGAACAAGTTCGAAAAGAACCTCCTTAGCACGACACTTCAGTTGAGGGGGAGAATCTATTTTCTTCAAATCAACCGAACTCACACTTTCAGGGGGAGAATTCCATTAGCACCCGAAAGCCCAAGTACATCTGAAAGTCCTATAGCACCCGAAAGCCCTGCTACACCCGAAACTCCAATAGCACCCGACAGTCCGGCTACACCTGAGAGTTCTGTTGCACCCGAAGGTCTGAACCAACTTGAAAATCCAAATGATTCATCATCAGTCGAGGGGGAGAATTCCGATATGTTCTATGATGACGATAGTCAATCTGAATTGGAAGAAATGGTCAACGCCGAATTGGATCCATCCAATGATCCAAACTATCCTCCCCTCATTAAATGGACCAGAGATCATCCTGTATCTCAGATAGTGGGTAATGTATCTGAAAAGGTCCTGAACCGATCCCAAGTGAAGGCAAAGCAAACCTCCCTATTTTCCAAAGTAGAGTTCTGCATGTATAATTCCTTCGTATCCAAAGTTGAGCCGAAGACCGTCAATTCTGCTCTTGACCATTCTGATTGGGTTCAGGCTATGCAAGATGAACTCAATGAATTTGAAAGAAACAAGGTATGGCGCCTCATTCCAACACCTAAAGATGCCTTAGTCGTTGGTCTCAAACGGGTATTCAGAAACAAAATGGATAAGGAGGGTAATGTGATTCGAAATAAAGCTCGTCTTGTGGTGAAAGGATACTGCTAGGAAGAAGGAATTGATTACGAAGAAACATTTGCTCTGGTAGCAAGTGTCACACCCCCAAACCAAGGATGGCGGAAACGTCCGGGGGTGGAGGACTTCATGTAAAGTATCACAACAACGAGTATAATAGTGCTCAAAGTAAATACAACCATGATAAATATAATTGAAAAAGTTTCACCAAAGTATATGTTTACATGATTCAAATCAATTACATTATGATACAAAGTGAACTGTTCGACGATTTATCGTCCCATCCTCAAAACGTGGTTGATTTCCTGTTTCACTGAATTCCTGAGAATACAAGTAGTTTTGAAAAGTGTCAACACAAAGGTTGGTGAGTTCATAAGCTTTTGACAGTAAGAGTTTGAAAATCGATCTTTGTAAAGAGATGTATGATACCAAGAAAAATCCAATATTTTCCTTACATAAGTTAGGTAGTCCTAAATACCAAGACCAAAAGTATACAATATAGTATGTAATTGTTGATATAAAATGTGATTTTAAATCGACATAAAACCCTTTTTGTTTGATATGAAAGCGTACAAGTATTTTTCCATACTTAAAGTAATTTCAGTGAGCTAATTAGACCTAACTCGCTAACTTAAGGTTAGAACCCGTAAATCTTATGATTGTTAATACCACATGTGAGCTATCGTAACCATACTTGACTTGGGTGGCCTCGTAATGCGACGTTCTTCAGGCGTCGCCGTTAAATGACACTTGTCACCACAGACCTGCCGGTCTAGCTGTAGCGAGCAGCTCTGGTGTGGGTTTGTCAAACCCAATATAGATCTATACACAACTATCACGTTCTCCTTACAAGAGACTCTGGTTACAATTTACAGGACTTTTTGGTTTTGTTACTTTGGAAGTAACCCGAAGGAAATGACTCACAAATTTATTCATTAACAGATTTACGTGAACTACACGGAAAACTTTCGATAAATAAGTTTGAGAAGTAATGATACATAAACTATACCTATTATAGTTTTATCCAAAACGTTTGTAATATATAAGAACTCTTTTATGAAAAAGCGTTAGGATTATGAAATCCATTAAACTATGCTTATTATAGTTTATAAATATATATGCGTGTTCTAAATGAATGAATAATCTTATCATGAATGACTTATTTTCAGTTTATGATGATAAAATTTACAACGTATCACATTCAATACTTAGAACTTGACATTATACACTTTGCTCAACATAATACAAAGTGTTATAAAAATTACAAGCTGTTAACAAATTTTCAGCCTTTCTACACTGTTTTTGAAAATTCATAGAAAAATCATACGAAGTCGAAAACTAAATCCGTAAATTTTGGGAGTTCCCAAAATGTGTCTAGTTTACTCATAATTTTTATCATGATTTTTAATGACCTGCAACTTAGGTGAAAAAGTCCATAATCACAGACTGGTCCGGATTGGTGTTTGAAATGATAGTCGGTTTTGTAAAAATCACCATAAATTGTAGAAAAATCGTATGGAGGTGTGCAAGTAGTCATTTTAAAGCTAAGAAGTGGAACTACATGCACCTAAAACAGTTTTGAAAACTAAAGTGTTTAAGATGTCCAAAACAGTCCGTGAATGGAGTCCAACTTTTCTGATGAAAGCTGTTAGAAGAATTTAGTTATGTTCTTGGTGTTTTAACTTGTATTCCCCCCCCCCCCCCCCCCCCCCCCTAAAATCTTAAGAAAACATGAAAAAGTAGGGGTATGAACTCACCTTGTGTGATTTCAGTGGATAAGTGTTGAAGAAGATAAGTGTTCAACCCAAGAACACTTGAAGAATCGCTTGAAGATTCGAAGCTCTAACACAAATTTAATGGAGTTTGTGTAAGATACTCATGATTTGAGTGGAATTAATCGAGATAATCTTAAAGGAAATGGATTATGCTTACCAAAGGTGGAGGAAACTCTCAAGATCAGCCCTTGAATCTCAGATTTCTAGAGAGAGAAAGTGAGAGAGAAAGGAGTTTGATCTTCTTGTGAAATGAGAACAAATGAGAGAAAAAGAGGAGAGAGGATGGATATCCAGCTCTCAAAACATGGAGATGGCTTGTGAGGAAGGTAAAAAGTACAAGGAAGTGACAAGGTATGGTGGGGAGGAGTGTGGGTTAATCATGGAGTGGGTATGGGGTTGCTTGTGTCATAAAATAAGGTAAAGTCAACACTCTACCTTTGTACTTTACCTAACCTTATTTGGATAAGATTTTACCCTTAAAATGTGATTAAATCATTAATTTAGGGGTCTTATATTTTAAAATAAAGTTTTGGGTGAAAATCCTATGTTAAAATAATTAAAAATAGGTTTAAAATGCAAAAATATGCAAAAGTGGGCGAAAAATGTAATTTCCAGCGAGTTTCTTCGGACCTAGGCCGAAGCTCGGTCCCTAGGCCGAAGTCCGGTCAGGCGGAGCTTGGTTCGGACGCGGGTGGCTGGTCTCGGAAGCGAACGCGCGAGCCAGAAGAAGGGGCGAGGCGAGGGTCTGGTCCGAGGCTCGGTCCGAAAGGAGGCAGTCCGACGCGAAGGCAAGGTTCGGTCCGAGGTCAGGCTAGAACCGAAGGTACTGTTGTGAACAGTAATGAACAGTACTTTCGGTTCGGATTTTCCCTTCTATGCTGGTTCGGTTCGGACCTTCCTTCAGTGCTGGGTTTGGTTCGGATGAACAGTGATTTCGGTTCAGCTCATGAACAGTACTTTCGGTTCAGACCCTCATGAATAGTGCTTTCGGTTCGGTTCATGAATAGTACTTTCGGTTCGGAGGGTTCGTTTCCTTAAGTCCGTTTTTCGCGTAGACTTCCGTTTTTGGGCTATTTTCGCCAAATTCGAGGGTCGGGATGCCCCGAGTGATTATAGAAAGTTGGGAGAGATTTCGAGAGAGATTTGAGAGAGATTCCACATACTCAGAGAGATTTGGGAGAGATTCGACATACTTGGGGAGATTTGGGAGAGATTTGACATACTTGGAAAGATTTCTCATACAGAGAGATATTTGGGAGAGATTTCACATACTTAGGGAGATTTGGGAGAGATTTGACATACTTAGAGAGATTTGGGAGAGATTTGGCATACTTGGAGAGATTTCTCATACAAAGAGATATTTGGCATACTTGGAGAGATTTCTCATACAAAGAGATATTTGGGAGAGATTTGACATACTTAGGGAGATTTGGGAGAGATTTGACATACTTAGAGAGATTTGGGAGAGATTTGGCATACTTGGAGAGATTTCTCATACAAAGAGATATTTGGGAGAGACTTGACATACTTTGGGAGATTTGGGAGAGATTTGACATACTTAGAGAGATTTGGGAGAGATTTGGCATACTTGGAGAGATTTCTCATACAAAGAGATATTTGGGAGAGATTTCACATACTTAGGGAGATTTGGGAGAGATTTGACATACTTAGAGAGATTTGGGAGAGATTTGGCATACTTGGAGAGATTTCTCATACAAAGAGATATTTGGGAGAGATTTCACATAATTAGAGATATGTGGGAGAGGTTTCACATACTTAGAGATATGTGGGAGAGGTTTCACATACTTAGAGATATGTGGGAGAGGTTTCACATACTTAGAGATATGTGGGAGAGGTTTCACATACTTAGAGATACGTGGAAGAGCTTTCACTAGTGACCTTTTAGAGTGTCCGGCTATGCACTGCAAGGTCCTTAAACCCCGTTAAGCCTTGTTTAAGGATCTTGCATACTCCCGATGAGTATGCACATTGTTTTATCGGTTTGGCTCGCCACGTACCACTGTTTTAGGTTAAGGAGATCTAGATGTACGCACTTTTCGATTTATAATCTCTCATTAGAATAGAGAGTTGTTTAGAAGTTATATAACGTAAACTCTAGTACTCACGGCGAATTGGGTTGACCGGTTTGACTTGTTGACTTTAGTTGACTTTGACTTGACCGAAAATTGACGGTTGTCACAGCAAGGCTGGAATCTGTTCGAATATTTCTTGCCTACGCTGCACACAAGAACTTCGAGGTCTACCAAATGGATGTGAAATGCACCTTTCTGAATGGAGAACTTGAAGAAACGGTTTACGTGGAGCAACCTCCAGGTTTTGTGAATGAAAAGCATCCAAATCACTATTACATTCTAGACAAGGCAATTTATGGTCTGAAACAAGCGCCTAGGGCATGGTATGAAACACTAACAAAGTTCCTAAAGATGTCTAAATTCAAACAAGGTTCGGTTGACCTAACCTTCTTTCGAAAGAAGGAAGTTAACCACCTTATGATAGTTCAAATCTATGTCGATGATATCATCTTTGGCTCAACGAATCCTAGCTTAACAGTTGAATTCAGAAAGCTGATGGAGACGAAATTTAAAATGAGCTCAATGGGTCCGATTAACTTTTTCCTTGGTTTAAACATTAGACAGGGACCCGAAGGCATCTTTATCAACCAGGAAGCATATACCAAGACTCTTCTTGCTAAATTCAGGATGATGGGAGATTCAAAGGTCAAAGTTCCAATGGCGTTCGGCACCAAACTCACACCTTCCTTGGAAAAACCGGCAGTTGATATAACGCTATATCGACAAATGATTGGATACCTGATGTACCTCACAGCTAGCAGGCCCGATATAATGTTTTATGTGTGTTATTGTGCTAGGTTTCAGGAGAATACTCGTGAACCACACATGCTAGCAGTGAAAAACATACTCCGATATCTGAAGCGAACCACCTCTCTCGGTCTCTGGTATCCCTCAAACTCAGGGTGCTTTATTCAAGCCTACTCAGATGCAGACCTTGAAAGATGTGGTTTACGCAGGAAAAGCACCACAGGAGGATGTCAATTCCTCGACGGGAAGTTGGTAAGCTGGCAATCTAAGAAACAAACATGTGTTTCACTGTCTACAGCCGAAGCAGAATATATTGTAGCCGCTTCTTGCACATCTCAAGTGCTTTGGATTCAAAGTCAACTCAGGGATTACGGACTCAACATGAAAAAGATCCCACTATATTGTGACTCAGAAAGTGCAATTAGGATATGTCATAACTCAGTGCAACATTCCAAAACCAAACATATTTCATTGAGGTATCACTTCATTAAAGATCACGTAGAGGACGGAAATGTAGAGATTCATTTTGTTCGAACTACTAATCAACTGGGTGACATCTTCACCAAAGCTCTTCCTGAAGCAAGTTTCAATAAAATTCTACAAGGGCTAGGTATGATGGAATCGGAGTCAGTACCAAAAACTACTTCTCAAAACTAAAAGTTGGAAGCGAAATGAACCGAACGTTCGGGTTCGGTTCCCGTGAGTGCCGAAATGAACCGAGCGCTCGGGTTCGGTCCTATTCTCTTATCTTCGCTTCTCACTTAAAGGTAGTTTCTTTAGTGGTAAACTTTTGGTTGTAAAGTTTTTGTACTCTTATTTCTCATTTCTTTCTTACTTTTTCAAAGTTTTTTTTAACTGAAATGAACCGAGCATTCAGTCTATTTCAGGTTCGGTTCCAAATTTTTTTTTCTTTCTTTCTTTTAAATCAAAATCTCCAAAAATATTTTTTTTCTTTGTTTTTATTTTTAAATCAAAAACTCCAAAAATATTTTTGTTTGTTTTTCTCTTTAAATCAAAAACTCCAAAAATATTTATTTTTGTTTGTTTTTCTCTTTAAATCAAAATCTCCAAAAATATTTTTTTTGTTTGTTTTTCTCTTTAAATCAAAAACTTCAAAAACATTTTTTTTGTTTGCTTGTGTTCGTTAATTTTTTTTTTTTTTGTGAATAATTGTGGAGCAATTCTTGTTCTCACATTTTTAATAGTTAAGTGTCCCTAAAAGCATGCTGCTGTATGTGTCCAAAGCCTCACCTGATTCTGAATAATAGCCTTATTGACTTGGTATATACAACCCTTGTCTTCCCAATTAGGCTTTTATATTTATTCTAATCATGAGCTACCTTACTCTCTTCTCACAAGAGAAAAGAGTTTTCTGCTTGGTCCCTATTTTACAGCAGAGGTACTTTGGTTTCTTTACACCATCTTCAATACTTTTCTCCATCCTATTCGCCTCATACAAGTAACCCTTGAGACTCTCAGTAATTACCACAGAGGTTTATGGTTACACAATTTCTGTGTTTATGATCTTAGCTTCGTGCCACTACGTGCTAAGTGAAACCTACAATTCAATACCTACTATGCATTGACGGTGAACAATTAAATTTGCTCTAGTTTTCACTAATGAATTAACGAAGTCACCCATGGGGCCGTACCTTGAAATCTCTAAATTTTCTTTTTGTGTTATTCTTATGAAATTGTTAAATCCCATAACATTTCTTCCCTTAGAATCGAGTTTTTTTTTTTGAGATTTCACCTAAAAGTATTTTACACATGCCACTTAAATTCTCTTCACACCCACTTGTTCGACAGACTACATTGGTCTCACAAGTACTTCAGTTGATTTCTGTCTTATGTCAAGATCAGGAATTCTGAACTGAAGCGAAAGCCACCCACATTAGCCTTATTAAAAGATGCCTTTCAAGACTTCTTAATAAGTGTTTGATCGTAATTCAACGGGAAACCACACAAACACTTTAAGGTCTCTCTTGACTTTGAAGGAAGAGATTTGTGCCCGGGATCTATTGTTCCGTGTCTTTATTGACATCACAATTTCCCACATATGTATTGCTTTATTTCTTTTCTTTTACACTCCATGCACGAAAATCTTTTTGATTTTCCATAATTCTGGTTTCATTACTTACAAGCAATTTTTGGCTATGGGATTTAACGTTATAAAAGAGATGTGGCTCACAATGTTACACGTGGTTATTTTACTTTATGACGACAGCTCACTCTAAAGGGATAAGTTGCTGACTCAGCCGAAAGCCCAATCGGTTTGATATTTCAAAAGGTGCTTGATGGGAAGGCGTGTGAAGTGGAACCGTTTTTGACATTTCAAATGGCGCCTGATGGGAAGGCGTGTGAAACGGGACAGTTTTTCTCTCTCCTGCGTAATCGTCGGGGCTCTAAACTGTCACGCGTCAATCACCTAAGGAAACTCTTCGCATTTCCCTTGAAGATTTGGGAACAAATTTTTCTCTCTCTTCTCACCACGGTATAAAAGGTAATTTCTACCATAATTTACCACTTTACTGCACCAAACCTTTAGAGAGCAAGAAAAGCTTTGACTCTTCTACTGTTCATCATCCCTCCCAAATTATTCTCTTCAATGGCAGACTCATCATCAGTTCATGCTACTTCTCACATTCTGCCAATCCATCCTCAACAAAGTTTGATTATCGACCTCACTCCTCAAGTTTACGATGCATTCATGTTTCAAATCATGGAATGTCTCAAGTATTCGCCGCTGGTTCCAGCTCTCACCAAGGTCGAAAAAGTTCCAATGGAGTGTCTCTCGCAAATATTCTCCACAGCCCACTATGACAAGTCTGTTGATAGAATCTTCTTCGACATTCTTGATCACAAGGCCTCCATCTCCAAGCAACGATTATGTTCGCTTTTAGGGTTTGCACCCGATGAATCTAGGGTTAACCTTGAATCCATCCCGGTGGGACAATTGTTTTCCATGTTTTATAACGTGGGATACACTAAAATTTTGACGACGGTGACGAAATTCAAGAAATATTGCCTACCTCCTCAGTGGAACGGCTTCTTCACCGTCTTGTTCAAGGGGCTATCAGAACGAAGTGCAGGTTCAGACGGGGCGAGTCATCTGTTTATGACCATTCTTTATGGCCTGTACCACGGAATCAACCTTGACTATGGGTCGGTTCTATGGCAGCAGCTGATTCAGAGTCTAGCGTCTACCTCTCGTCATTCAGAGATCTCCTATGCTTGATTCTGGACGCTGGTCGCAAAGTGGGTGATGGACAAGTATCACGTTCCAATTGTTGCTGATTCTCCACTTTCTTCGATAGGTACTTTCCACACTACGAAGATAATTGTCTCTGATTCCTCTAAGTTTCAGTTTATTGCCTCAATCCCTAAGTCAATGTATGGGGATGTTCCAAGCGACAGCCGGATCATCAGGACTTACAAGGAGTTTCGTCGCTCGGGTCCTAGAGAGCTCACTCCTGACATGATTCAATCAGTTTATGATGCTGATCAGCCTGCTCCCAGGGGAAAGAAGAACGACAAGGGAAAAGACAAGAAGGTTGTCAAAGGAGCGAAAGGTCCTTCTCCGAAGAAACACAAACCCTCCAAAGCAGCTCAATCTCCTCCACCAAAGAAGCGGAAGACTCAACCTAGGCGAAAGCTTATTCTTGCCTCCTCCTCCAGTGAATCTGAGGAAGAGATTTCAGACTCTGAAGAGTCCCTACGTGGTAACACTCCTCTACGTTCGCCTACCCCTGAGGTACATGTTTCCACTAGATCTTTCTCTCCTCCCCCAATCTCCGTCTCTATTTCCATTCCCCTCATAACCTCCACTACTCAAATACCACCCACTTCTATCCTTGTACCACCTCCCATTTTCACTGAAGCTACCACAACAACCACCGCTGAAGTTAGAACCAACGTATCTGATACGAGGGCTCCTACTTCAGCACCCGAACCCACTCCCACTACCGAACATACATCCGTACCCGAACCTACTTCCACAACCGAGCCTGCACCATCACCTTCATCTCCTGCTCACTCAGCAGGTAATGAAGAACCTTTTCTGGGAGGAGAGGACATGACATTTGACTCGGTCTATTACAGTCCGTATCAAATGCAAAGCGATGATGATGATGCTCCAGTCACCAAGAAGCATCTCAAGGAGCTTCATGAGAAAATCGATTATCTCATTGCTTCCTCCTCTTCTTCCTCACACTCTACTATCTCAGAGGCTGCTATTCAGGGGATTGTTGATACGTTTACTAAGGCTCATGAAACCTCTATCAACTCTGCCACTGCTGCTATTGACGCCTCCACCAAGGTGTGTGCTGCTGCGACCGAAAAAGTCAAAAAACTATTTGTTGATGCTTCTTCTATTTTGCAGTCTTTACAGGAAACTGCTGATTCCAATAAAAAGAAGCTTGACTCTCTTGTCAACAAGCTGGCCACTTCAGTTGCCTCCGAACTGGAGTCCTTTTCCAGTCTTCGTCAATCTCTCAGTGATGACAACACATCGTTTAAGGCGACTATTGAGGAGCGCCTAACTAAGCTGCATGAAGACCTAGCTGCCGAGAACTCAGTAATGGACGCTCTCGCTCGTAAGACCACTGCTCTCAAGGTCAAGAGTCTTCAGCTTTTCCATTCTCAAAAGGAAGTTGAATCTCTTCAATCTGAGCGAGAAGTTATTTCTTCGTGTGTTTCGGATGTCCACGCCGCCCTTTCCAACATCATTGAAGCCCATGATCCAATTCTGAACTACTCGGTGAGGCGCACTCTTGCAGAAAAGCTTGCTCCTGCCCTTGCTCTCTTAAGAAAACTTGAAGGGCTCCTAGAGTTTGTGTCCACTCCGAAACAAGGGGGAGAAGATGTGTCTCATTCCCAACCACCTCCCATTTCTACAGCAACCAAAGCAACCGAACCTCCTCCAGCAGGTCAAGCCTCAGGTTTGGGTATCAAAGACAAAGGAAAGCAAAATTTTGAAGATAGTGATGATGATGATAAAGAGACGATTGCAGATCTCTTAAAGAAACAAGGTTGTGATAAAGATGCTGACATGAGCGCTTGTGTTGCCAGAGAGGCTGAGGCGACCGAAAGAAAAATGAAGGAGGCTCATGACCTTCTTGAGAGTAGGAAGACTCTTTTTTCTCCTTGGACTCTTGAGAAACTTTTGAAAGAGGCTATTGAAACTCCCAGCATTCTATGGCTCGAACCAGTGATTTCATTGGATCGTATCAACTCTGTCGATTCTTAGTTCGACATGCCACTGACCCGAAAAGCCTTCATCTTTCATGCCTTTGATAACGTTGCTGATGTCCCTCATCCTCATCCAAAGGTTGATAGGGAACTCGTCGAATTCTATCTGAAGTCTGCTCAACCACAGTATCAAACTTGGAGCGCTCAGAAGATCGTCAACGTTCGGTTCCTCAAGCCGTTTCGTGAGGGGAACTTCACGAACGTTCGGTTCAAAGTGCTGATAGGTTCTGCTAAAACCGAACACGCGAATACACTTGCTGATCTTCCCAACCTGAATCCACAAGACTGGATTATTTTGCACAACATCCTCCTCACCAACGAAGTTGAGTATGGTCCAATTATTGATCACTTCAAAAGGATGCTCGTATGCTACATTATGGAGGTTGTCAAGATGGATCAGGAGATCGCTAGCATCTTCAGGAAAAAGCCTACTATTTCTCCTGTAGGCTCTGCCAGTGATTTGTACATGATGCAGATGGGAAGAATTGACCCGAAGCGGAATTCTTTCATGTTTACAAGGAACGAAGGCCAGAAATGCTTGTTCGCCGTGGCTGACAAACACCTTTACACCACTGCATGCTTGGAAGATGTTCTAGGTATCATTCATCGATGCAAGCAGAATTTAGCAGACGACAAGAAGTACTTCGATGACATGATTCCATGGTACATTCGATTCAGACAGACTATCCTTGCTCTCATCCCACGTCTGTTTGATACCACTAAGAAAGTTCCTGCAGCTGGACCCATCAAGCCGAAGAGATAGTCTCGCTCCAATTGACGCAAAGGGGGAGATTGTTAGGTCCAGAAGGTGTTGCGTCTTGGGCTCGCTATTTAGTCCATTTAGTCTCCGGTATGGGCCTGTCCATCCGTGAGTTATTTTATAGGGTTTTGTATTTATAGGTGCTTGCATGCATCCTAGTACGAGAGAGATTTGGAAATTATTTTGTCAAGTATTTTGATCTTTATCTTTTGTAACCCTAATACCCTCTACAGCGCAAGTTCTTGGTCGAGCTCTGCTGAGGATTGAATCAATTGAATCATTCGACATATTCAGATTCATTCTTGTGTTTTATATTGCTGTTTTTCGCTGTCGTGATCTATCTGTTATAATATAGTTTTTTAAACTCATCAATTTTTTTTAAATGCAGTTTTTATTTAAAACTACATTTTTTTAAATTTCAGTTTTTTGGAAAAAATGTTGTTTTTTTTTTAAAGAAAAAAATTCTATTTTTTTTTTTTTGTAAATTTCATGTTTTCTGAAATAAATCAAATGTCCTTTTTTAAAAAAAAAATATCAAAAATTTTATACACGGGCACACATACACATATACACATGTAGACAAATTTGCTAAAATGGTCCCTATGATTTGTCGGAAACTGTCATTTTGATCCAAGAAGTTTCAGATTTGCAACACTAGTCCAAAAATTTGATTTTGGTACGAGCTTCATCTAAAATTTTCTTAAAATATTTCAAATGTTGAATTAGCCATTTTTATTATCTTTTTTCTATTTTTTTTATTTTTTTTATTTTCTGATTAAAAATTATACAAAAAATAAAGAAAATGTAACCCCTCATTTCCTTATTCCCCTACAAGACTTGTCTTCCACCTTTAACCCCCGATCAATACCACAACCACTACCGCCGGTCACCACCACTTCCGTCGAACACCACCACCACCACCACCAGCTTTGGTCAAACAAAATTTTTTATTTGAAAAATAAAATACTCATCTTTTTAGATCGACAATCTCAAACATGAACAATCAATTTTTCAGCAAACTCATTTTTTTCTAAATGAATTAAACTTAAACAAGACTACTCAACAACACTCCAGAGCAGTCAAGAACACACAGGAACAAGATATCTCTACAAACTCAAGTTTTTTAGATCTTAAGAACAAGAATAAATTTTTCAGACATGCAAAATCGAAAACCTTGGAATCATTCGGTTGCTAGACATACATACGAAAACGAAAACAACATCTGAGATTTCGAGATCTCGAAACAAAGAATCTGAAAATCTACAGAAACTGAGAATAAAAACCAAATCAAATACGTTTTCTGAATACAAAATCGGTGGAGAAGAGTATGGATGTTCTTCATATCCTAATCTAGAACGTCACCGACCGAATGGAAGAAAGATTAGTCATCATGTGTATGAAGTTTATGGTGGCCATTTAACAGACCTTAAATCATCACGATAAACAACTCTAGATCTCCATTGCCACAATTCTCTAATTTTTCAGATTTGTCTTAGAACCACCCTTGAAACACCAAAACAATTGAAATTTCGCTATCTTGTTCATTAGCTTTTTTATATCTAGAGGTCGCCACCACTATGAAGATCTCCGGAGCAAGGGTTTTAGAACCCACAGTCTCTCTTCAGATTTCTAACAGACGGGTGCTTTGCGGCAGTCGTGAGTCGGAGAAGATGAATGATGACGGTGGCAGGTCATTTCTTATGGTAGCGGTAGTAGATTCTGACAGTCTTGACAGTGGTTTCCGAGAGAGAGAGAGAGAGAGAGAGAGAGAGAGAGAGAGAGAGAGAGAGAGAGAGAGGGTGGGAAACAGGTAAGTGGGTTAGTAATAGGTAGGATTGGTGTGATTATTTTCTTTTTTAATTTATAAAATAGATAAATTAAATAAAAATTAAAAAATGAAATACAAAGGACAAAATTGTTATTTAAAAAAAAATCTAAACAAATTGGATAAAATAACACATCAAATCAAATTTTTTGGATCAATAGTGTAAGTCCTAAAACCTTTTGGATAAAAATACCAATTTTCGACAAACCACATAGATAATTTTCACAATTTTATCATATATATAAAACTAAGAGTAAATTACAGTTGTAGTCTAACCTTTGAAAAACTGATAACTAACATCCATATGATTTCAAAAAATTAGACAAACAGTCCTTCCATCTAAAGTCGTTACAAAAGCTCCGTTAAATATGTATAAAATGACCAAGCTACCCCTATTTTATAATTTATCATTTTATTATTATTTTTTTAATTTTTTAATCATTTATATGTATTAATGGCTACCAACACCTCACAACAAACCACCACCTCACCATCAATCATCCCTTCCATTTGATCATCTTCTCAGACACATCTCCTATGAACATCAATCAAGCACAAAAAACCACACAACCATCACCTCTCTCCTTCCATTCTATCATCTTCTCGATCGTATTTACAAAATCAAAACTAGGATCAAAATTAATCAACCACAAATACCGATGCAAAATAAAAATAAAAACACAATGATTTATCTTTATTTTTCATTCTAAATTCACAAAATCACAAGCAAATAAAACCCAGAAAATGAATGTGGTATTCATATCATCTTTCATCTTCACCTCAGGTTTCATTATACCCACAACCACCCTTTTCAACCACCATCTTTGTTCTAGTTCATTAAAACGATAACCACCATCTTCATCTTCTTTCCAAGTTCATTCCAGATTCATAACCACCGCCTGCAATTAGATCCAAGCAACACAACAAACACCTGAATCCTTGGTCATGATAACAACAAAGGGGAGATCGACAAACTACAAATCCAACTTCTGGATTTTATAAACCTAAACAAATACAACATCTAATTTGCATATATTTTGAGTTAAGGTTGGGTTCGATTGAGCCGTTTTTAACATGTTTTTATGTTTTAAGAGGTTGAACAAGTTGTTGCTTGTGAATTTGGTCAGAGAAGCCTGAAAATTTGTTGCTTGTGATGGGGGAAAGCAAGACAACTTGCTTTAGTTACTTTTAATGGTGTTGGTTAAATTTGTCGAATAGGAAGGGGGAGGGGGTGTAACACCAGTCAAAATAGGTCAATAACAATCACATGTGACTATGCCAATCATGTAATGTTATTTTGTTAAACTAGTGATTTGATAAACTTACTATGTAATTCATGTTAAAGTATGAACTTTCATACATAATTTATGATACAACTCAAAGTATACGTCCATACGATTCCAAAAATATAGAGAACATCTAAAAATGACTTCCCGTGAAGAAGTTATGATAAACCCTAACACCATAAATCTCTATAATAAAAGGAAATTAAAATAAACTTAGAATTAGCTATTTGCGTCTAAAAGAGATTTGTAGTACTCGTAAATACCTACGTGTGGATATAAAGAACGTCAAAAACAGAGTTCGTATGCAAAAGTCACTACCTTCCGAAGATACATCTGTCAGAAACCCTAATATGACTGAACTCACAACGTGAGCAAGATTTCTCACGACGTGAGGAGTTAACAGACACTATTCGGAGCTAGAAAACACACGTTAAGGCTACAGGATGACTCATGGAAGTTCACAACGTAAACCTATCATGTTCACGATGTGAATGGGCCCAAAACAACCTATAAATAGAGATCAAAGCTCATTCAATCGTTACACCTTCTCCTTTCATTCTCTCTCGTTTCCGAAGGTCGTTTCCCATCTCGAGCCTGACAACGATGAGCCTCTGACCATCTAGATTCTATAGATCACGCTACTAGGGTCAGTTTCACGACCCTACTTTCTAATGTTTTTGGGGGAAAACACATGCTAAATATTGTATTATGTTTAATATTATGGCTATATGATAGTATATTTGTATCAACATAGATAGTTATATTAATCGGGATATAGTTGTTTTGGATATGATATTTTGAAAACATATAACTATCGTAAACTTGTTTGCATGATATTATACTAATGTAGACCTTGAGTTATACTTGGGAGTTCTATATATATGTTGTCTACGATATAGTTCCGGAGTTATACTCGGAAGTTCTATATACTAATTACTAAGTATGTTACTATTTTTGGTTTTATGTCAAGATAAAACCTATTATGTTATTAATATAACCTTGAAGGTATATTCAGGAGTTCAATATATACTTGTTAGGTATGTTGCTATTGTTGGTTTTATGTCAAGATAAAACCTGGTGTTAACTCGAATTATAGATGATGTACTGCCTAAGTATTATAAATATTTGGAGTAATGCATAAAGCATAGTCTAATAACTTATGGTTTTAGACACGAATATGCTTTTACTATTAGAACTAATGGAACTCAACAATTCTACATGAGTTATTATATTAATCAACTAAGATTGGCAATCTTAGGTAAAATCCTCTTACCTGTAACCACTAATCCCGTGCGAGCGAGGAAGTCGTGTATGAATAAGATACGGGTTGACAACCCCATCGGTGGTTTCTTGCTACAACCAAACTTAAGCGAGTGATGAACTGTCCTTTTATTTGTTTATTGTTCCGACTTTGATGAAGCGTGGAACTTATCTTAAAATGCAAAACTTGTAGCATCAAGCAGAGGTTTGAAACTAGTCATACAGCCGCAGTTACGGACTCATGGTAGCACAACTTTACAAGCGTTATACTTTGTCGATATACAAGTATGAATGTTAAGTACAAGTTTCCCGAACACTTATACTATAAGTACAAGGAACTTGTAGGTATACTAATTAGTCACTAAGTAGAAAACCATACCTATAATACATACTCGTATAGAATTGAAATAAGATTTATACATAGCCGTTTTTACCCGTATAGAATTGAAATAACACTACTAGAAAAACAACTTTTTACGACGCGCAAATGTGTGTCAAGGAAGACCCTCTCATAAAGAGAGACGATACACTTTTGCGCGTCATCAATTTACAATGCGCAGTTACGACACGAATTTACGACGCACGTTTACGACACACATTGCGTGTCAAGAAAGACCCTGTCGTTAAAACCCCTATCATAAAGAAAGACGACACATATTTTTGCGTGTCATAATTTTAAATGTTTTAAAAATTATATATTTTGATAGATTTAGTAATTTCCAAATTCAATAACACATTAAAAGTATTATAATACAAAATAAAATACAATAAATAAGAAAGATAATTCATTTCACTAATATGTTAAATAGAAATTATCATTCCAATAGTAAGTAAATGTAATACATTGCTAATATTGCATAATATTTATTATAAGAAAACAAGACATGTACAACATTAAAAGGAACTCGTGAGTAATGTATCCTTTGACAATCTTCATCGCATCTTTAAGCCTTGCAACCTCACCATGGTGTTGAACTTCACCACCACCGAGTTAAGAAACAAATTGTGTATAAATAACAAAAAACAAGATAGGATCCAATCATTCTATGACACAAGGAAAATATCGCTAGAGAACTGTGAAAAGAATATGAAACAAATGAATGAAAGTGCATTGCTATTTCTTTAGTACTTACTGTATAGAGTAAGACTAGGCCATTATCCATAGTTTTGAAGGACATTGATGTCTCCCTATGCTGCACATATTAAAAATAAAAAAGAACAAAAGTAAGTCTCGGCCATCATCCATATTTTTGAAGGACATTGATGTCTCAAATCATGTTACTAAACAAAACCTATTATACTTTAACATAAAACATATATACTTTAACATAAAACATTAAGAAAACAACGCCTTCTGGAGTGCATCTCTATAAACCTTTTCCTTACTCCTTCAGGAACAGCTTCTCTAGAAGCTTTGCCATTGAGTCCATCATGAAGAATAGAATCTGAGTGGCATAAAATCATAGCAACACCTCCTGGAGTGCATCTGCTACCAAAAGTATGCAACCTAACATAGTTTGCCTTCACTACACCATTATTATACACCAACATAGTGGGAATATTACAATCTGGATAATTAGGAATGCAATCAGTTGATATAATCTTGACAAATTTGGTAGCTGAATACATTATTGGCACTTCTTCCATACACTGCATTAGAACTCCACACTTTGGGTACCTATTCAATCACAAGTTTCCATTAACAACCATATAATCAAAATCAATTGCTAATCAATAAGAAACAAGATAGTAGTGAATTAGTGATTACCCATCTTTGTATAGATTAACAACCACCCACACATCAGATGTAGCTTGTGAAACCTCACACACAAAATCGGATCCTAAAATGGGAATAACTAACCAAAACTTTGCAACTTTCACTGTTTGCTTCATCTCTGCTAACCTCTTTCTCCTTCAAGAACATAAAAGAAAATAAAACCATGAAAATATCACATGAAGTTTAATGCCCTCATAAAATGAGATTAGGATTGAGGGAGTAGGAAGTACCTGTATTCTTCGAGGAAACAATTGTTATCAAGATCATCTTCTAAATCTTTGAGTTCTTCTTCTGTCCTGTTATCGACCTGAAATACGGTTTTAAGTTTAGAATCTTCGTCTTCTGCAAGAGTGAAAGGATCGGATTTGAAGGCAGGGAGTTTGGGAGGTAAGTTCCCGAGTTTTCTTTGAATATCATCTCATTGAGTTGATTCTCCTTCAACACCTTTGTAGACAAATTAAATATCAGCAAATCAGCATAATGGTTAAGAATGATGTAACCACTAAATTAAAGCTATTAGCATGTAATCAAGTAGGTATTTAAACAATTAATTAATCACATAATAGAGGTCAGCGTATGTAACTCTTGGATGTTTGGCCTTCACTTCTTCTATTATTAAATCAATCAACACCTGCAAACTTTATCATCAACTTGAATAAAGTGTAGATGCAACACATGAATAGATTATGTCTAAAGTTTCGATTATATCCAATATCTCAGATGAAATTACTAAATAATCCTTCTAGACTTGTATTAACTACCAGATGGTTTAAACCATTGACGTCATATTAGACTATAATGAACAACAAAAGGGAAGTGTGTTGCTATTTGGCATTACCTGATCATGGAAACCAGTAGGATCGGGTTAAGAAGATTCTAAAGCACTCATTTCATCCCTGCCAGCTACCAGATGACTAGCCACCTGTTTCATTAAATAACAAGAGAATTAAGTTAACATCCAAAATGTTGTCTAACAAAAGTCAAGAATGTAATGGCCACTGTAAACCCAAAAACCAAATAAAATTAGGACAATAATTGTGAAATAGGCTTAAATGCAAGAATTATAAAGTACACGATGGTAAAAACAAGCTTAAATACAAGAAATCGCAACATACTTTCTACTTATGGTAAAGGAAACTTATATGCAAGAAATAGCAAAGTACATTGCAATTTTTGGTACTTGGGGACATAAAGGGACTTGTGTAATAAAAACAAGTTGTGTTTTTTTAAGTCAAATCAATTAAAGTTTGCTGCTAATTCTTGCAATTTTACAAAAAAAAGCCTAAATGCATGAAATAGCATCTTACTTCTACTTATTTTTGGTAAAGGAGCTTAAATGTAAGAAACAACAAAGTACATTGCTATTTCCTGCACTTGGGACAGAATAAGACTAGTGTAGTCTCTAAATATCACATATATTGAAACATATATTTTACATATCAACATATCGAAACAACTATGACTTCATATATATATATATATATATATATATATATATATATATATATATATATATATATATATATATATATATATTAAATTTTAAGGGATTAACAATCTTCGAGGCTTTCACTTACTTCTTGAGATATTGTGAACAAATAATTTGTGATTTGCTTGTTGAAAAGTATTACAAGATGTTATCTAAGTCTATCCATTTTTAAAAACTTTAGGATTGTTACATTACATGAATAACCTAAATAATTTGCAGATTGGTCAGGAAACATCTTTTAACTACTAAGAAACTAATAAAAAAAGGTTGCACTTCTTACGTAAGACAACGATTAATGTAAAAAAAGTAGGATAAAAAACCTTTGGTAGAATTTTTGAGTCTTCCTTCCTTAGGAGAGATCTTAGAGTCCTATGAGAAATTAAAGATAGAACATGTTATGAGAGGTAAATTTGCTACAGGGAGTAAATTCCCATTATATTCTTATACATGCTTTTATCAAGGAGTAAGATTTCTAACAAAATTTGAGCATAAACGGATGAAATATATAATTAGTTTTGGGTCGTATAGTGTTGTGTCATGGGCTCGATCCTTAGCCCAGTTTTGTAGCCGGTTTGGGCCTGTCCAACCGTGCATTATTTTATTCTAGGGTTTTAGTATTTAAGGTGCATGCATGCATCCTTAGTCGAAAACGCTTTTAATTATTTTCTTATCAAATTATTGTAAACCCTAGCTCGCCTCTACAGTGGAAGTTCCTTATCGAGCTCTGCTGAGGCGTGACTACATTTGAATCACAAGCTTCATATTGATTCCATATTGTGTTCTTATTCGTATTGTGATTGAAGTGTTAGTTCTTTTTTAAAATACCTGTGAAAGATCTAAACGATCTAGAGATTTATTCTCTTTAATTGGTATCAAAGCAGGAGGCTGTGTAATTCATACACATCTCTTCAGTTGAAGAAATTATTAGGGTTTTTCCGCATTGACTGATATTAATTGAGCCGTCATTCCAAATTGGCGTATCTCATTAATTGTCGATCTTGCCGTAACGATAAATTACAAGTCTAATCTTAAACAGGTTATCGATCAAACGTCACAATGTCTATGGACGATTCTCAATCCAATCCAATCAACATATCCAACAATATTGGATCAACAACAACAATTCCAATCTTATACACTCAGGACTATGAAGTATGGACGCACCACTTCGAAGATTATGTAATCGGCTCAGAGGATAATGGGTACTTGATCTGGGAAGCAATCATCATTGGTCCGTTTGCTCATTCAAGGACTTCAAAGATTGTCAACACTCAAAAAGAGTAATATCGTCTCATGAATGATGTGAAAGATATTCCTCAAGACGACAAAGAGAAGTTTCAGTGCAACATCAGAGCCTTAAGAATGATTAGGTTTGCTATACAATCGGACACGTTTCGTTTGGTGAGTTCATGTGCTACAACAAAAGAGATATGGGATACGTTAAAAGAATTATATTCTACTGATGAAGATCTGGTACATTCAATTCAAACCTTGTTGCTTTCGGAATTCGGTGATTTAAAATAGAAGCCCGAAGAGAAACTCATTCAGGCCTTTGATCGGTTTAATCATCTTCTCAGTAAGATGATAAAGCATGGGATCGAAAGGAAGGCTATTGAGCAGAAGGTCACCTTCATGAACGTCTTAGACCCGAATGGATGGCAGTTGTGTCCACAGTGAAGGCACACGAGCAGTTCAAATCATACTCTATGGCGAAACTAGTGGGAATTATGAAGTCCCATGAAAGTGCGGTGTCAAAGGAAACGAACGTGGTTTCTAGTTTGGGGTTGTTACCTCTTATTTCAAAAGGAAATGGTGCTGTTGAAGAAGAAAAAGAATTGGATCTTGCTAACTGTGATCTGACTGGTGAAGAGTATGCCCTAATGGTTTCTAATCCAAGAATATTTATCAAAAGAAAGTTCCCATCCAACAAGAACCAAAACTGGCAGGGAAGTTATAGTTCCGAAAAGGTGAAGGAGGAACCGAAGATGGGTTCAACGTCAGAAGAATCCAAGAAGGAGACGAAGATTGGTGGTGATTCAAGTTTTGATTGCCATTATTGTGGAGGCAAGAATCACTTTGCCAAAGACTGCATGCTGAAGAAAAAGTTTGAAAAGGTTGATGAAGAAGATGAGGAAGCGAACCTCTTGAGACGATTGGAGGAGATCAAGAAAAGGAAATCAGCAGCTAACAATAACACCATGAATTATTTGATTGTACAGGTTACAGGTGATAATCATGAATTTGGTGGAGTACAGGTGTGGTCCATAGATTCAGAGGACGAAGAAGTGAGAAAGCCGACTCATTGCCAAGCTATGCTGGTGAAAGAAGAAAATGTTGTGGGAAGATGTTTGATGGTGACAGATGGTGTATCACAGATGCGAGGATGCACAACAGATGATGGGTTGGAAGATGAGAAGGAGTGAGAGGACAGGTGTTTCGCTGCGAAACCTGTCAGTGCACAGATCAACGAATGTGATGAGTTGATCAAGAAAGTATAAAATTTTCTTACTTCTCTGAAAATCCCTATTACTAACTATGAAAAGGAACTGAATAGCTTAAAATCTAAATTTTCTAGTGTAAGTAGTAGTCTTACCCAAACTCGTTTCACAAACTCTAACATGACTGATCAAATGAGCAGGATATCATCGAAGCGTGAGGAGTGGAGGATATGGATTAAGCAGAAGGAGAAAGAATTAATTAGGTCTAGGGATGAGTCAATCTATTTGCAACGACATAATCTTAAGCTTTTAAAACAACGAAACATTTTTTGTTTGATTGTGAAAAGACTATATTTTAATATCACTCAGTTACATCTCGATTGTGAAATAGGAAAGAAGATACATCGCATGATTTTACCCTTCCTTGAGTTAAAGGAGGATGAAGTCGATGTCGAAGCTTACAACTGTGAAAATGTTGTATCTTCTGACGAAATCTCTCCTGCCTACAAAATTGGTCTTGACAAAATAGAGTCCTACATAAAGTCAAAAGACCATAAGGACATGCTCAAAAATCTGTTAGATGAAAATGATAAATTGAAACTAAGAACCGAAACTATATAGAAATTTGACTCGTTGAATGCCAAATTAAGTTCAGAAAATAAAATTAATGTTGAAAGTGCATCTGAACTTAATGAGGGTGATGACATGAGTGAAATCTATGTAGAGGACGTGGTGGATTGTTCTGAATTTGTCAAAAGTGAACCCGAACCTAATAAAAATCTGATCTCTAAAAACTCCGTTGAGTTCGCTCGCTCATCGACAGACAAAACCAAAATCCTCAAGGAAAAAGTTGTTGTATATCAAAAGGTTCAAACCACTCCAAATGAAGTCTACACAGTTTAGGGATTTACACCTCAACAAACAGCAGAACTAACAGCAATGGTAGAAGAAGATAATGCAAATGGATGTGAGGAGTTCTTCTGGTCAGCACCAATAGATAATGTCGATGAAACAAAAGGCCTATCTCAGAAAACCTCAAGGAGAGTGAAGGGTAGGTATGTGCCAGAACCACTTAATGAACCTACAAGATATGATTTACCAAGCACAAGTGGTACCAAAACATCTTCGGGCGAACAAGTGGTAACGTCCAGTGAGACGTGTTCATCAAAGAGTGAAAGCCATGCTCGATTACCGAAGAAAAAGACCAATATTCATAAAAATCCAAAACAGGTGGCAGAACGAAAACACCAACGTAATCTGAGATATAAGAAGAATCTCTCAGAAAGAAAACAGGTTTGGCGATCTTAGAATCCTCATTACGTAAGGTATGAAAAGACACGTAAGTCACGAGGCGAACCAAGAAGCAACTTAAAGGAAAGCTTCGTTCCTCGGCATGAGAGCAACCGAAAGGAGGGTTTCGGTCCTCGGTAGGTATAAAGGATGGGTTCAACTTAAAGGAAAGCTTCGGTCCTCCGCATTAGAGCAACCGAAAGGAGGGTTTCGGTCCTCGGCAGGTATAAAGGATGGGTTCTGTACCAGGTTCAATCAGAAGAATCGAAGGGAAGAATGTTTCCATTCTCAACCAAGGAAGAGCAATGATCGACGATCTAATATTGCTTCCAAACCTTATTCTTCTCATTCTCATTCTAATTCTTATTCTTCAAAAGAATCAAAGGGGAAAGGAAAGCTCTTTCCAGAAGACAACAAATGCCCAAAAGAGATCCAAAGCATGCAGACGTCAAAATTTCAAATCCTACATCTAAATCAAATGAATCTAAGTCAAACAAAATCAAAGTTTTTACAATAAAAAGAAAAGATGAAACAACTCTAATAAAAAGAACTTATATGGTTGATGTTTCTCTTACTATTACCTGTCTTGTGAAAGGCTCACAAGGACCCAAGAAACTTTGGGTTCCTAAATTTGCTTGATATTTTGCAGGTTATATGTGACGAGTAGTTTGACGAAGAATGATACATTGATAATGGCTGCTCATGTCACATGACAGGACAAAGGGAAGAACTGAGGGAGTTTCGGTCTCTCAAGGATGGTGGAACAGTGAATTATGGCAACAATTCGTTTGGAACTATCAAAGGCTATGGAATGATTACAAATAGTGATTTCTCAATCAGAAAGGTCGCATACGTTGAAGGATTGTAGCACAGCCTCATCAGTATATCACAGCTAGTAGTTGGAACCGGATCGAAGTTCTCATTTGATGATGAAAGCTCATAGATTATTGAAAAGAAGTCAAATAACATACTGCAGAAGTCGAAGCGAAAGGAGGAAATGTACCCTTTAAATCTCAATCCAATTCGAGGGAAACCAGCAGTTTGCTTGCTAACAAAGGCACACTCAGACGAAAGTTGGTTATGGCATCGAAGGCTCTCTCATCTCATTATCAAAGATATCAGCAAGCTGGTACTGGGAGATCATGTTAGAGGTCTTCCAATTCTCAAATTTGACAAAGAACATTTATGTGCAGCTTGTGAAATTGGAAAGCAAAGTCGACAAAGTCATCCTTCTATTATCAACACAAAGGTGATAGTACCATTGGAGCTGTTACATATCGATCTATGTGGTGCCTTCTGTATTGAAAACATTGGTGGGAACAAGTACATTCTTGTCAAAGTTGACGACTTCTCTTGCTACACATGGGTATTTTTCTTGAAGAAAAAAAATTAGAGGCAACTCCTAAGCTCAAGCTCTTCATAAACAAAGTAGAGGTTCAACTGCGAAAAGTGGTTCATAACGTAAGAAGCGACAATAGCTTGGAATTCAAAAACAAGGATTTCAAAGATTTTATGGCTGAGAAGGGAACAACTCACAATTTCTGTGCTCCATATACTCCACAGCATAATGGAATCGTCGAAAGGCGAAACCGATCTCTGCGCAAAGCGGCTCGAACTATGCTAAGCTTCGCTTCCTTGCCTTTATATTTCTGGGCTGATGCTATTCTTGCTGCATGTTACACTCAGAATAGATCGTATCTAAACAAGCGATTCTCTATCACTCCTTACGAGAACTTGAACAACCGCAAGCCTAATGCGAAGTTCTTTCACGTGTTCGGTTCAAGATGCTTCATCTTCAATTCAAAGGAGAATTGAAACAAGTTTGATGCTAAGGCTGATGAAGGGATCTTTTTGGGCTACTCCTTGCACCCTAAGGCGTATAGAGTTCTGAATAAAAGCTCAAAGAAGAATGAAGAGACAAACTATGTCACTTTTGATGACAATTATGTCAAGAAGTTGAAGACGCCTGAAGGTGCAATGCAGGAAATCTTTCCAAAGTCTAGTCAAGTCACTGTGCCTATCTCAAATCTTTTTGAGCAATATATTCTTCTCTTTGATGAACCTGAAAAAGCTATCGATTCTGAATCCAAGGCTGAAGATAACAAAGTCGACAGTTTGAAGCAAATTATTGACGATGCTGCACAGAAGATGGCAACTGAACAACCAAAGGCAAGCGAAAGGCCTGACTCAAGCGAACCTTATGGTGACTGTTCTTATATCCAGGGGGAGGGTTTGTCACTTCCAAATGATCAGAATTCATCAATTCAGGGGGAAAACTCATCGTCTCAATCATCTAGCTCAACCGAAAGTCCAAACGAAGGGGAACGTTCTGATCCAGAAATTGCAATAGAGTCATCATTCAAGGGGGGGAATACAAATGTCAATGATGATGATACACAATCAGAATTGGAAGAAGAAGTCAATGCAGAACTGGATCCCTCTTGTGATCCAAATTGCCCTCCTCTCATTAAATGGACCAAAGACCATACTCAAAGTCAAATCATTGGGGAATCTACAGAAAAGGTATTAACTCGATCACAAATCAAAGCGAAACAAGCTGCACTATTCTCTCAAGTAGAATTTTGCATGTTCAACTCTTTTGTCTCCAAAGTTCAACCGAAGACCGTGAATTCAACTCTTGACCATTCTGA
This sequence comes from Lactuca serriola, assembly GCF_051521515.1. Classification (NCBI taxonomy): domain Eukaryota; kingdom Viridiplantae; phylum Streptophyta; class Magnoliopsida; order Asterales; family Asteraceae; genus Lactuca; species Lactuca serriola. Next base: position 227,418,563 of record NC_136408.1, on the reverse strand, counting down.
TTGGGTTCAAGCCATACAAGACGAGCTGAACGAGTTTGAAAGAAACAAAGTATGGCATCTAATTCCAACTCCAAAGGATGCTTCGGTTTTCGGTCTCAAATGGGTATTGAGAAATAACATGGATAAGGAAGGGAATGTGATTCGTAACAAGGCCCGGTCTGTCATAAAAGGATACTACTAAGAAGAAGGTATAGATTATGAAGAGACCTTCGCTCCAGTTGCAAGATTAGATTCGATTTGAATCTTCCTTGCATATGCTGCACACAAAAACTTTGAAGTCTATCAAATGGACGTAAAGTGTGCCTTTCTCAATAGAGAACTTGAAGAAACTGTGTACGTTGAGCAACTGCGAGGCTTCGTGAACGAGAAGCATCCAGATCAATTCTACATTCTAGACAAAGCAGTATATGGCCTGAGCAGGCTCCCAGAGCATGGTATGAAACTCTCACTCGATTATTAAAAATGTCCAAATTTAAACAAGGGTTGGTTGACCCAACCTTCTTTCGTAATAGAGAAGGTAACCACATTATGATAGTCCAAATTTATGTTGATGACATCATCTTCGGCTCCATGAATCCTAGCTAAACAGCTGAATTCGGAAAGTTGATGGAAACTAAAATTGAGATGAGCTCAATGGGTCCAATTAACTTTTTCCTTGACTTAAATATTAGATACGGACCCGAAGGCATTTTTATCAATAAGGAGGCATATACAAATATATTGCTTGCCAAGTTTGGCATGATTGGAGACTCCAAAGTGAAAGTTCCTATGGCTTTTGGGACTAAGCTTACACCATCTTTGGAAAAGCCAGCTGCTGACATGACGCTTTATCGTCATATGATTGGGTCACTGATGTATCTCACAACCAGCAGGCTAGACATCATGTTCTCAGTCTGCTATTGTTCTCGATTCCAAGCTAACCCATGCGAACCTCACATGCTAGCTGTGAAAAACATCTTTCGCTATCTGAAGCGAACTTCCTCTCTCGGCCTACGGTATCCAGCCAACTCAGGTTTCTTTGTCCAAGCATTCTCAGATGCTGACTTAGGTCGTTGTGGATTGGATCATAAAAAGCACTACTGGAGGATGCCAATTTCTTGATGGTAAATTGGTTAGCTGGCAATAAAAGAAACAAACCTGTGTTTCTCTCTCCGCGGATGAAGCTGAATACATAGCCGCCGCCTCATGCACATCTCAGGTTGTTTGGATACATAGTCAACTTAGGGATTATGGGCTGAACATGAAGAAAATCCCACTATATTACGACTCTGAAAGTTCAATTAGGATTTGTCATAACCCAGTGCAACACTCAAAGACAAAGCACATAGCATTGCAGCATCACTTCATCAAAGATCATGTGGAAGATGGTAATGTAGAAATTCATTTCGTTAGAACCACTGATCAACTGACAAATATATTCACTAAGGCTTTACCAGAAGCAAGTTTCAACAAGATCTTACAAGGACTAGGAATGATGGAAGCAGAATCCGTACCATAATCGCCTTCACTTCATTAAAGGTAAGAAGCGAAATAGAGTGAACGCTCGGTCTATTTCGCGTTCAGTTCACCCGAGAACCGAAATGAACCGAACGCTCGGTCTATTTCGGGTTCGGTCCTTCTGAACTTTTTCACTTCTTTTTCATTAAAAGGGATTTCGGTTGTATTCGTTTGTATACTCTTCTCCATACTCATTTTTATGTTTTTCTTTTCATTTTTTTCTTTTCATAAAATCCAAAAATATTTTTATTTTTGTTTCATTAATTTTTTTTTCACAAAATACAAAAATAATTTTTCTTTTATTTCATTTTTCTCATGCTTTTCTTTGTATAAATGCTACTCTAGATGGTAAATCTCAAGCAAGTATACCTCCTTTTCTATAAATTAGTTAAGTGTCCCTAGATGCATGCTGCTGCATGTTGACCAAAGCCTCAACAGATTTGAGTGAAGCCTTAATAATGTGATATATACAAATCATGTTTTCCCAAACTAGGCTGTTACGTTCACTCTAATCGTGAGCTACCTTAATCTTCTCATATTGATTTTAGATTTTTCTTCTTGGTCCTTTTATAGCAGAGGTACATTCGCTTCTTAAACTACCTCCATAATATTTCTCCATTACACTTCATCTCACTAATGTAACCCTTGAGACTCTCAGCACTTACCACCAAGGTTTATGGTTATACAAAAATCTGTGTTTATGATCTTAGTCTCGTGTCACTATGTACTAAGTGAAACCCACAACTCAATACCCTTAATGCATTGACGGTGACCAATTACGATGGTAAATGGGTCACCGTCAATACCCTCAATGCATATACCCTTATTTTTCACTCCTTATGTTCTAGATTTACCCATTTACCATCTAGGGCGACGATAATTAATCCATGATTTCCAATTGACGATCGACGTAAGTACGTAACAAAGGATTTCTGAATCGAGTGGATGTATCAATTGAGTATACTACGGTCGGCAGTCGACGTTGCCCTCCCGAGTCCATCTCGTTCTCAAACGACAACACTCAACAGGTATTAATAATATTTCATTCCAACGCAGTTTGTAATGAATCGATTGGTATTCGTGATGTGATTGAATGAATCGATTGTAAGTAGACAAACTCAAGAGGTACCTGTTTGTCAAATTTTGTAATTAAAATCGGCACTCCTCAAATCAAAAGTTCATATACTTAGTTTCCTTTTCTTTTCTTAACTGTAAGATGCTCATATAATCATATTAATTCACCTGTTTGCAAATTGCAACGTGATCACATGTTGGTTGTTTTCAATTCACATTTTTGACCCTAATGTTTGACCAAATGCTAAAAAATGACACACATATTTTTCAAATCACATTGACTTGTTTACTTTTGCATAAATATGTGACAACCTGAAATTCTTTCCGTCATTGTAACCCGTTCCGTCAATAAAATTCGTCATTTTCGAATTGTTTCCGTTTCGTTATTAAATTAAGTGATTAAATTTGAGTTGTTTATTATGAGTTAATGGGTGCTCAAACACGTTAATAACTTAAGAAAAAATTCCAAATTAACAATTAGAAAAATTTTAGTTTCGACCATATTGGGTTACGACAACTTTATCGGGTGCGACCAAAAGCATCATATAATATCAGTATCGGGTAGAATTCCACCATGTCCAAAACTTGAACCATATATAAAGCTCGATTGACTTCATTTGAAGCTTTTTCACCCTTTCTCACTACTCTCTCTCTGTCTACAACTCATTTCTTGGCCAAAATCATCCAAATTCAAGCTCCAAATCATCAAGGTAATCATCCTAACTTGTAGTAGAAACTTTTCAGCTTCCAAATCCGTGTTCAAAGTATGAAAATGGACCATAAACATGTGTTTACAGCCCTGGAACACTCATGGGCCGTGAACACATATCAGTTGGGTTTTGGAGCCCAAAAACCCTCCGAATTCACATTTGGAGCTTAGAAATGACTTAAAGACTTAATGGAATGGACTTGGAGCACCTTGAACTCAACATTTGGGGAGTAAACATGAGTTTACTGCCCAAGAGCATGCTTGGGCCGTAAACTCCATATCATGGGCAGTAAACTCCTTATAAGGTGTTAAAATGCCATTTAAACACCAACTAAGCCTTGGATTAAAGTCTAGAAGTAACCACAATCGATTTAGGGGCCTTAAACATGATGAAAACTACCTCCGTAGGAGCTTACGGCCGTAAACCCCCCAAGGATGGGTTCCTAGGCCGTAAACTCCAATATCATGGCTAAATGATGTCTTAAATCCATTCCAAGGCTTGTAAAATTAGTTTGAATCACATGTGATTGATCTAATGCCACCAAATCATTAATAGAAGGAAGGTATAGGAGCTTACGGCCATAAACTCCTAGTTTACATCCGTAAACTCCCTTTGATGGTTCCTTTGATGGTTTAACTCCTTCCTATGCCTTAGATTAAATCCTAGCAACTTTCCCCAAGTGATATTTGACCATTGAGCACCTTAAAACCCATCAACCATGAGTTCACGGCCGTAAACTCATGTGGCCATGGTCTTAGGGCCGAAAACTCCATAAGGAGTTTACTCTTAAAGAGCAAACTCATTATCTAAGACCTATACGTCCGTAGATGTCACCCGGGTCACTCCAAACACTTGATTTGAAGTGTTTTCGCGTCTTGGAGTGTAAAATCATATCTAATTAGTGATTTAAAGTATAATTAGATACATTTGTATATCATTTCATATTACATAGGAACCCCGCGCGTTATCAAGCCTCGAACCGACACTTAGCATCCAAACCGATACATTTTCTCGTCTGGTGAGTTCATACCCCTACCCTTTTTTAGTGTTTTTGAATGTTTTCAGGGGAGAATACAATCAAAAGTACAAGAATATCTTGTACTTAAACTATTTATTACATTTAAAATGTTTGATATTCACATGCTTTTAGCATTGAAAAACAGTATTAACCAAACGTTAAACATGTACAGTCAGTTTTCAAACTATTTGTGAAACTCTTTATAAACTGTTATGTTTTATATTGCACAAATGATTAGTTCCATATCTTTATTGTTAAAAGCAACATATTGGTACGTTTGATTTGCTCTCGGTAACACTCCACAGAGATACGCGAGTGGAGGATTCATTGTTTGTAACAGATTTTTCTGTATTATTACTAGTAAATTTGTTATTCCTATAAATTGGAGACACGTCCTCGGAAACACTCCACAGAGATACACGAGCGGAGGACCGCCCCTTTAACCAGAATCTCTTAGATAAGGAGCGTGACTTGAGTGTATAGATCTATACGGGGTTGACTACCCCACACCTGGCTGCTAGCTACAGCCGAACCGAAAGGTTCAAGGGTGACGAAAGTCATAAAGTGATGTGGACTACTTATTGCCATATCTAGTCTATCGTATGGATATGGAACTCGCAATTTGGATAATAGAGATTTACTTGTTAAGTAATAATGGGTTAGTAACTAGTTTACTTTATACTTATTAGTTTTATATACATGATAAAACTAATACACTTCACAAGGATAACTAGGTTTTCAGAATACATCTTTTACATTACATTTCAGTTCGGTAACCAACTTTTAGGAAAATATGGGATTTTCCTAGGATAATAGTTGTTCATAACCAGATTTGTGTAACAAAACAGATAACCAAACTTTACATATAAGAAAATATGAGATTTTCTTGGATTCGTAACTTTCTCAGAAACCGAAAGGAAACTTGTTCATTTTTTAGAAAACAAAACCGCTTATGAACTCACCAGCTTTATGCTGATTTTCAAACTGCTTGTATTCTCAGGTTAGCATTAGACAGGTAACTAGCGATCCTTTTATGCGAAGACAGAGTACGTAGAAGACACGTCTTTACTTTTGTTCATATATATATATATATATATATATATATATATATATATATATATATATATATGTATATATATATATATATGTATATATATATATATATATATATATATATATATATATATATATATGTATATGTATAACACCTGTAACACTTGGTTTTCAAACAATTGTAAATTTCATATGTAATTTAATGGTTGTTTACTTTGCTTACTATGTACATTGGTTATGATACTCAACATGAAGTCACCTCCGCCCTGGAACGATTCCGCCTTCGGTTTCAGGGTATGACAGATAGGTATCAGAGCCCTTGTTTATAGTGAACTAAGTATACCAAACCTTACATGGTATAAGACTATAAACACTAAGGGGCCTAAGTGCTCTGAACTAAAGGTATACTTTAAAATATAAGTATTTTTAAAAAGTATATAAGTATACCTAACTGTCGAAATCCGTAACTACAAGTAGAACAAAACATAAGTAAATGGGAGTTCTACGATGCGGTTAAACCTGGGCAGTTATGTAGTCGTGTGTAGGATCAATATAGCCTGGCCAACTATATTCATTCGAGACATGGCCAACATGTGCTTGGGAGTGACTGTAGTGTTCAGCATGCCTAAAACTTACCCGATACCAAAACAATGAGCCGTCGTCGCAGCGAATCATGAAATACTATGGGAGTATTTCTAGAGCTAGCTTCGTTATAGAAATCCTCATTCCCACGTTGCTCCTCGATCATTCTTTTAGCGATAATTTATCTGCTTTGATAACTTATTCCTACTTTATCGCTTAATAGAATTCAATATCTGTCATATCTCTTGATTTAATTCGGAGGACTTACCTTCCTCTCTTTCCTGATCTTTATAGATCAAGATGCCTCCAAGAAAGAGACCCAGCTCAAAGAACAACAATCCTCCTCCGCCACCACCTCCTCCTCAATTTGATCCTATGATGTTCCAGGCAGTTGTTACTGCCACAGTGGCAGCCGCCATGTCTCAAATGAACCCCGGTGGTTCAAGATGTGGTCCCTAGCCCCAAAACCAGGAAGGTAGCCAGGGACACCGAAAGGAGTGTTCCTATAAAGATTTCATGAACGCGAAACCCACGTCCTTCGATGGCACTGGAGGTGTCATTTCCCTCACCCGATGGTTCGAGAAAATCGAATCTATCTTTGAAATCTGTGCTTGTTCGGAGTCTGATAAGGTGAAGTTCGCCGCTTGTACCTTCACCGATAAAGCTTTGACTTGGTGGAATGGCCGAGTCAAATCCTTAACTCTAACTGTAGCTAATGCTATGGTTTGGGAGGCCACGAAGGAACTTCTTCTAGCTGAGTACTGCCCTCGGGGCGAAATACAAAAGCTGGAGCATGAACTCTGGAACCTAAAGATGAAGAGTTATGATATCGCCGCTACTCTGTCCGGGATTGGTTACCCCAGAGAGTAAAAAGATCGAGAGATTCATTTGGGGGCTGACCCAACCGACCAAAGCAAATGTCTTAGCTGCAAGGCCGAATAGATATGACAACACCAAAAGCTTAGCCCAGACTCTGATTGACCACAGTGATGACCACGAAGAAGCAATCACTACTCCTGAACCGACCAAGAGGAGTTGTGAGAAAATAAAGTTTTGGAAGAAAAAGAAGAGTCATCCTTCTCAAGGATCCTCAAAGAAACAACAAACTGTAGCAGTCCATGCTGCTACTATCCCTGCTGCTGCTGCTTCTGCCGTGGGATCCACAGCTCAAACACCTACTAGTAGGTATGCTAGTAACCTTCCCTAATGTGAAAAGTGTAAATACCACCATAACCCCGGCCCCTGCCGTGAACTGTCATGCACCAACTGTGGTAAAAAGGGGCATACGATTCGATTCGGTAAAGCACCAGTGCAATAAGCCAATCAATCTTCCAGAGCAGGTTTTGGTCAAGCCTGCTACAATTGTGGAGAATTCGGGCATTTCAAGAGAAACTGCCCCAAAAAGGCAACAGCTGATAACATTGGAAGAGTCCTAGCTATGGGACGGGAGGAGGCAGTCACCGATCCCACCGTTGTTTCGGGTACGTTCCTTCTCGACAACTCTTATACTAGTATCCTTTTCGATTCGGGTGCTAAAAGAAGCTTTGTTAGCCATTCATTCAAACATAACCTTAAACATAATCCTCAACCATTAACCGAAATGTTTACCGTCGAGATGGCTAATGGTGAGAAAGAAAACACTAGCGATATCTTCATAGGTTGTATCCTTACCTTGAACGACCATTCTTTTCCCATTGATCTTATGCTATTCTCCATAAAGAGCTTTGATGTTATCATTGGCATGGATTGGTTGAGTACCAATCATGCTGATATCCTTTGTTACGAAAAAGCCATCCATCTCAACCTCCCCTCTGGTCAGACTCTCATGATCTATGGAGATAAGCTTAGCTCCAATCTTCGTATCATTTCCTGCATCAAAGCTCAAAAGCTTCTGCGGAAGGAGTGCCAAGCATTCCTAGCCCATGTCATTAACGAGAAACAGGAAGTTGAAGACCTCGCGAGCATCCCCGAAGTCTGCAACTTTCCTGACGTCTTTCCTGAAGAGCTCCCGGGAATTCCTCCTGAACGTCAAGTTGAGTTTCGCATCGACCTAATCCCTGGAGCTACCCCCGTAGCCAAGTCTCCATATCGCTTAGCTCCAGCAGAAATGCAGGAGTTATCCAGCCAACTCAACGAACTACTCAGCAAAGGGTTCATCAGACCGAGTTCCTCACCCTGGAGAGCTCCGGTATTGTTTGTGAAGAAGAAATATGGATCCTTCCAGATGTGTATCGAGTACCGTGAGTTGAACAAGTTAACCGTCAAAAACTGATATCCTTTCCGCGAATAGATGACCTCTTCGATCAACTTCAGGGAGCCAGCTACTTCTCAATGATAGACCTTAGGTCAGGGTACCATCAGCTACGAGTTCATGAGAGTGATGTTTCCAAAACAGCCTTCAGGACTCGGTATGGACACTACGAGTTCCTAGTGATGCCCTTCGGTCTAACCAACGCACCGGCAGTGTTCGTGGACCCGATGAACCAGGTGTGTCGTCCCTTCTTAGAAAAGTTCATCATCGTGTTCATTGACGACATAATTGTCTACATCAGAACGAAGAAGATCACAAACAACACTTAAGGTCAGTGTTGGAAACCCTTAGATCCGAAAAGTTGTACGCGAAATTTTCCAAGTGTGAATTCTGGATTCGGAAGGAAACTTTCCTCGGCCACGTGGTAAGCGAGGAGGGTATTCACGTGGATCCATCCCGGCAAGGCCAATGTGGTAGCAGATGCCCTTAGCCGAAAGGAAAGTTCAAGCCGTAAAGTAAGGACACTGACGCTGACTATCCATTCCCATTTACCCATGCAAATCCGAGATGCCCAGTTAGAAGCCCTCAAACCAGAGAACGTGTCAAGCGAAGACTTGAGGGGAATGGATAAGAAACTTGAGATCAGAGGTGACAGAGTCTACCGTCACCTCGGAGGATTCAGGGAGGTTGTTATGGAGGAAGCACACAAGACCAGATAATATGTTCACTCGGGTTTAGATAAGATGTACCTGGATCTCAAGAAACAATACTGGTGGCCAAACATGAAAGCCGAGATAGCTACATTCGTGGGCAAGCTCTTGACTTGCGCCAAGGTGAAAGTTGAGTACCAGAAACCCTCGGGTTTGCTCCAGCAGCCCGAGATACCCAAGTGGAAATGGGAGATGATTACCATGGATTTCATCACCAAGTTACCCAAATGTCCGAGTGGGTACGATACCATTTGGGTAATTGTCGATCGTTTGACAAAATCTGCTCACTTCATTCCGATCAAAGAATCATTCAAGATGGAAAGACTCGCGCGGATCTACATCCAGGAGGTAGTCCGACTGCACGGTGTGCCTGCATCCATTATCTACGATCGAGATAGCAGGTTTACCTCAAGGTTTTGGCAGTCCCTTCAGAAAGCTCTTGAAACTAAACTAGACATGAGCACGGCTTATCATCCTCCGACTGATGCACAGATTGAGAGAACTATCCAAACCTTGGAAGACATGCTTAGAGCATGAGTCATTGATTTCGGAAGGTCGTGGGACACACATCTGCCTTTGATAGAGTTCTCGTATAATAACAGTTACCACACCAGTATCAAGGCTGCTCCGTTTGAGGTCCTTTACAGTCGCAAGTGCAGATCCCCTCTGTGCTGGGCCAAGGTAGGAGACACGCAGCTAGCCAAGATTTGATTCCCCGACAGAGCTCTCACTGGTCCTGAAATTATCCGCGAAACTACCAAAAAGATCATCCAAATCCGGGAATGGTTGAAAGCTTCACGAGATAGACAGAAGAGTTACGCCGATATACGACGGAAACCTCTGGAGTTTCAGGTTGGAGACCGTGTCCTGTTGAAGGTCTCGCCCTGGAAAGGCATGGTACGCTTTGAAAAGCATGGGAAACTTAACCCAAGGTACAATCGACCTTTCGAGATCCTCACCAGGATCGGTCCTGTAGCCTATAAACTTCAACTACCCCAAGAGCTTAGTAACATCCATCCCGTCTTTCACCTCTCGAACCTTAAAAAGTGTTTATCCGATGAAACCCTAGTAATTCGTCTTGATGAAATCGAGATCAACGAAAACCTAAACTTCGTGGAGGAACCAATTGAAATCATGGATCGAGAGATCAAACGTACGAAGCAAAGCCGCATCCCGATAGTGAAGGTTCGCTGGAATGCCAGGCGGGGACCGGAATTCACTTGGGAGCGTGAAGACTCGATGAAACAGAAGTATGTGCATCTCTTTTCAAATCCATGATTTGTATCTTAATCTTGAATTTCGGGACGAAATTTCCTCTAACAGGGGGATAATGTGACAACCCGAAATTCTTTCCGTCATTGTAACCCGTTCCGTCAATAAAATTCATCGTTTTTGAATTGTTTCCATTTCGTTATTAAATTAAGTCATTAAATTTGAGTCATTTATTATGACTTAATGGGTGCTTAAACACGTTAATAACTTACGAAAATATTCCAAATCAACAATTAGAAAAATTTTAGTTTCGACCATATCGGTTTACGACAACTTTATTGGGTGCGACCAAAAGCATCATATAACGTCAGTATCGGCTAGAATTCCACTGTGTCCAAAACTTGAACCATATATAAAGCTCAATTGACTTCATTTGAAGCTTTTGCACCCTCTCTCACTACTCTCTCTCTCTCTCTCTCTCTCTACAACTCATTTCATGGCCAAAATCATCCAAATTCAAGCTCCAAATCATCAAGGTAATCATCCTAACTCGTAGTAGAACCTTTTCAGCTTCCAAATCCGTGTTCAAACTATGAAAATGGACCATAAACATGTGTTTACGGCCCTGGAACACTCATGGGCCGTAAACACATATAAGTTGCATTTTGGAGCCCAAAAACCCTCCCAAATCACATTTGGAGCTTAGAAATGACTTAAAGACTTAATGGAATGGACTTGGAACACCTTGAACTCAACATTTGGGGAGTAAACTCCTTTTGAGGTGTTAAAATGCCATTTAAACACCTCCTAAGCCTTGGATTAAAGTCTAGAAGAAACCACATTCGATTTAGGGGCCTGAAACATGATGAAAACTACCTCCATAGGAGCTTACAGCCGTAAACCCCCCAAGGATGGGTTCCTGGGCCGTAAACTCCAATATCATGGCTAAATGATGTCTTAAATCCATTCCAAGGCTTGTAAAATTAGTTTGAATCAAATGTGAATGATCTAAGGCCACCAAATCACTAATAGAAGGAAGGTATAGGAGCTTACGGCCGTAAACTCCCTTTGATGGTTCCTTTCGTGGTTTAAGTCCTTCCTATGCCTTAGATTAAATCCTAGCAACTTTCCCCAAGTGATATTTGACCATTGAGCACCTTAAAACCCATCAACCATGAGTTCACAGCCGTGAACTCATGTGGTCATGGTCTTAGGGCCGAAAACTCCGTAAGGAGTTTACTCTTAAAGATCAAACTCATTATCTAAGACCTATATGTCCGTAGATGTCACCCGGGTCACTCCAAACACTTGATTTGAAGTGTTTTCGCACCTTGGAGTGTAAAATCATATCTAATTAGTGTTTTAAAGTCTAATTAGATACATTTGTATATCATTTCATACTACATAGGAACCTCGCGCGTTATCAAGCCTCGAACCGACACTTAGCATCCAAACCGATACGTTTTCTTGTCTAGTGAGTTCATACCCCTACCCTTTTTTAGTGTTTTTCAATGCTTTCAGCGGGAGAATACAATCAAAAGTACAATAATATCTTGTACTTAAACTATTTATTACATTTAAAATGTTTGATATTCACATGCTTTTAGCATTGGAAAATAGTATTAACCAAACGTTAAACCTGTACAGTCAGTTTTCAAACTATTTGTGAAACTCTTTATAAACTATTATGTTTTATATTTCACAAATGATTAGTTCCATATCATTATTTTTAAAAGCAACATATTGGTACGTTTGATTTGCTCTCGGTAACACTCCACAGAGATACGCGAGTGGAGGATTCACTGGTTGTAACAGATTTTTCTGTATTATTACTAGTAAATTTGTTATTCCTATAAATTGGAGACACGTCATCGGAAACACTCCACAGAGATACGCGAGTGGAGGACTGCGCCTGTAACGACAATCTCTTAGATAGGGAGCGTGACTTGAGTGTATAGATCTATACGAGGCTGACTACCCCACACCTGGGTGCTAGCTACAGCCAAACCGAAAGGTTCAAGGGTGACGAAAGTCATAAAGTGATGTGGTCTACTTATTGCCATATCTAGTCTATTGTATGGTTATGGAACTCGCAATTTTGATAACAGAGATTTACTTGTTAATTAATGATGGGTTGGTAACTAGTTTATTTTATACTTATTAGTTTTATATACATGATAAAACTAATACACTTCACAAGGATAACCAGGTTTTCAGAATACATCTTTTACATTACATTTCAGTTCGGTAACCAACTTTTAGGAAAATATGGGATTTTCCTAGGCTAACAGTTGTTCATAACCATATTTGTGTAACAAAAAAGATAACCAAACTTTACATATAAGAAAATATGGGATTTTTCTTGGATTCGTAACTTTTTCAGAAACCGAAAGGAAACTTGTTCATTTTTCAGAAAACAAAACTGCTTGTGAACTCACCAACTTTATGCTGATTTTCAAACTGCTTGTATTCTCAGGTCAGCATTAGTCAGGTATGCAACGATCCTTTTTGGCGAAGACGGAGTACGTAGAAGATACGTCTTTACTTTTGTTCATATATATATATATATATATATATATATATATATATATATATATATATATATATATATATATATATATATATATGACACCTGTAACACTTGGTTTTCAAACAATTGTAAATTTCATATGTAATATAATGGTTGTTTACTTTGCTTACTATGTACATTGATTATGATACTCAATATGAAGTCACCTCCACCCTGGAACGATTATGCCTTCGGTTTCGGAGTGTGACAAAATATTATGTGTACTTGTTGGTGTTCATGGTGTTCTAGTGAGTTGTTTACTGTTACATAAATATTATTTCAGATTGAAGTATCTATGATTTGTATTGTTTTCTTATGAAGATTCAATGGATGATGGAGGGTCTACAACAAACCTATTAAGTCCAAACAAAGGAATGGGGGTTGAAACAGGTGTTGGGATTGATAATCTGTCATTACAAACTAAACATGGTATGGATCACACAACCACTCCAAATGAAGAAACAACTAGTCAAATTCCTAATGGAAATGAAAATGTGAGAGAAAAAATAATGAAACCGATGAAGATGAAGTACAATTAAGGAGAAAACGGAAAAAACATCAAAAAACAGCAGACATTGTAAGTCAAGGTTGGCTATTACTGGTTCAGGTCCTACATCATCATATAAAAGACACCAAAACAGCTGCATCCCCCATAAACAGTCGCTAGAAAACCAACAAATACTAAATTTTCAGCCTAGTGGGTGTGATGTGGATTCTATGCCACCATTGATCGGACTGGATACAAAATATGATGAAAACAAGATGAGGGAGGCCATAGCTAATTGGATACTAAGTATTGAGCAACCGTTTGCTACTGTGGAAGATGTCATGTTTGTGAAAATGATGAAGACAGCTACTCCATTGTTTGTGAAAGTAAGCAGAGTTACAATTACATCAGACTATTTTAAGGTATACGAGCATGAGAAGAAAATGTTGAAAGCCCTTACGAAAGTTGCCTCTAAAATTAGTTTAACAATTGATTGTTGGAAGTCCTCGCATCAGGAAATTGAGTTTATGGTTATTACTGCACACTTTCTAGATCATAATTGGAGGTTTAACAACTTGCTCAATTTTAATATTTAATTATTTATCTTTTTCTTTCTATCATATTTTAATTTATATCTCAACGTTTTTCTATTGTTTATAGAAACGTGTATTAAGTTTTGTACATGTTCCTCCTCCTCGTAGTACGGTTGATATTGCTGATGGTATTTACAAGTGTTTGCAAGAGCGGGAAATTAAAGATAAGATTTTCACCATCTCAGTTGACAACGCGGCTTATAATGACAAAGCTTTAAGAAGATTGAAAGAAACTTTTTCACGTGTAAGAAAACTTTCATGTGGTGGTAGATTGTTTCATATACAATGTTGCGCACACATATTGAATCTTCTAGTGAAAGATGGTCTTGCAATAATTGATCATATCATCAGTGATGTTCGTGAGGGTATGAATTATATTAACAATTAGGAGGGTAGACGTCTAAATTTTTCAAAGGCTGCACATCAAATGCAAATACATGATCGAAAGTTAATGCTTGATTTTCCAACACAATGGAATTCAACTTATGATATGTTATGCATGGCTTTAAAGTTCGAAGATGCTTTCCCAAGGTATAGTCAAATATACCTTAAAGTTTTTAACACATGTTCATATTAACTAACACTTTAATTGTGGTTTTCTCAGGTATGAAGAGTCTGAACCACATTTTCATCACTTGCCAACTGACGAAGATTGGGAAAATGTTCAAAGCGTATGTGAAATTTTGAAGGTTTTTAAGGTTTGTGTTTAATATGCATAATATTTTAAAAATAAATGGTTTTCTTTGTTGACTAAATCAACGATTATGCTTAGGTGTGCACGAATATCATCTCGGGCAGTGATTATCCTACTGCTAATTTATATCTAATTGAAGTGTTTAGAGTGAAGCAAACTCTTGATAAAGGTTCATTATGTACAAACGATTTTATTTGTGATATGGTGAAGAAAATGAAGGAAAAGTTTGACAAGTATTGGGGTGAGTGCCACCTTGTAATGGCAATAGCTTATGTGTTAGATCCACGGTTCAAGATGAAGTTGGTTGAATTTTTCTTTCCAACACTTTATCAAAATTCATACAAGAACATTAAAGAAGTGAAGAATGCACTTTATGAAATGTATTCAGAGTATTTAGAGATGCATGATACATTAGTTAGGGAATCTGCAGCACATGGAAGAGAACATGAAAGAAATGTTTTAGGGTTGAATGAAGGTACATCACTTGGATCTAGATGGGAGGCATTTGGAGAGTTCATAAAGACTGCAGATTTAGAGAGACCAGAAAAGTCAAAGCATGATATGTATTTAGAAGAAGGTGTTTATAGCGAGAAAGGACAAACAGGAATGGAAGCATTTAATGCTTTAGAGTGGTGGAATGTGTACAAGTTAAAGTAGCGTGTTTTATCATTGATGGCTAGAGATGTACTTGCAATCCCGATTTCTATGGTTGCATCTGAAGCAACTTTTATTGTCAGCGGTAGAGTTATTGATCCATATCGAGCTTCATTGGGGTCCGACACGGTACAAATGTTGATTTGCGGAGGAGATTGGATTAGGCAAGTTCATGGAGTCAAGAAAAAATAAAAGGTATATTTGAAAAAATCAAAACCACATTATAATTGTTATTTTAATAGTTTAAATTATTAATTGTCAACCTTTTTATTTTGTAGAAGGAGGAGTTTCCTATTGAAGTTTTACTATCTGAGGTGAACACAAAGTAATTGAAGGTAATTAGATCTGTTAAACAACAAATTCTTAATCTGAAAAATATTTCAATAAATGATTCCTTTGTACATTTTGCAGGTTTTGTGTATCTGAGGAGTGAAGTTGCATAAAGGAAGATTTTTCTATTTCTAGTCGTTCAGTAATTAGGAGTTTAACTACTATTTTTGTAGTTTGAGCTTTTACTCTTTATGTTCTTATATTTGGTTATATTTTAGACATTAAATCAATGCAAATGGAGAATCTATGAATGTCTGTTTTGAAGTTAGAATTTGGATTATTCCCTTGAATATATGATAATAAATTAAATGGGCCCAAAAACCATAAACGAGCTCGAGTCGAGCCTAAGCTCATTTAGGCTCGCATGACAAACTAAACGAGCCGAGCCCGAGCCGAGCTCGAGCTTCTTATTTTTCCTACAAGCCGAGCACGAGATTTGAAATTGGGCTCGAAATGAGCCGAGCTCGAGCTCGAGCCAACATACAATCATACGAGCTCGAGCCGACCTTGGGTATGTTCGGGCTCGGCTCGGCTCATTTACACCCCTACACACAAGCACTTTGAAGTCTCTCTTGACTTTGAAGGAAGAGATTTGTGACCGAGATCAACTGCTTAATGTCTCAATAGACATCACAGATTTCCACAAAAACTTTGCTTTATTTCATTATTATTTACACTTTTATGCACACACTTTCTAAATTCCCAAAAAGGTTTTGTTCGGTTATTTGTGAGTTCATGCAGACAGTTTGCAAATTAAAAGCGATGGTTTGCTGTAACCTTTTTGAGCTATTATGGAAATCACAAATTTTATTGAAGATTCATCTGATGACTCAGCAGGAAGTTTAAACGCTTGACGATTTGAATGATGGATAAGTTTCGAAGGCGCCACAATTTGAATCGGTCATCATGCGTCATATCTACTTTATCGGGGTTGCAAGATGTCAAATCATGCTTTTTCAAGAGTCGTTTCCATGATTTCAGAAATCATCACTTATGATTTTTCTGTCTCTAGGATCGTATATAAGGGCTAATTTCCGTGCGACTATTCCTTACCACACTTCAATTCTCTAGAGTAAAAGCAGGCGATCAATTTCTCACTGATCATCTTCTTCCTCGACAAGCTTCATTAATGGCAGAATCATCCTCAGTTCAAGAAACTATTGCTCGCTCCACTCTTCTTGTAATCAAACCTAATCAAAACCTGCTGATGGATCTCTCCCCTTTCCTCTATGATACGAACTTGTATCAAGTGGTGGAATGTCTGAAATGTTCCCTACTCACCAAAGCCCTAACCTCAGTCGAAGTTGTTCCAATGTCCTGTCTCTCTCAAATCTACTCCACTGCAACGTATGACAAAGGGGCAGATAAAATTTTCTTCGATATTCTTAACCAAAAAGCTTCAATCTCCAAGAATCGTTTTTGCTCTCTTCTAGGGCTTGCATATGAAGACTCCATGGTTAATCCTGATTCTATTGCCACTAGTCAGCTCTTCTCAACGTTCTACAACTTGGGTTATACTAAAAACCTAACCACAATGACCAAGTTCAAAAAGTCTTGCCTTCCTCCTCAATGGAATGGCCTATTCACTCTACTCTTCAAAGGGCTTTCTGAACGAAATGATGGTTTCGACGGTGCAAGTAAGTCCTTCATGACTCTACTTTATGGGGTGTACCATGGTCTTAATCTGGATTATGGAATGGTTTTATGGCTCCAACTTATTCAGAGTTTATCATCTTCTTCTCGCCACACTGAAATCTCCTATGCTCGCTTCTGGACTGTTATCATTCAATGGATAATGGAACGTTTTCATGTTCCTATCATGGTCGACTCCATGCTTTCTTCCATTGCTATGGTTCACACTACCAACATCATTGTGACTCATCCTTCAAAATTTGTTTTTGTTGGGTCCATTCCTGAGTCAATGTCTGCTTTTGTGCCTCCTTCGAGCAAGATTATTCAGGAATAGAAGAATCTTCCCTCCTCTGGTCCAAGGGAACTCACTGCCAACATGGTGAAATCAATTGAAGACGCTGACAAACCTGCCAAAGGAGGCAAAAAGCCAGAAGTGAAAAAGGGAGATAAGGGGGGTCAATCCTTAAAAGTTCAAACCCCTATAACACAAAATTCTGAGAAGGCAGCCCCAGCTCAACCTAAGCCAAAGAAAGTCAAGAAACCCGCTCGCCCACTAATTCTTCAATCCTCAAGTGATTCTGACTCAGAATATGTGCCGCCTAATCAACCCACATTTCTTCCCAGTGAATCTGACAACGAAAGCTCAGACAATGAGGGTTCGGTGTGTGGTGATACACCGCCTCGCTCGTCTACACCAGAGATGCCTGTTCGGTCCCATGCACCTTCTCCTCCACCTGTTTCTATACCTGTCTCCATCCCTCCCATTTTTCATGTCATTACATCTCAACCATCCTCTACCATTCCCATTTATGCACACATCTTCACTGAGCCTACTACTACCACCACTACTGGAGTTCGAACCAACATATCTGATACGGGGGCTCGTTCTTCAACACCCGAACCTCCGGTCACTACCGAACCCCCTGTCACTACCGAACCTTCAGTAACTATCGAACCACTATCACCTACCCCATCTACCGAAACCAACACTGTTCTTGGAGGAGATGACTTGGAGTTTGATTCCACTTACATCAGTCCCTATCGCGTTCAAATTGATGATGATGACAATGCTCCAGTTACCAAGCACCACCTCAAGGCTGTTACTGATAAGCTTGATAAGCTACTCTCTTCCTCCTCCATGAGTGCTTACTCCAAAGTTGCTCTTAAGGCCTTGTTCTCTTTAGTTGTTCAAGAGCATGATGCCTCTCTCTCTCTGTTGCAGCAAAGGTTATCAATGCCTCTACATCTCAATGTTAGAAGGCCTCGCTTGCTGTTGAGGCCTCCACGAAAGAATGCAAAGATGCGACCGCAAAAGTCGAAAAACTAATTTCTGAGGCTTAGATATTCCTCGATTCATTGCAAGCTGCTGCTAGAAAGAACTCTCAGATAGTGAATGCTTCGGTTGATAATCTCTAGAGTTCTCTTCAAAACGAAAGGACTAATATTTAAGTAGCTCAAAAGGCCATTGAAGCTGCCAATGAAAATCTTCATGCCAATGTTAATGACCGTCTGACTCAGCTGGAAGCCGAACTGGCTGTTGAAAATCGAATTATGGATGAGCTTGACAAACGTACTTCTCAGCTTAGAATTCAAAATCTTAAGCTTCGTTCTACCACAACTGAGCTTAATGATTTAATGTCTGAAAAAGAAGTAATTAGAAGCTCCGTGGGTGATGTTCATTCCATTTTGTTACATCTTCTTGACGCCCATGACTCTATTCTGACTATATCCATCAGACGTCATTTAGCTGAAAAGTCAGACCTGCGTTGGATATCCTTAGTCGGATAGAGGGTGTTTCTGTGACTTCTGTCTAGCCGAAACAAGGAGGAGAAAAGGTAAAGGAAAAGTTTAATACTCAACCTCCTCTCGAACCCAAATCAACAGTTGCACCGAAGGTTAATGTAGCGTCAGTCAGCAAAAAGGATAAGAAGAGGAAGAAAATTGGAGAAGATGATGTTAATGATGATGGTGATTTGGAAGATACCTTGGGTGAAAATCCCTCTAAACCATTTCAGAAAACAAAACTCTCTGACAAGGAGCTTGCATAAAAGATTGAGAAGGAAACAGCTGAGCTCGAGAAAAAGCTAAAAGAAAAAGAGCTCTTGGAGAAAAAGAAGTCCATTTTTCCAGAATGGACCATTGTTTCGCTCCAGAATGAAGCTATAGATGAACTGAGTACTCGTTGGCTTGAACCTGTTATGTCGTTCAACCTTGAAAACTCGAAGGACGCGCAATTTGATATGCCAATAACTTGAAAGACATTTATCTTTCATTGCTTCAACTCAACTGTTGTCATTCCCTCTCCGGACCCGAAGGTGGACCGGGATCTGTTGGAGTTTTACCAGGAATTCGCTCAGCCATAGTACTTGACCTGGAGCTCACAGAAGATTACTATTTTCAAGGTACTAAAGCCTTATTCAGCCGGGAAATTTGAAAACATCAAATTTAAAGTGACCCGAGGCTCTAAAGGCTTGGTTCATAATTTTTCCCTGGTTGATCTACTGAACCTTAACCCTCACGACTGGATACTCCTCAACAATATTCTGCTGTCCAATCCTTAGGAGTATCAGCCGATAATTGACCACATCAAGCAAATGCTTGCTTGCTACATTCATGAAGTAGCGAAAATGGATCAAGAAATTGCATCTGCCATTCACAAGCGACCAACGATCAAACCAATTGGGAAAACTGGCAATGTGAACATGATGGTCAAGGGTAAAATCGACCCCCAATTTCATACAGTGATGTTCATCAGGGGTGAAAATCAAAAATCTCTTTTTTCTCTTTGTGATAAGCACCTGTTCTCAACTACTTGCTTGGAGCATATTCTGGAGATCATCATAGGTGTAATCAGAATTCTGCAGTTCACAAGAAGTTGTTTACTGACATGCTACGATGGTATATTCAATTTCGGCAGACACTTCTTGCTATCATTCCTCGGGTGTTTAAAGCTGTTGAGTTGTATAGTGTTGCGTCATGGGCTCAGTCTTAGCCCAGTTTTGTAACTGGTTTGGGCCTGTCCAACCATGCTTTATTTTATTCTAGTGTTTTAGTATTTAAGGTGCATGCATGCATCCTGTGAAAACCCGAAATTTCCATCCAGTTCAGTCTAACACTTCTTTGAAATTCAAACTCATTGTTGTTATCTTTTAGCACAAATAGAAGTTTATTTGAGCATTCTAAGCCTTGTACACTTAAGGAATAAGTGTCGGGGTTAATCGGTTGAAGTTTTAGCTCAAAGAAATGACCTCAAACACTCATGCAAGGAGTTCACGGCCAACACATGGGAGTTTACAGCCGTAAAATCCATGTGGGCCGTAAACTCTTGCTTATATGATGAAGAGGTGGCCATTTATTCATTCCTTCCTTCCATTTGGCCCAAATCCTCTCAAGTATCATCCCGATCTTCGTCCCCAATCTTCAAAACTCATAATCTTATTGTCTTAACTAGTTTATATCTTGCATGAACTAGTAATCTTACATGATTTCATCCGTGAAATCATTCCATTTTGTAGATTTTCAAGTTTCACCAAGAGCACCAAGAACACACACTAGTGTTCTTGGCCAAAATCAGCTCGTAGATTGTAAGTACTCTTGATCCAACTCATTTTACACCATGTTTATCATATTTAGAGCTTAGAAAACATAAGAAATCATGGGATTCAAGGAGTTTACAGCCAAGGCATGTTCTTGGGCCGTAAACCCCTTTTTAGGGTGCAAATGACACCCAACACCTTAGTAAGCTTTGGTTAGTGACATAGAACCTTACCCCATGGACTTAAGGACCACAATTCATGAAATGGTACTCCTTACCATGAGTTTACGGCCGTAAACTCATGGGGGAGTGGTCCCACGGCCGTCAACACCAAGCAAGGTCATTTTAGGACCTTAAACCCACCTAAACACTTGTTTAAAGCTTTGGAGCACTTAACCAATTAACCCCTTAGATTTTTAAGCCCCTTTTGGTGACCAATGGATATTTTATGGCCAGGAGTAAACTCCCCTGGGCCGTAAACTCCAATAAAGATGGTCATTGGACCATAAACTCCCGTATGAGGCTTTGCACTCCTTTGTTGCAACCTGATAGCCTCCTAGCACTTGACCAAAGTGTTTTCCTTGAAATAGGATGTTCATACATGTTTAATTAGTGTCATAATCACTAATTGGTTATATACATATGTCTTCATATGTTATTAGGATCATTGTGTATGTCTAAGTCTTCACTTGACACCAAGCACTTGTCCGACACTCCCTTCCGATCCGCTCACTGCAGGTGAGTTCATACCCCTTGAATTAACCTTTTAAATGTTTCTAAATGTTTTTAAATGCTTTATGGGGGGAATACAAGTTGAAACATGCTAGTTATTATATCAATCACATGTGATTAATAACTAACAATTTTTATAGCAAATGGATTTACTATACGTTAGCTGTTTTACCAAACAGATTTCTTCAAATGACTTTCTTAAACATTTTTACATGTTCAAAACTCTTTATCAAACTGTCTTACATACTGTAAGTTTCCTTTTAAACTCAGTTACAAATGTGTTTTCAAACAAAGGTTCCTTTATACTTAAACTGGTTTTATCAAACAAATACTTTCAAACCGATTTATAAGTTGACATCAAGTCGATCTTTTCTTAGACATTAATCTTTTTCAAAGGTTTTACAAAACTTCTTTTTTGATTTTATATTATCAAATGCATGCCCACATATGTATAGTTATATAAGAAACTTTTAAAGGACTTAGGAAGGCTAACCCGCTTTATTTCCTTTTCCCCGTTGGGATGTGCTCTGGTAGGGTATCGGGTATCCGTCCGAATGTCGTCTAAATATTCGTTATATATCATGTATACATATGTAGACATAAAAGTGCCTTCAGTACCTTTGGCTAGCAAAGGTATACTTTCGTTGATACTTGTACATTTATAGTAACTATTATAGGTATAGTTAGGAGATACTACTTGCTATTCATATTACAAGGAATTACACTATAGTCAGTTCATTCATGAGTCCATACGAATACATGTTGCTTGTAGAGATACACTTACATGATACCTTTACATAGATACCTTGTTAAAAGCATGTCTGTATATGTATAGATATATAAATAATGTTTCAAGGACTTAGGAAGGCTAACCCGCTTTATTTCCTTTTCCCCATTGGGATGTGGTCTGGTAGGGTATCGGGTATCCGTCCGAAGGTCGTTTAAATATCAGTTATATATCATGTGTACATATATAGACATAATAGTTCTAATCAGTCAGTTCAGTACCTTTGGGTAGCAAAGGTATACGTTCATATACTTTTACATAGGCTATATATGATGAGTTACTATTACATATTATATGTGTAGATACTATTATATAATTCTCCTTCTTACCTTTATCTTATGATCAATCACGTAATCGATGAGATAGATTAGACTTTGTATCTTAGTACCAAAGGATACTTTGTGGGACCAACCATTCCTATCACTGCTGTCAACTACAGATGTCTTAGGTTGATACCATTACAGGTATAATTTAAGGGACTAAGTATTCCTATACCCAGCTGTTAGCAACAGAGGTAAATGTACAACTACGGATGTCTTAAGTTAACACTGTTAGTTATCCTAGTGCAAAAGGATAGTACTTAAGTTATTATATTATTTTCTTCCTTTACTTTGTGACACATTCACATAAACGACGAGGTAGGATATATTTGAGATAGATAACTATTTTCCTTATTACCTTTATATTGTGACTCATACACATAAACGATGAGGTATACTATAGTTTTATACTAATAGTTAAACAGGAAAAAACCATCACATTTACAGAGATGCGTACTTTCAAAACAGTCGGGTCTTGGTAGAAGACTACTTTCAAAACAGTAGGGTCTTGGTAGAAGACTTCTTTCAAAATAGTAGGGTCTTGGTAGAAGACTTCTTTTATAAGGATCATAGGGATTTCTAGGGTTGTTCAAACGCTTTCCATTTCTTACAAACATTTACATACTTATACGATTTTCTTTCAAAATAATGTCAAAGACTTTCATTACAAGTTTTACAAATCAAAGACACATTAATACTTATGAATTCACCAGCTTTTTGGCTGATACTCGCTGTCAAAATAACTTGTATTCTCAGGTCACAAATAGACAGGTACGACGACCAGGTTTTGTGAAGACGGAGAAGTCCAGACTCATCTTATTCTGATTATTCATTTTATTGTTGAATATTATGAAAGAACACATGTGTAATTAAAATTATACTATTAATGCAATGGATGATGTTGTTGCTTGTTTACTACTTTACATTGTTGTGATACATTACATGACGTCCTCCGCCCCAAAACGTTTCCATCGTTCTCGGTTTTGGGGTGTGACACATCCTTAGTCGAAAATGCTTTTAATTATTTTCTTATCAAAGTATTGTAAACCCTAGCTCACCTCCACAGTGGAAGTTCTTTATCGAGCTCTGCTGAGGCCTGACTACATTTGAATCATAAGCTTCATATTGATGCCATATTGTGTTCTTATTCGTATTGTGATTGAATTGTTTGTTCTTTGTTAAAATACCTGTGAAAGATCTAAATGATCTAGAGATTTATTCTCTTTAATTAGGTTCAAGGAAAACATATGAAGATGAAAGAGAAAAAATTAAAAAAAAAATCAAATATGTGATCAAATGAAGATACCTTTCTACGAGGAACAAAATAATAATAGAGTTATCCGTAACCTCGAGAGCAAAAACACCAGCAAGCTACAAACATAAAGCTTATAGATCTGCCACATATGATATAACATGTGTGCTTATGTGTATGTTAAAATTTAAATTAAACTAATAAGGGTATCTAGTACAAGTTTCTTGAGCATGTACACACACTGTGCAGACTGCAGGCATATTCATTATTTAGCAAATTGATTGCTGGTATTAGCTACATACAAAAATCATTTTAAATATCTGAAATACAATGTATTTCCTTTAAAAATGAATTGGATAATGAATTAGAAGAACAAGTATTTGAGTAGAGCATTTAATGTTGTAAGTTTATTCAAGATTAAACAACCAATGTAAATCTAGAGTGTAGATGAATAGATAATACTTACAGCTCCGTTTGTAGTTGCGGTTGAAACAAAAAAAAAACATTTGATCCAATATGTAGTCTCTTTTTAGTAAATCTATGCACAAAACAGGATCAATAACACATTCAAATCCACACACTGTTAGGGACAATAATAAAAAATTGAGATTAGAAGGTGTAGATGAATATTAATAAAAAAATCAGATTATTGAAATTAGTTAACTTATCTTTTGCTTTTTTGCTAATAACGAAGAAGAGTCATGGTCCCTTGTTCATCGTTGTTGCAGAAGAATTTCAAATTTCAATCGAATGATGAATCTGATATCAGATTGAAATTGTATTGGGAAAGAGTGTTACCTCTCAATATATAACAGAGTAGCAACGAAAATGGTGAGGGGGCGAGAGGTGGTGGCAATAGTGATTCGATATCTTGACCACAAAACCGATCAAGTAATCCTAATCATAGGTCATTTTTGTTTTCGCTTTCGTGAGGGTTAGCGATTCGGTTTCCTTGAGGATGGGGTGAGAGAGTTGCAAATGGTGATGGTGGATGAAGTGGTGCTTGGTAGGGCTGGTACATCGTCGTCATGCGAGGCCTGAAGAATCGGTGTAGGTTGGAGGTAGTTGAGGTGGGTATCAGACGGGGTTTTAGGGTTTCTTTTGATCGATGAAGATCTTAGGAACTTCAGGTGTGAAATTATCGATTTTTTACACACAATGCTTTTAGGGTTTCTTTTTATTGAAAAAAAAATTTACAACATACGAAGAAGAAGAAGAAAGAGGAGAGTATCAAGGTGGGGTTTTTTATTTTTTGGATTTCATTCCCCCCTTGGAAATTAAAAAATTGGACAACGGACATTCATAAAGAAAAATATAAAGCGACAATTTTAGACGACACATTTTTTATGATAGGTACCCTCCGTGTTCTTTTTTATTTTTTTTTGTTGGACACTAATTTTAGGGCACGCACAAATGCGTGTCCTCTATCCTTCAAATTTTGGAAAACTGACGTTATTTATTATGGCATGCACAAATACGGGTCCTCTATCAACGAGTGTCATTGTTTGCACGTCATTAAAGGACTGTTTTCTAGTAGTGTAAGATTTATATGTAGTTGTTTTTACTCGTATAGAATTGAAATAATATTTATACGTAGTCGTTTTTACTCGTATAGAATTGAGATAAGATTTATGCGTAGTAACCTATGTTTTTATGGAATTACAAACACTTATATTAATAGTATATGAGACTTATAATGTCACACCCCAAAACCATGAATGGCGGAAACATTATGGGGCGGAGGACGTCATGTACAGTATCACAAACAACGAATAATAGTAATCAAGCAACAACATCATCCATTGCATTAATAGTATAATTTTATACATGTGTGTTCTGTCAAAGATATAGACACCAAAAATATACATAACAAAAATAACAGATGAGTCTTGAACGTACTCCATCTTCTCAAAAGCCTGACACCTGTACCTGTCTAGTGGTGACCTGAGAATACAAGTTATTTTGAAAGCAAGTATCAGCTTAAAGCTGGTGAGATCATAAGTATATTAATGTCTGACTTTGTATGAAAACTTTTGTAAAATGTTTATGTAAGATGTTTTGTATAATGTTTGAACTCTCCTAGAAAACCCTATGTTTCCTACTAAGTGTAGCCTTCTACCAAGGCATCTAGTGTATGTGTGTATGTCTCTTGTTAGAGTGTGTGTTTTCCCAATTCTGACTATCATTAACAAAAAAATATAGTTTCTACATTACTGTGCATCGTGTGAATATTCACAAAGTGAATGTAAAGGGGAAAATATTATCGTACCGTAGTATTTGTAATAAGTGACTACCGTGGTACTAACTACCATAAAACAAAAGGTGTTCCAAGTAACATGTGATCGACCTGTATCTTGCTACCGACTCTAGTAAAACGACGATGTATGACACCGTAAGAAATGACATTTGGCACCCGTAGACTTGCAAGTCCCACTATAGCGAGCAGCAAGGTGTAGGATAGGCAATCCAGTATAGATCTATACGCAAACTCATACGCTCAGATTCGGGATACGAGAGCGGTCGTGGCAGGAAGTGCCATGACCTACTCAACAGTTCACATAACTGGATGAATGTATGTAATGAATGTGCTAACTGAAAGTGTAATCCTTCTCTGTCTAGCCTGTGTGTACTGAAATGTTCTGCATGTGCTAGCTGTAATGTATGTTCTCTCTATCTAGCATGTATAGTAATGTACTGTATGTACTAGCTGTAATGTACTATATGTATTACTCGTACTGACTCATGAATGAACTGACTCATTATATGTTTCATTGTTCTAGTAATAGTAATAGTATCCTCCTGTGCTACCCTTATGGTAACTTACTAGTGATGTAACATGTACGTGTGAACATGGAAGTATATCCTTGGTACCCAAGGGTACCGAATGAACTGGAAGGAACTTTATGACTATATATGTACACATGATATATAACTAATATTTAAACGGCCTTCGGACGAGTACCCGATATCCCACCAGACCACATCTCACGCGCGAAAAGGAAATAGGGCGGGCAGGCCTTCATAAGCTTTTTAAACATTGCTTATATAACTATACATACCTAGACATGCAATTGATAATAAGTAAAACAGTGTTTAAGTAAATGTGTTTGATAAGTATAAGAACTTGTAAAACAGTTTGAAGCAAAACAGTTTGATAAACAATTTGAACAATAAGGAAATCGTTGGTTTTGTAGTTATTAATCACATGTGATTGATGTAATAACTATAAGTATTTGACTTGTATTCCCCCCCCCCCCATAAAATCATTTAAAAACATTTAAACCATTGATTAAGGGGTATGAACTCACCTGTAGTGAGTGGTACGGATGTATTGAAGATGTAGGATTGCTAGGTGTCAAGTGAAGTCTTGAACACACGCTATGATCCTAGTTAACATATAATCACACATATGTGTACCCAATTAGCTTTAAACTACTAATTGAAATTTTTTAGACCTCCTAGAACATGTTAAACACTTATAATAAGTGTTAGTAGCCCTAAGGATTTCATCTAAGTTGTTGTAGGACCCGACTAGTGAGTTTAGGGTTCCAAAGGACTCCATACATGAGTTTACTCTCCAAGAATCCTCACACAAGGAGTTTACGGTCGTAAACCCTTGAGTTTACGGCCGTAAGCTCCTAAGCTTTATGTCATTTGGTGTTTTGAAGTTCTAAATGATCCCTAGAAGCATTCCTACTTGGTGTTTTAATCCTTGTAAGGGTTTAGGGCTGAAGTACACTCCTTTGAGGAGTTCACGGCCCCAATGACCAAAACCATAAGAGATTACGGCTGTAATCTCTCTTTGGGATGGGTTTTGATGATTTAAAGTCCCTAAATAACTAGGAGTAAATCAAGGCTATTGTTCCAAGGATTTTGGAGGGTTTAATGCCTCTTTTGACCCATGAGTTTGGAGTTCACGGTCCAAGAACTTCTTGGGCCGTGAACACCTTACTCTTGGTGTTTTTGGGAGTTTTCTAGTCCTATATACAATAAGACATGAGTCTAAGCTAGTTACATATCAAGCGGAAAGGGCTAGGCACACATTTGACCCTTATAAAAAAGTTTACTCCCCAAGGTGTTCATGGGCGGTAAACTCTCAAATCTTGCTGTTTTGATATGATTTCTATGCTATTAAGCACTTAACAAGCTATATAGTACAACTAGAGAGAGGTACTCATGATTTGGGATGAAAACCCGAAGATCCGTGAGAGAGAAATTGACTTTTCTCTAGTTGGAATTGGAAATAACGAAATAATATTTCTAAGATTCATATAAATAGTCCTGGGATTTTTGGCAGAAAATATTTTTATTCAAGAAATGGACTCTAGTATCATAGAGTTTTGAAATAACAGAGTTACACAAAACCCTAGTGCATCCTCTCATCTGATATCTCTTTAATTGTAAATTCCGAAATACTCAAACTTATACTAAAAAGTCTGAAAATTTACTGCAACTATTCTGACTTCTATTGAAGTGATATTATTTGTACATAATAGAATTTCGGGTTGTCACATATAAGTATACTACTTATTTGGTAAATAAACCATTATACCTAGGATATATATATTGTGACAACCCGAAATTTCTATTCTGTACAAACATATCAAGTCAATAAAAGTCAGAATAGTTGCTATTAATTTTCAGACTTTTTAGAATAAGTTAGAGTATTTCAGGATTCACACTTTAGAGATATCAGGAGAGCGGATGCACTAGGGTTATTGTGCAACACTGTTATTCCAAAACTCTAAAAAATTAGAGTTTACTACCTGAATAAAATATTTTCTGCCAAAAACCCTAAATCTGAGAGTATATATATGAGAACTTGTCATTATTTACACTTTTTCCAAAAACTCAAGATCCAAAACCCATTTCTCTCTCAAGTATTATCCAAAAGATTTTCAAGATCTTCAAAATAGTAAGTGATTCTAGCTTTCTTAAGTGATTATATGCTTTGATCTAGTGTTTTAACACACTTTTCTAACCGACAAATTATTCCAAAAGGTTGATTCTTCCATTTTCACCAAGAACACCAAGAACACACACTAGTGTTCTTGGACTTTTAGCTCATTTCAAGCTTCCATATAAACTACTTCTATCCTAGAGTCTTATAAATCTTGTTATACATCTTTACATCAAAAAAATGTCCCAAGAACACCAAGAACAAGGTGTTCACGGTTCAAGAAGTTCTTGAACCGTAAACACCAAGTAAAGGTGCCAAAGGGTGCCTTAGGGTGCCTTAGTCCTTCACAAGCCTTAGGGAGATGTCTAAATCCTTCCTTGATGTGTTTATCACATAAAAAGCACAAAAATCTCTCATTTATATGTGTTTACGGTTTGGGGATCTCCCAAAACCGTAAACACCCCAAAGTATGTATAAATGACCCATATTCCTTCCTATGCCTTAGTAACTAACATGGATCCATTCTTTGATGAGCTAAGGACTTGAAAACCCCCAAAATACCATAAACCTTATGATTTTATGGTAGTAAACTCAAAGGAAAATGGTTTAGGAACCGCAAACTCCAAATATGAGTGAAATGGTGCCCTAGTTCCTTCCTTAGTCACATACTTCAAGTAGAAAAGCTTCTAGGGACTTGTAAGGCTTCAAACAACAAATGGTTAAAAGTGTGCGATCTTACGGCCATAAATTCAAGGGTTTACGACCGTAAACTCTTTTGGTTCTGACCACAAAACCGTAAACTCCCTAATGGAGTTTTCCTTGAACCCCAAACACACTAGCCTTTCCCTACAACAGTTAGATGAAATCCTTGGGACTTATAACACTTGTATAAGGTGTTTAGCATGTCCTAGGGTGTCTTAAATTGGTTTATTAGTTGTTTAAAGACTAATTGGATACATATATGTGATATTATATGTTATCTAGGATCATAGAGTGTGTTCAAGACTTCACTTGACACCTAGCAATCCTACATCTTCAGTTCATCCGTACCACTCACTACAGGTGAGTTCATACCCCTTAATCAATGGTTTAAATGTTTTTAAATTCTTTTATGGGGGGGATACAATTTGAATACTTATAGTTATTATATCAATCACATGTGATTAATAACTACCAAACCAGTAGTTTGCTTTCTGTTCAAACTGTTTATCAAACTGTTTTGCTTCAAACTATTTTACCAACTCTTTTACTTATCAAATACTTTTACTTAAACTCTTTTATACCTATTATCAAATCATGCCTATGTATGTATAGTTATATAAGCAATGTTTAAAGGGCTTAGGAAGGCCAGCTCGCTTTATCTCCTTTTCCTCATTGGGGTGTGGGTTTAGGGCATCGGTTATCCGTCCGAAGGTCGTCTAAATATTAGTTATATATATATATATATATATATATATATATATATATATATATATATTGACATAAAAGTTCTTTCAAACAGTTCCATACCTTTGGGTAGCAAGGGTTTCACAAACATGATCATACATTACGAGTAAGCTACCATAGGGGTAGCACAGGAAGATACTAATACTATTACTAGAACAACGAAAAATACAATGAGTCAGTTCATTCATGAGTCAATACGAGTAATACACACAGTACATTACTATACATGCTAGATAGAGAGAGAACACCATTTTACAGCTAGCACACGCAAAACATTACACTACATACAGGCTAGACAGAGAAAGAGTACACTCTACAGTCAGCACATTCATTACATGTACATTGATGCAGTTATGTGAATCGTTAAACGGGTCATGGCACTTCCTGCCATGACCGTTTTTGTATCCAGAATCTCCTTAATTGGGGAGCATATGAGTTTGCGTATAGATCTATACTGGATTGACTATCCTACACCTTGTTTCTCACTACAGTGGGACTTGCAAGTCTACGGGTGCCAAATGTCATTTCTTATGGCGTCTTACATCGTCATTTTACTAGAGTCAGTAGTAGGATATTTTCCCATTAGTAGATCACATGTTACTTTAGATGCCTTTTGTTTTTAAGGTAGTTAGTACATCAGTAGTCACTTATTACAAGTACTACAGTACTATGATATTTTCCCATTACATTCACTTCGTGAATATTCACACGATGCACGGTAACGTAAAAACTATATTGTTGGTTAATGATAGTCAGATTTGGGAAAATACACACTCTTACAAGAGACATACACACAGATACTAGATGCCTTGGTAGAAGGCTACCATTAGTAGGAAACATACGGTTTTCTAGGAGAGTTCAAACATTTTACAAAACATTATACAAAACATCTTACAAAAGTTTTCATACAAAGTCAGACATTAATATACTTATGATCTCACCAGCTTTAAGCTGATACTCGCTTTCAAAATAACTTGTATTCTCAGGTTACCAATAGACAGGTACAGGTGCCAGGTTTCCAGAAGATGGAGTTCGTCAGGACTCGTCTTTTATTTTGATATGTATATTTTGGTGTCTATATAACTTGACAGAACATACATGTATGAAATTATATTATTAATGCAATGGATGATGTTGTTGCTTGTTTACTATTATTCATTGTTGTGATACTGTACATGACGTCCTCCGCCCAAAACGTTTCCGCCGTTCATGGTTTTGGGGTGTGACATATATGATATATGTTAGAAATAAGTTAATTTGAGTCAAAATGATATCTTCAAACTATATTATATACTTTTCCAACTTGGGAAAACGTACTATCTTTACTCAGAGTCAAAACTTATGAACTCATCAACTTTATGTTGACGTATTCTCAAAACACGTGTGTTTTCAGGAACTTGATAAGCTTAGCTGGAATAATATAATTTTCTATTATCAATACAGGTACGTAGTTTATAATAATTCTTTTGTACTGTTCATTATATATATATATATATATATATATATATATATATATATATATATATATATGATAACTATGATACAAGGATGACATTACATTGCCCGGTGTTTCCGCCGCCGGCTTGGGGTGTGACAGGGGGAAGAATAGATAGGTGGAGGTGATGGTAGTTGTGGTGGGAGACCATACTGATTGCGACATATAAATGGGAGACGAAGCGGGAGCTGTCGAAGGAGATGCAGGTGGTGATGTAGCGAGTAGCCTAGGTGGTGGTCGACGGTTGTAGCCGACGATGGTGCCAAAGACAATGAGAGTGAGAGGGGAGAGACGGAGATTATGTGAAAAATGAAGGATGGGGGATTTTTATGTGAAAGTTTATTGTTTTATTTTGTTTGTAGTTAATATTTAGTCTTTGTAGCTCTACAAATTAAAATAAAAATCATAAACTAAAAGATATGGGGTATGTTGTCATTTTAGTAGATTTAACATCTGATTTTTAACGGGGTTATTACTTAGGACCTTCGTTGTAATTTCTCAAAACCATAAGGATGGTATTTATAAATATTTAAAAAGCTGGACCAAACTTGCTAATATTATCAAACCGCATGGACTTTTTTTGTAAGTTACTCTAAAAATAACAAGCACGCAACCTCTCTGTCATGATGCTAACTAACCACACGCTTTCTCCTTCGTCTTTAAACCTTCTTCTCTTTTGCCCTACGCTTCACTAACATACTCTCTGTAAGTTCTCTCTCTCTCTCTCTCTCTCTCTCTCTCTCTCTCTCTCTCTCTCTCTCTCTCACACACACACAGTATGTGTATAAGCATTTTATACACTTATGTGTATTAATCGTAGTTTTTGGCTTGGCTAGTGAACATGGTCATGTTAATCTTTTGTTTATGCATATAAACTTTCGTACAATCACTCTAGACAATGTAGCGTACAAGAAGAAGAGAATCATTTATATTCATCCCATATTCATCGAAACAACATAGTTTTGACTTGTATATATATGTTGAAAATTGTTCGTCCCTACTATATTACTTTTCTGATTGAATGATTGTTTTTTTATTGATCACAGGAAGAAGTGAAGCGGTGTGATCCTTGCACTTATCCCGTTAAGCTTCTCCATTGATAATAAAATGGCTACCCATTTTCCAGATTAAATATTTCGAAGTCTTATGCATTAACTACTATAATATATAGGTCTAAAATAAATATCTTTTACAAGGTATGTTCTCCTCAAGATTTGGTACGGTTAATGTTGCTTATTGATGCCATCTTCCATTGTCAAACTTACAGCTTCTATCTCAATGTGAAATTATCTTTTAGCCCTTTGGCCTAAGGGTATCAACGCTTAATTGAAATGTTTGATCTTGTCAATCAAGTGGTTGCGGGTTCAAGGTCTTGTGAGACATTTATGGATGAGTGAATATTTACAATAAATTTTCGTTTCTTATAAAATAATGCAATGGAATGTTATATATTTTTTGTTAACTTACTTTTATAGTGAGTAAACCTCTAGAATTATTTATTTTCCAATTCAAAGTATATATAAATGTTATCTTCACAAAACGTTGTATGGGCAAAATTACCAATTTTTATAACATGGATCAATGTAAAGGTTTAATTATTATAAAAGAATATTTAAAGTCATTGTAGATAAAGCGTGAATTTATGTTTGATTTTTCCATATTTTGGTAATACTGTATTTAAAGAAAGGTATAACGGTTGAAAGAACATAAGAAAACAAGGATCACCAAGGAATCATGCAAAATCTATGACATCATTAAAATTTAAATTGTTTTATTAATCCTATACAAAAAAGGAGCCTTTTATAAGGAATATATTATTTTTACTAAAAATGGAATGTAGTAAACAAATATTATCAATTTGTATGTCATTATATCTTTTGATGATTTGTTTTGTTTTCATTTTCTTATGTCTGAAAATCAATTGGACTGTAACAAAAAGTGAAAATAGAGAAAATAAGATTCAAACAAACAAAATAGAACACTAACCAGATACACAAGTACTAAACATTTTTCATGATTTAGCGCGTGTGTTACCAGAGAATTTTAGATCTTTTAAATTTTATTTTAAAATATGAAAGTAAACAAAACATAGTGTAATTTTTTTATTCTAAACTCATATTCAGAATTCGAAATTTGATTAAAGTATTTTTTGAAAAATTTTAGAGCACCCCAAATATATATTTTTTTTAGAATGACTGAAGATTATATTAAAACAAAAACCTAGTAGAAGCTAACAAAATAACACTGAAATAGCTAGAAAAATGTTTGACAACTGGAGAACCCATCTAGTAGAAACTTTTGAATTTCTAAACATAAACCAATTATCAAAAATCTCATCTCTTCTCTGAGCCAACTCTTTAAAAATAAGACCATTCCTATATTTCCAAATCAACCAAAGCCCAACAACAAAATTAGCTTCCATAGCATCACATTTCCTAGCCCTACCTAACATACCATCAATCCAAGCAAATGGTCAAGACTTCCGATTGCTACTAAACAAACCAGACATAATAAAGACTTAACTTCAACCCCTTTGTGACTTAACTTCCATTTGGTGGGACTAGCCAAGAAGAGCACGCCACAAAAAAAGAAAAGCACCTGTCTTATTAAAATATCGACACCTCCATTTTAATAACAAAGTAGAATTTAGCGCATCAAGACTACGATTTTGAATCCCACCTTTTTCTTTTAGAAGCAATAACCAACTTCCAAGAAATCCAGTGAGTTTTTTTCGATTTCCATTTGCATTCCAAAAGAAATTATAACACAACAATTCAAGCTTCTTTTTTTTTACGTGAATTGGCATACAAAAAAGAGATTGATAAAAAGTACTTATCGAACCCAAAACTGAAGTAATCAAAGTAGAAAGCCATCCAATAGAAAGCATATTAGACTTCAACCGAGATAAAATTGACTTGAATTTCTCAATAATAGGAGTCCAATTATGGATTAAAGACACATAAGATCCCACCGGAAGGCCAAGAAAGATAAACGGATGTTTTCACTACTAGAAACATGGGTTTTAGAGACGGAAGTATTCGTCGCTAAATGCTGTTTGCGATGGATCAGCGACGGACTCACTCCATAGGTAATTAATAGGTGGCTAATTTCTCAGCGAGGGTTTAGCGACAGAGAGGTTTTTCCTTACGACAAATGTAGCGACAGAATATCTGTCGCTAAATGTCACTCAACACATTTACTTAGGGCATTAGCGACAAATTTTTGATAAAGTCATTCCGTCGCTTTTCTGTCGCAAATTTCAGTAATCAGTTTTATTTCCGTAGCAAATCCCTTGCAAAATTCATATACTAATTTCTTTTTTTTTTTCATCACTAATCTATCGCAAACTTTAGACATGGTTTTTTTCCGTAGCAAATCCCTTGCAAAATTTATACATTAATTTTTTTTTGTTCCGTCGTTGATCCGTCGCAAACTTTAGGTATGATATTTTTTCCATAGCTAATCCCTTGCAAAATTGATGTATTAAAATACTTTTTTTATTCTCACCAATCCGACGCGAACTTGTAATATCATTTTTTTATTATGATTCTAAAAGAAAAAAAAATACTACAATCATCAAATTTTTATACTAAAAAACATCAAATAACAATACAACCAAACATTACAATACCAAAACTATCCATATAACATCAAACTCCCAAAGGTTTAACTTCAAAATAACATTTTAGCACCAAGAAATCCAAAGTATGCATCGGGAAATGAGTTTTCACAAAACATAATTTCAAAATAACATTTTAGATGCTCTCTTCATTTCATGTCCATCCAATCATCTTCGGTTCACATTCCTATAAAACATTATTCAAAACAATCGAAAGTATCAAATAGAAAAGGTTAACAAATCATTCAAAAACATCAAATACTAATGGTTAACATCATATTACCTCTAATTTTCAATTTCTCATCATATTTTGCAAGGTTGCATACATCTTCTCCATTGCTTCATATTTTGCATCAATCTGTTGTTGTTTGGCATCTATTGCTGCAGCTTTGACATCCATTTCCTCACGCATTTGTTGATGTTTAGCTTCCATTTCTGCAGCTTTAACATCCATTTCCCCACGCATCTCGTTTCGTACACGTTCATAGACAACCTAAAGTACAATGATAGGAAACTTTGTAAGTACAATGCCATGATAAGAAACTTTGTAAGTACAATAGCATGATAGGAAACTTTGTAAGTACAATACCATGATAGGAAACTTTCTAAGTACAATACCATGATAGGAAACTTTGTAAGTACAATGATATGATAGGAAATTTTCATAAAGTACCTCTTGGGATGTTATTGTACTAGATGTTCCTTCTAAAAATCTCGTTGGATCAGACACAGATCCGAATCCATATATTCTTCCTTTCTTGACTCCTCCGGAAACATCACACGATGTTTCTGTTGGATTAGTGTCTAAGTCCATAACTATTTTGGTATGTACTTGACCCGATGGTGCATGGTCCTTTTGGTATGCCTTCACCAAAGCAACTTGATTGGAGAAATAAATTAAGAGAGAGGTTATTATGATTTATTAATATGTTATAAGAATAATATATTAAAGGAGAAATCATATTTGTTTAATTAATATTGGTCAATAATTAATTAAGAATTAATTTTGTGATCAAATGTAATTAGTTAAACTAGAGGGGTTGAATTGTAATTATGTGATAGTTACAAAATAAGGTAAGGATTATCTTATTAATAGGTTAGACGAATTTAAGGTGATAAGGCCTTAGAATTCGACTATGATAAGGATTCAAGGATTATCTTATGGGTTGCTTGGTGGACAAGCAACTAGATAAGGATAATGACTGAAACCCTATCTCTACACCTATATAAACACCCCTTGACTCATGAATTCGGCCAGACCTTCCCTAAGGCTTCTTAGGAACGAATTCAATACCTCCCCTCTCTCCTTATACCTTCTCCATTTGCTCTTGGTGTTTGTAAGCCATTAGAGGAGTGACACTTGTGACTCTAAGCCTTCCAAAGTCAATTCAAGGAGGATTTGGGATTGTTATTGCTACATAACAATCAAGGTAATATCATAAACCTAATTATATGTTAATATCGATTTCCATATGCTAGAATTAGGGTTTATAGTCTTGGATTCAAAGCATGTACAATATAGAAACCTAGATCCAAGCATTAGGGTTTGTATGAGCACATAGGATGTCTTATGACCAAAAACTCATCAGTGGTATCAGAGCCATGATTGGTTTCTATTGTATTGATGCCTTGTATGTTGAAAAAATTCGATTTTTGTGGTTTTGCCTCCTGAACTCGGCGAGTACCATAGTATACTCGGCAAGTAGGCATCAACTCGGCGAGTACAGTGTGGTACTCGGCAAGTTCGAGCGTCAGATGGAGCTATATCTGGGATTTCTTGTTGTTTTTGCTTAAGGATAGTTACCTTATCATGTTAGATCAATATAAATCCGATTTTATGATATATTTGACTATATTATTGATCCAATTAAAGATATTTATCAATTAATAAAATATTTATTTCCTTATGTGATAATTGATTAATTATTTTGGTAAATTGTTTTGCAAGAAATCATTAAAAAAATCAAATATGGATAATTATGTAATTAAATGTTAATTTAGATTATTTGTTATTTGATCCTTGTGCTTTGAAAAGTTTCATACTTTTCCCTTTAGGTTTTATAGTTTAAATTTGAACCCAAAGGTTTTGTTGTTTTGAAATTTAAATAGTTGAAACCCTAATGTTTTGAAAAAGGTTTCAAAACTTGCCCTCAAGTTTTGGAATTTAAATTTTGATTAATAGTTTAATTTTGATGTATATTTAAATTCTAAACCCTTATGTGTTGAAATGTTTCAAAACTTTCCCTCAAGTTTTGGAATTTCAAAGTTGATTAAAAGTTTAATTAGGAATGTTAAATTCTAAAACTCTAGTATAGTTTTGAAAAGGTTCAAATCACACCCTTATGGTTTTATTAATTAATTAAGGTGTATAATTAAAAGAAGTTTAATAAATCCATAAAAGTTTAGGTTTACAATTTAATTGAATTAAAAGTATAATTGTTAAATTAGACCACCTAGTATTTTGAAAGTATAAAATACACCCTATATTATATATAACATTAAAAGTCTAACATTATATATATGTATGAGTAAAAGTCAGTCTTACCGTTAGTAGGCCTCATTCACGAAGCTGGTCTATAAGGGGTGTTTAAGGAAATTGCCTATAAAATGGCGATTGAATGGGTATCCACTCTTACCCACCGCACTCTTGACCAATGGAGGGTCGTTAGCCGAACAGGTAGGATAGGACGAAACGTTCCATTATAAGTATAATAAAGTATAAAAGTAACTAAATGTTTTCATAAAATTCCTAATCTTAGTTACTTAGGCAAAAGTGAATTGATGCAATTCCATGAAATTACACTTTGTGCTATTGCAAAGACGTTAGTGGAGCGTGTGTGGTTTACCGGCACACTAACTGGTTCTAAGAAAAGGTAGCAAAGGGTGACTCAATGTTGGTCATAGTTCGGTGGAGCGTGTGTGGTTTACCGGCACATCGAATAGGTGACTGTAACATGTGGGGGCACCATGTAGTTTGCATGGTTATTCACACCCGCTTTGTGATCCTCGGCATCCCAGTCACAAACAATAGGGGCATATCGAGATTTAAACATGCCATTGAAAGTTCAATGAATCTCAAAGGATCTAGGAGTTTTCATAGATTTAAAACTTAAATTCCTTTTCGTTTTTTCGTGGTGGAAATTAGTGAATCGTCATTCACTTACCTTCAAATATTTTGCAATTAGGGTTACGGCATCCCTCTCCCGAGTTATAGAATATTGTGTTGGGTCCTAGCCTTAGTATCTCATTTGGGTGATTTACTAAGGACTCAATCAATCAACTAAATTGAATTTGTTTTTCTCCCGTTTTGTAGATGTCAAAGTTTGACAACTATGGTCTTCCCAAATCCTGTGGAACAAGCATTCCACATGAAGATGGTATTCCACGATTCAATCGAGGAACGAGAAATCATGCTTCACTTCCTCCTCCTCCTCCTCCTATTGTTCTCCCCAACCCACAAGATCGAAGAATTGAAAGGTTCAATATCATTAAAGCCCTTTTGGAAATGAAACATGAAGATGGTAAACCCGTGTGTGCCCACGTTCTAGGAATGAAATCACACATTGATAGGTTGATAATGTTGGGTGTGTCATTCCCAGATGAGTTGGCTGTGAATTGGGTTTTGCAGTCACTTCCTGAATCATATAATGAGTTCAAAAGAAAGTATTATATGATGGATCATGACAACAACCTCATTGACCTAACTTACGTGCTCATTGCTGCTGAATCAGAAATGATTTGGTGAAGCAATGGAGCGTATTTGTTGGAAAAGTCAACCGACCATGCTTCCGAGGACGTTCTAGGAGAACCGACCTGCGTTTACTGCCAAAAGAAAGGGCGTTGGATACAAGTCTGCCCAAAGAGCCTGAAGAGTCCAGAAGATGGGAGAGTCAAAGAGTATGGATGCGCTGCAGGTAAAATCCACTATCTAACTCCATTAAGTTCCTATTCATTAATTCTTAATACATAATGTAATAAGATTGAATTTGTATGTTTTAGAGGATCGGTGAAAAGAAAGGAAGCTTGGTGAAAAAGCAAGATGAATCTAATCACAAGGAATGGATCTTGATCGTATGGACTTGGAGATTAGATTTTGAGCTTAGATAGTTATGATAGAGTTGTTAGAAATTTTACTTTTGAAATACATAGTTTTCAATGGATTTTGCATTGTAAGGACAAATGTTTTCCGCTGCTTTTATAAATAAAATAAATTTTCGTTTGACTTATTTATTTATTTGTTTATTTCCTTGCAATGAAATCGTTATGAAAATTGGTGTTTGCATATTTTTACAACAAATGGATATGATTCTTATTTATTGTGTTTATGGAAAAGTCGATAATTTACCAAATAGGGAGAGTTTCTCATCGCCCAAGTTTCAATTGGACAGAAACTTGGAATCATGCAACTTGGTTGCACGATGAATGAGAAATTTCATATTTTAGATATTAGACTAATTCATTGACAAAGTGTCAAGTGAAGGACTAGGAGATCGAGCACACAAAGTTGCATGTTGATCAAGTCCACCATAAGAGTAACAATGATATTCGTCATGATTTACTAAAGGTTTAGTAAATATGATTATACTTACAAGATTAAGTGTAATTATGAATTGGTTGAAAAAGTTTAAATCAAAAAGCAGAACGAATAAGAAGAATCAAGTAGGCAGAAAGATAAAAGTTTCTCCATTCTAAGAAGAAGGGAGAGTACCTTTTATGCTTTATGATAGGTCTTAATGATTAAGAACCATATCTCAATCGATCCTCTAAGTGAGTCTTAGTCCAATTGTTTGTTTAAGAATAGGAATCAAGGATTGAAGAAATGGTTAAATCAAGAAGTCAATCATACTTCGTTCCAAAACTAGTCTTAAAGTTAAGATTGTAACATTAAGTGATAAGTATTAAGAAGGTTTATAACATTCATCAAATGGTGAAAGTTCTGATGTCTTGGATAAGACAAAGACCAACTAGGACCAATTTATGAAATGTTTTGATAAAAACTACGCTAACTCTTGAATATTTGTTTGTCAAGAAATGGTTATTGACAAAAGAATCTTATATGTCAAGGAGCCAGTGGGAGTCTTAATGATCTTGAAAGATTTCAAGAACAAATCAAATAAACCTTATCGATCATCACTAGCACACGAGTTGAGGTTTACAACCTATCGTGATGACATTATTTTGTTTCTGTGCCAATCCAATCGAGTTAATTATGCATGTGAGTTCTATGAGTTCTCATTTTGAACGAATAAAAGGCAAAGCACCTTGATCAATGGAAAGTACATTGATATAAAAAGGTGAGCTGCTTAACTACTTGGAAGACATGGTGGGCAGCTGTGCTACCATAAAGGCAAAAAATCGAGATCAAGAAAGTTCGATCCATATGAGTTTGAATTTGTCGTAAACTTTGGTTTTGACAAATTCACATGGATAGGAACAAATACACCATTTAAATCTAAGTGTCATAAGATTTCCTCCTTCATGAAAATGATTGTGAGGAAATGCTTTCACTAAGAAAGATTTTAAGAAGATAGTGATTGTAAAATTGCATTCTCGAATTCAATTATGGTTACGGTATCCCTTTCCATGATTTGAATTGTGAGGTTTGGAAATTGTTTACACACACATATGAACTATATAAGGCAAAGGTGTATAAGTTCAAGAAGCCTTGATAAAATATTATCAAAGCACTAAGTATTAGAAACATGAACTTAAGAAATTCAATAAGCATTATTTTTTCTGAAAGTTAAGCTGTTTCTGAATACATGTCAAAGCTAGTGGGAGCATAAGTGTTATGTTTTATAATAATCATCATGATAGTGGGAGCATAAAAGTTATGATTGTATGATTATTAAGGCATGTATTGCAAGTTGGCAATATTAATTATAGAAAACAAGACTTATACCTTGCAAAGTTGTAAGGGTTGTAAAGTTGTTTTGCTATAATAAAGGGAGAGAATATTATGCTTCATTTCAAATCTAAAGGATTAGGTTGAGAAATGTTAATAAATTTAGTCAAGAGTACATAGTGTGTTCTTAAAATTTCGATTATGATTACGGCATTCCTCTTCACAATTCGAATTTTGAGAACATAGCAAATAAAACATTATGCGTCGTGTCCCATACGCTTTGGGTATAGGATCGACTGCAAATGCTTTAATGTTTGACCATTCTAAAATTTTCCAAATGTCAAGCACATTTAGAGGGAAAAGGGACTAGAATTGGTTTTGACTAAAATAATTAAACAACTATCAAAGGACAATCCAAAGTTTGACGAGGATTGGTCGCTTGTGAGTAGTTGGAAGCATGGTATTGGATGGACCATATTGACATTATTATGAATAGAAAATATTCTATTAAGAATAAGTTGTCATATGGAAATTATGGAAATTTTTCCATATTGGATGGGCCATATCGACATCATTACGAATAGATAAGATTCTATTAAGAATGAGTTGTCATATGGAAAATATGGAAACGTGTCCATATTAAAAATTGGATATTGAAAATCTATGACTAGATTAGAAACTTTTATGCAAAGGATATTCAAAGGAATGTACTTTGAGTGAGAGACATCATATCTAAGGAATTGTCTTGTAACAATCTCCGATATAGGACTTTGTAATATCATTGGCAATAGTCTTTGTGACTTTGGTGCAGTGACATTACGAAAGGATCATTGCATAAAAT
Source organism: Lactuca serriola (assembly GCF_051521515.1). Classification (NCBI taxonomy): domain Eukaryota; kingdom Viridiplantae; phylum Streptophyta; class Magnoliopsida; order Asterales; family Asteraceae; genus Lactuca; species Lactuca serriola. The sequence goes on along the minus strand of NC_136408.1, from coordinate 227,376,725 downwards.
GTTAGAATCTAGCATATTCTATAAGTAGCAAGAATTTGATATTCTTTCACTTATGATAAAGGATTTGGAGTTGTGAAATGAGAATGATTGGAAATGTGCTCAATTTGGTCTATTTCACAAAGTAAGAACCGTAGATAAACATTGTGTGCATGTTAAGAGCATGGGACAAGTGTAATAATTCAAGTAAGAAGTTGATTACCCGAAACGACAAATAATGAGTAATCGATATGGTGATAAATAAAAGGAGTTTTATTTATACTCAAAGGTTTGAGGCCATCTGGGATTAGTATTTTTCTTGTGTTTCACATTTGCATGTTTTGACTTCCAGAATAATTGAGTTTATTAAGAATAATCAAATTATTCGAACGGGCCACAGTCGTTCATATGTTGGAAGTAGATATGAATGAAGACTGTCATGAATTGGTGTATGGATTGTCTAAAAGAGTGTTAGACATAAGCAAATGTTTGCTGCAACGTTCATGAGTGCTTATGAATATGAATTTGAGCATTGGATTAAACCCACAATCACTTGGATCACTCCATGAATTTCATCATGAGTGATTGGTGAGATGATAACATCTTATATTCTTGAAACTGAGATGTGTGAGATGTATCTTGCAAATCGGTTGCACATTGATAATATGTAAACGCACCAGTAACTTGGTGTTATAAAACATATTACTGTGTGTGATTCAGTGAGTGAGTGCAAGCAAGCATTGTATCAAAGTTTATCCGTTCCTTTTATCCAAAGTAGGATAAAAGCGATATCTTTGGGCTCGTCGATGATTTAGTGATGACAAACGTAAATGCTCGGCCAGGCTAGGGCTAATTTGATTTGTTCAATTAGTCAGTCGTCATAAATCGGAAATCGAGATATAGTACAAAGAGAATGATTTGAAATCATATCTCATATGATATCTAGAATGGCGGAATATATGATCCCTTATCTAAGGACACGCGTATCTGATAGGATCAGAGTTGACAGCGGCTTTGGAAAGCTACGATTCCAGATCAGGATCAGAAGTCATACACAGAATAGTTATTAGACTTATCCAAGTGGGAAACTGTTGGATTAGTTTCTAAGTCCATAACTATTTTGGTATGTACTTGACCCGATGGTGCATGGTCCTTTTGGTATGCCTTCACCAAAGCAACTTGATTGGAGAAATAAATTAAGAGAGAGGTTATTATGATTTATTAATATGTTATAACAATAATATATTAAAGGAGAAATCATATTTGTTTAATTAATATTGGTTAATAATTAATTATGAATTAATTTTGTGATCAAATGTAATTAAATAAACTAGAGGGGCTGAATTGTAATTATGTGATAGTTACAAAATAAGGTAAGGATTATCTTATTAATAGGTTGGACGAATTTAAGGTGATAAGGTCTTAGAATTCGACTATGATAAGGATTCAAGGATTATCTTATTGGTTGCTTGGTGGACAAGCAACTAGATAAGGATAATGACTGAAACCCTATCTCTACACCTATATAAACACCCATTGACTCATGAATTCGGCCAGACCTTCCCTAAGGCTTCTTAGGAACAAATTCAATACCTCCCCTCTCTCTTTATACCTTCTCCATTTGCTCTTGGTGTTTGTAAGCCATTAGAGGAGTGACACTTGTGACTCTAAGCCTTCCAAAGTCAATTCAAGGAGGATTTGGGATTGTTATTGCTACATAACAATCAAGGTAATATCATAAACCTAATTATATGTTAATATCGATTTCCATATGCTAGAATTAGGGTTTATAGTCTTGGATTCAAAGCATGTACAATAGAGAAACCTAGATCCAAGCATTAGGGTTTGTATGAGCACATAGGATGTCTTATGACCAAAAACCCATCAGTTTCATTATCCAAGAGGGGGTGGCAACTAGTATCATCACCAAAATAGCCACCATAGCATTTTCATAAGCCTCCTATTATAGAAAAAAAAATATGAAACAACAGAAACATGAAATAAGGAATAGAATGGTTCATTCCATTCCATCAAATTCATATTTAAGGAATGGAATGAACCACTTCATAAGCCTCCTATTAATTAATACTTAAACCTTTCATAAAGTTGATTACTACTTACAAAATACTTAATTACATCTAGGCAGAGGATAAAACATTTAGAGATAATAATTTGTTTCTTTTCTTTTGTAAGTTGATTACTACTCACGAAAGATTTGTTTTCTGTCAATTTTATTCTTTAACAAAGTCATTAACCCGAGTAGTAGGAAGTTTTGTTTCCTAAAAAAGAATTGAAAATACGTTAACTTTAGTTGCCTTTGGTGTAATGTACTCTTGAGTAGACCGTTTAGTGTGCAACCTTGCATAAAGTTCAACTCCTGTAGGAGGGCGTTTAAGTGTTGCTTGCTACAAAATCCATTAGTAATACATTAAAAAAAACTCAATAGTCTAAGTGGAAACTAAGGTGAGATGCAAACATCTTACCATTCTTTTCTTATGTTGACGAATAGATATAGAACCCCCGGTATGTTTGGAAACAGAGCCATCTTCTAATTTATTTCTGTTATTTCTCCCTGATTGTGATAAACGTTTCCAATTGGATGTGGTCCACACTTCATTGATCGTTTTTTCCCAATACTCCTTTTTTTATCCAATTTGGGTTATACTCCTTTAGCAAATTTAAATCACCTTCTAGTGAGGCATTCACATTTGCAGCTTTGGCAAGTTTTAAAGATTCTTCACGTGCTCTTCGCATTATGTCAGGAAATCGTTTCTTCATACAGTCTTCCCATACCTTGCGAGCAAGAACATCAGTCGCTTCGGGCCAGACATACAAACCCTACATGTAGATTACGCATACAATTATCTTTTCCATTTTACACCAAGTTTTACTTTGATAAATCATAAAAATAATAAATACAAACCTTGAAATGTTCCCACATTGCATCACGATGTTCTTTGTCAACCTTCTTCTATGAGGTCCATGGGCCGTCAAACATCGTCTTGAGTATACATGCGATGGCTCTGATCACTAAAATCTGATCCGTAAATCATGCAAAAAATAAATAATTAAAAAATTAGAATTAGTATTATCATTAACAAGTAAATTCATTTTCATAAACAATTGTAAAATTAACATTAGTACTCCTTTTCAGAATCGACTTCAATGAACTTCCTTTTTGATGGGTTACTTGGAACTTGTTCCAAGATGTTTGATCCTCTAACTGAAGAAGAAGGTTGAGTTTCTGCATTATTGTGTGATTGAGATGCATTTCTATCTCCAGCATCACGACCACCAATGTGACTACCACTACGACCACCACCACGGGCTCCTCGTGGCGCCATTAGTCAAAAAATAACCCTTAAAATCAAGAATTAATAAACTATTGGTTAGAACAAGTATGTATTATAATAGAACATTATAGAAGTAAGAGAAGGTAACATGCTATAATACACAAAAAATGAAAGTGCAATGTTTATAGAAAAAGAAAACGATCATTTTAGTTAAAAAGTTATTGATAAGGTCCATTAGGCAATATATAGTTCCAAATACATTGTTTCATTCTACATTTTTAGTAATTACTCATCATCAGAATTATCATCACATATGTTGTCTTCATGTTCAATATCATCTTGGGATGAATCATCCAAGTTATCATCAACTTCTTCATCCTCTTCTCTCTCAATGTAATTGTCATTAACTTCTTCTATTTCTCATTCAATTACATGAGAAAGGGGTCCTGCCACCTCATTTGCACCGCTACTTGTAGAAGGTAAAATTGCTTCACTTTCTTGAAAGAATTGGTCCTCTTCATCCTCATCATCATCTTCTTCAATAACACATTGTCGTAGATCATATACACCCCTTGGTTTCGTCTTGACGACAACCCACCAATCTTTCAAATCCTTCATTGCGGGATATGGTGCATAATACACTTGTTCTGCTTGTGATGCTAGGATAAACGGATCTTCATTTCTTAGCCTTGATTTGTATTTAATATCAACCAAATTATGCTTTCGATCCACATGTACCCCTTCAGTAGGGTTAAACCATATACACTTGAACAATACTACGACGCAACGCCCTATGCCTTGATATTCTACTTCTAAGACCTCATCCAACAACCCATAATAGTCACACTCAGTCTCATTGTAACAAGTCCCTCTTACACATACACCACTATTGTGTGTGACCCGTCCATCCCCATATTTTTCAGTATGAAACTTGTAACCATTGACAAAGTATCCTTTATAGGACCTAACATGTCGTAATGGTCCTCGTGCAAGGCATTTCAGATGTTGACTGATATCATTTGATTGTTGAAAAACCTACATTGATAAATTCATTTGTTAACTAATTCACCGGGGAAGACACTTTGGTAATACAAAATTTTCTCGTATCATACTTACATGATCTTTAAACCACTTAGCAAAATGTTGATCCCTAAACCTTTCAAATGCTCCATCATCCATATCAGGTTGGCTTTGGATCACATAATTTTCAAACAACCTTAAAAAATAACAAAAATTTTAGAGATTCATGATATCAAGGAAAAATAGATAACTTGACATACCTTAAAAAAGGTAGAACATCAACACAATTGATCAAGATGTAATTATGAGCAATACGCATCTCATCATCTGTCAAAGGCCTCCGTTGGCCACTTTTTTCAAATAATCTTCGAGATGGAACTTTGAAAATGCTTAATCGAGAGTCGACCATGGTATAACTAGGAATGTCTGGGGCAAAATTACGTGACTCACGATTCAACCGGGTTTCAATTGTAGGCAAAAAGTATTGTGAGCAAAAAGTCAATATTTCTCCAATCATGTACGCCTCAACAATGGACCCCTCAACCTTCGCATGGTTTTTTATCTTTCTTTTCATTGATCCCAACTTCCTAAAAAGATGTTGAAAAAGACTTATTAGAAATTCCATAGGTTTTATAGTAGAATCTTTTGTATGATAAAAAATATACCTTTCATAAAGATACATCCACCTATATTGAACCGGACCACCAAGCATAGCTTCTCGAGCTAAGTGGATAACAAGATGCTCCATTGAATCAAAGAATCCAGGTGGAAATATTTTTTCCAACTTGCAAATGGTTTCAACAATAGTAGTTTGCAAGCGTTGTAAGTCATCTACGCGTAACACCCTTGAACATATTACACGAAAGAATGTACACAACTCTGTAATTGCATCCCATGTTGAATTTGGCACCATACCTCTTAGAGAAATAGGCAACAATCTTTGAAGAAATACATGGCACTCATGACTCTTGAATTTGTAAAAGCTATTATCATCTACATTAACGCACCCCCCAAGTTTGAGGCGTATTCGTCCGGGAATTTAAGTTTAATCAACCATTGGCATATTTTAGCTACTTGTTCTTTGCTCAAAGCAAACGATGCTCTCTTTTTCATATCCTTATTTCCCTTCTTCCATGTATGCCATTGCACTAGATTGCAATACATTTCTATATCTTTTCTTGCATTCATGTTGTCTTTGCTTTTCGAAGTGTCCATCACGGTGTTGAAAAGATTTTCAAACACATTTGTCTCAATGTGCATGTGATCAAGGTTATGTCGTATTAACAACTTCCGCCAATATGGTAGCTCCCAAAAGATGCTCCTCTTAACCCAATTATGAGTAATCCCAAAACCAGGAAATTTTGCATTCTTCGCTCTAAAAGGTTTGCCTTCATAAACAGTTGGAAAGTGTCGTACTTGCTCCCAAATCTGATCACCGGTTAATATTGGTGGGGGCCTAGATCTCTCTACCTTATTAGCCAGAAATCCTGTTTTGTCACCCCTATATGTGTGTGTTGTTCAGGTAAAAAATTTCGATGGCAGTCAAACCAACATGGTTTACTACCATGGTGTAACCGAAACGACCCCGACTCACCCATACAATACAGACATGCTAACTTGTCGTGTGTGCTCCATCCCGATAACATTGCATAAGCCGGAAAGTCACTAACTGTCCAAAGAAGTATAGCTTTCATTGTGAAATTGCATTTAGTCGAAGCATCATAAGTGACACCACCGTCTGTATATAGCATCTTTAACTCGTCAATAAGCGGCCTGAGAAACACATCTATATTTTGACCTAGGCTCTTTTTTCCAGGAATAACTATGCTTAACTGAACATATTGTTCCTTTAAGCACATCCAAGGAGGCAAGTTATAAATTGAAAGGAAAACAGGCCAACATGAATACGGGGTTGTATTTGAGTTATTTGCACTGAACCCATCGGTGCATAGCCCAAGGCGAACATTACGTGGTTCACTTGAAAATTCTTGATGCATTGAGTCGAAATGCTTCCAAGCCTCACCATCACTTGGATGGACCATCAAACCCAGTTCTGTTTGATGTTCATAGTGCCATGTCATTTGCTTTGCCGTCTTTTTTGTCAAATACAAACTTTGGAGTCTAGGAGCAATCGGCAAGTACCTCATAACCAGATAAGGTAGTCTGCCACTCTTGTACCGATCATGATCACACACTCGACACTTAGTCAAATCAGAATCTGCCCCATAGAATATCATGCAATGGTTTTTGCAAGCATGGATCTTTTTTTCTGGGAGTCTAACTATTTTCAAAAGCTTCTTCGTCTCATAGAAGTTCTCAACTAGTTTCTCACCTTTGGGTAGCATCCGCTTAATTATAGGAAGTATGTGATCATAGGCAGCCTCAGATATATTGTATTCTGACTTCCAATGCAACAACTCTGTTGCAGCTTGTAATTTTGAATAATTTTCACATCCATCCCACAAAGGTTCATCAGCGTCTTCCAACATATCATAGAACCCCTTGGTAGTTGGATTCGGGAGTTCCTCCATTACATCCATCAACATTTGTGTACACCCATTAACATCATCATCATCATCATCTTCCATCGGATCCTGCATCGGATTAGTAGATTCTTCCTCATGCTGAGATATCGTATTTCTTTCACCATGTGCCCACCAAGTTGTGTAATTAGGAGTGAAACCGTTTTGTAACAAGTGAAGCTCTACATCACCTCTTGTTTTATAATACATGTTCTTGCATTTAAAACAAGGACATCTAATATAATCCCCATCAACGGTTGCTTCATTAGAAAAAGCAACATCCAGAAATCCTTTGACGGATGCATGATATTTTGTGCTAAGATACCCATGATCTAACCTTTTGTACATCCAGTCTCTATCACTACGTGTTGACATAATGACTAGCTACAACCAAATATATAACTACTATTTAGAAATTAGATAATGCAATCATATCCACATATTACTAAAAGCATCCTTGGAAACTACAATTATACTATATGAAATACTTATTTTTATTATAACTATGCAATCATATTCCAAAAACTATAGCGACTAAAAATGTAATTTTGGAAAATTAAAACTACAGGGACAAGAATTGTAATTCCTGCAAACAAAAAGCTTCAGGGACCAAAAAGATAATTCTGGAAAACTAGGACTATAGGGACCAAAAGTGTCTTGCTTATTTCCCTCTTTCATAGTGACCAAAATTGTAATTCCAGAAATTTAAAACTTCAGGGACCAGAAATTTAACTTTTGCAAATTAAAAACTACAGGGGCTAAAAATGTAATTTTGTAAAAATAAACTACAAGGACCAGAAATGTAATTCCTGCAAACTAAAAGCTTCAGGGACCAAAAAGATAATTCTGGGAAACTAGAACTATAGTGACCAAAATTGTAATTCCAGAAATTTAAAACTTTAGGGACCAGAAATTTAACTTTTGCAAATTAAAAGCTATAGGGACTAAAAATGTAATTTTGTAAAAATAAACTACAAGGACCAGAAATGTAATTCCTGCAAACTAAAAGCTTCAGGGACCAAAAAGATAATTCTGGGAAACTAGAACTATAGGGACCAAAAGTGTCTTGCTTATTTCCCTCTTTCATAGTGATCAAAATTGTAATTCCAAAAATTTAAAACTTTAGGGACCAGAAATTTAACTTTTGCAAATTAAAAACTACAGGGACTAAAAATATAATTTTGTAAAAATAAACTACAAGGACCAGAAATGTAAGTCCTGCAAACTAAAAGCTTCAGGGACCAAAAAGATAATTCTGGGAAACTAGAACTATAGGGACCAACAGTGTCTTGCTTATTTCCCTCTTTCATAGTGACCAAAATTGTAATTCCATAAATTTAAAACTTTAGGGACCAGAAATTTAACTTTTGCAAATTAAAAACAAAAGGGACTAAAAATGTAATTTTGTAAAAATAAACTACAAGGACCAGAAATGTAATTCCTACAAACTAAAAGCTTCAGGGACCAAAAAGATAATTCTGGAAAACTAGAACTATAGGGACCAAAAGTGTCTTGCTTATTTCCCACTTTCATAGTGACCAAAAGTGTAAATCCTGAAATTTAAAGCTACAAGGACTAAAAATATAATTCCGGAAAATTAAAACCACAGGGAACTAAAGTGTCATTTGCATATCTTTTCTTATCTAATGTAATACTATACAATCTTTTCAAAAAAAATTGACTACGTTAACATGGATCCAAAACGGGTTTTTTTCTAAGTTTTAACAACAGGTGGAAGCAGCAGAAAAATTAAGCCATATTTTTAGATGAAAGAAAAGAAGAAAAGAGTAATATTCTTTCCTTTCTGGAGGGGTTCTTTTATTCTTTTTTTAACCAAATTATTTAATTAAAAGCTTCGTTTTTTTCTTTGGTTGTTTGGATGGAAAGGAATGGCGTAATGGAGTAGCTAAAGAGATAGAGTAAGAAATAGAATGAGTGATTCATTAAAGTTTGGTAATTTATTTTAAAGAGATTGTGTTTTAAATATATTATTATTTTTTATATTAACTAATTACAAAAATAAATTAAATACAAGTTATTTTTCTATAAAATTCTTGAAGATTTGTGTCATTAAAGTTTGGTAATTTATTTTTAAGAGTATTTCGATTTTGTGATTCTTTGCATTGAAAGGAAGTAAGAATGGGATTCTTTAGGTTGAAGAAGGGAGAGGATCTTGTAATTCTTTGGCTTAAAAATGGCAAGTTATGAGGTGGAGGATCCTACTCTTCCTGGAACTCATTAATGTTGCAACATGAATGACAATGGTGTGGCTTAAATTTATTTTCTTCTTAAAATATTATTTTTAGACATCATACCACATGTCTGAAAATATCATATAACATTTTATATTTATAATAATTTGAACTGTAATCTGCACAAAAGACTTTGGTCAAAAGTATAATACTTAAAGTATTAAAAGTATAATACTTCGAAATCACATATAATAGGTACTGAGCAAAGCTTATTCATTGTGAATGATAAAACATTTGTTGAAATTTTATTGTGTTATAAAATATTATGTTAATACTTTATGTTAATTAAAAATCCAAAAATTTTGTTCAAGTTAAATTAAAAATATGCTTTCTGTTTACTTCAATCTAATCACCTCAATTATAACATTTTATATTTATAATAATTTCTTGGAAAATCTTCAAAACTGATTTTCTTACAGCTTAAAGTTTGAGCCAACTTTAAGTTAATCAGTTAAAAGAAATCATTGGCTTGTTTATCTGTAATTAATCAGTTAAAAGAAATCGTTGGGTGAGGCTGTGAGCTGCTTTTTCTTGTTCCAGGATAGATTTATTAAGTTCCATTTAGATTTTTTTATTTGATACAAAAAAAATCACATTTTGGAAAGAAGGATGGAAAAGCTTCAGTTGAACATGCTATAGCCTATCTCATCACCATTCTAATTGACATTTGCATTGGTTTTAGGACAGGGCTATATATCGCAAACACTCCCCTGTCTTCTCATTTTCAAAGGGTATTTAAGACATTTAACAAATTGTCAAACTCAAACACTTTCCCTATATATTAACACAGTATTAATAGATTGGTATACACACAAACAGGAAGCTTTGTGGTTGGTAAAACCTCATATGAAAAGGTAGTCGAAAGACATCACTTATTGACAGAGGGTAAATTGGTAATTTATTTTATTCAAACAATTCATTCAATCCAAAAAAGAAACAAAACATTTTAAGCTAACTGTTATAGATACCCAAATTGGTCATTTATCACTTATGTTATGTTACTATTTGAATCCTGTATCTTCTCTCTCATCAAACACATGCTTGCTGAACACATACTATATCTACTTCTCATGTTATTGTTATCTTCAATTGGACAGATACTAATTGGTCTAGAATCTCCCTCAGTCCTTCATTTTGAACACTAGGACTTTTACCTAACCTGAGCAGGTTTTTTTAGGCTTGGTTGATGTGCACTTATAGATATAATCCAATCATTGTAATCTATCTCCGAATGTGTTCTTTTGTGCTGAAAGGTACGCTGGATATGGAGTCAAAGGATCACAAGATTAATGATTCAGTGCTTGGAATCTATAGAGTACATGGAGATTCGAAATGCTCTTATTTTGCTTATAAAAGTCTCAAATGTTACTAGAAAAAGTGGGATCAACCTTGAGAAAAGGGTAAATGCTAGTCAACCTTGAGATTATTTAACACCATACATACTTATATAAAAACTCTATCAGGTAGCTAAACTTAAAAGTGACTAAAGAGATGACCTAAAGGTGTTGGCTACTGGTGTTCCATTTTATTATGGTTGGTTACACAGCCTTCATGGGTTACAAAAGAAGAATTTGGTATGGGGTACCTTGATTTGAAGCCAGTAGCTTCAAAATTTGTATATGCTGTTGATAGTTGCTCCTGTGATAAGTACCATTGGCCTTAACATGGCTCCAAGTGAAGCAGAAACTGGTAGTAGAAGTCAGCATCATGATTCAAGACCTCATAAGGGAATAGGACTTATCAGAGAGACCACCTCCTAAATATGAAAGAGAATTGGGGAAAACCTAAAGGTGTTGGCTACTGGTGTTCCTAAATCCTTAAATTCTCATAAATTGGATGACAAACTATGATGAATCAAGCCCTAAATCAAGTTCTAATTCTAAGTGTCTATTCTTATATAGTTAAAATCGATGGTAGACCTGAAATTAACTTGCAGACAATGAAGAAGACATTTCATATAGCTAAGAAACACAATAACCAAAAAATTTCAAGGTGATTCATGTATATAATGCTGAGAGATAAGATGGACGATGATTGAAAAAGAAAAAAAAATGAGAAATTAAGCCCTAACGAAGTATAAAATTAACCTAAAAGGGATGAGATTTACCTAAATCGGAAAGTTAACGAAGGGAACTTTCAGCTTTAAAAATATGGAGGTAACCGGAATCGGGTGAGTAATGTCGTCATCTGTTCAAATAGAGATTGTGAGATACAACAGAACTGGAATTGAAGGGAACTTAGTCCAGAGTTCAGAGTGATAAAGTTGGAGGGAAAGAAACGCGTACCAGGATTTTCAATGCATTTCGTGAAGATGGAACTGGGTTGTGCCAATTTTAGCTAGAGATTGGAGATAGAAGAAAACAAAATGCACATACCCAAAATATAGTTTCGTCGACGTTCTCTCGCTAAACGCGTACTAGCTGGCACAATTTTTTTTATCCCTCGTTGAACCCTAGCTGAGGCCCTTCATTTTTCAACTGATTAGCGAGGGATAGTGGTGCATCGATAAATACTTGCGAGATCCGTAGCTAATCCCTCAGAAAATCCTCACTAATATTCCATGTGTAAAACAAATAAAATAACTATAAAAAACATGACAGATCTATCGTAATTCCCTGGCTATAAGTCTAAATTTTGCTAGAGAATAAATCCATAGCAAAATCCGTAGCTGAAACTCAAGTTTCTAGTAGTGTTTCAAGGGTGATATCCTATAAAAGCAACAAGCAATCTAACTTGATCTGTCAACCCGTAACAAAAAAAAATTGCACTAAAGCAACCACATTAGATTTCAACCATTCAGATAAGAAGAGAACATCATCCACATAAAAAAGATGGGAAACCAGAGTATTCTAATTTTTAGCCCCTTTAATGAAACATGCGTCAATCGCATCTAAAACTGCAACATCTAAAGATTCCATAATTTTGACAATTAAAAAAGGGGATATTGGATCACCTTGACGAAGCCCTCTCTCAATCTGAAACTCCAAGGAAGGGATACCATTAGTCAACACAGAAGCCTTCGCCAAATTCAAACCCAAGACACTCATTTGACCCCAAAGTCAAGAATCACCATCACTTGCTCTAAAAAAATTGCAACTAACAGAGTCATATGCTTTTTCAAAATCAATTTTGTTGGGACCTGAAGTGTTGCATCTTTGGCTCGCTCCTTAGCCTAGTTTTGTTACCAGTTTAGGCATGTCCAACCGTGTTTATTTTTATTAGGGTTTAGTATTTAAGGTGCATGCATGCATCCTTTGTCATAATCGCTTTCATTATTATTCTCATAATCGTACTACAAACCCTAGCTCGCCTCTACGGTGGAAGTTCTTCATCAAGCTCTGCTGAGGCGTGACTATTCTTGAATTAATAAGCAATACTTTGATTCCATCTCGTGTGTACTGTGTTTGTTTGTTTTTATTGATTAACCTGTTGAAGATCTAATCGATCTAAGAGTTTTCAACTCATCAATTAGTATCAGAGCAGGAGACTGTGTAATCCATACACATCTCTTCTGTTGAACAAGGTCTTAGGGTTTTTCGCTTTGGTCGATATTGTTGGAGCCATCATCTGCTATTGACGTAGTTCTTTAATAGTCGATCTTACCCTAACGTTATTTACAAGTCTGATCTTAATCACGTTTTTGAACAAACATCATCATGTCCATGGAAGATTCTCAGTCAAACCTAATCAATATCTCTAACAGTATAGGATTGACGACAAGGATTCCTATATTATACAGTCAAGATTATGAAGTTTGGACGCATCACTTCAAAGACTATGTAATTGGTTCAGAGGACAATGGATACTTGATCTGGGATGCGATTACTGTAGGTCCATTCGCTCACTCAATCACTTCAAGAATTGTTAAAACTCAAAAGGAGTATAATCAACTCCTCAATGATGTGAAAGACATACCCCAAGATGAGAAGGAAAAGTTTCAGTGCAATATCAAATCTTTAAGGATGATAAGGTTTGCTTTACAATCGGACTCGTTTCGGTTGGTAAGCTCATGGACAATAGCAAAAGAAATTTAGGATAACTTGAAAGAAATGTACTCTACGGATGAAGATCTTGATTATTCAATCCAAACATTATTGCTCTCAGAATTTGGTGACTTCAAGCAGAAACCCGAAGAGAAGCTTATTCAAGCTTTCTATCGCTTTAATCATCTCCTTAGTAAGATGATAAAGCATGGGATTGAAAGGAAAGTCATTGAACAGAAGGTCACATTCATGAATGGCCTTAGACCCGAATGGATGGGTGTGGTGTCTACTGTGAAGGCACATGAACAAATTCAAGGCTTATTCTTTGGCAAAACTGGTGGGAATATTAAAGTCACATGAGAGTACAGTGACTAAAGAAACGAACATGGTTTCTAGCATGGGGTCCTTTGCCTTAATCTCCAAAGGAAAGAATGCTGCTGAGGAAGAAGAAGATTTAGATCTTTCTGAATATGATCTAACAAGCGAAGACTATGCTTTGATGGTGTCAAATCCCAAGAAGTTCATCAGAAGAAGGTTCCCAGCTAATAAGATTCGAAACTGGCAGGGAAGCTACAGTGCTAAGAAAGCGAAGGAGGAACTGCAGGGTGTTTCTCATACCAAAGAACCAAAGAAGGAAGTAAAACTTAGTGGTGACTCATGTTTTAATTGTCACTACTGTGGAGAAAAAAATCACTTTGCCAAAGATTGTATGTTGAGAAAGATGTCAGAGAAGAATGACGATGATGATGAGGAAGCGAACCTCATACGACGATTGGAGGAAACCAAGAAGAAGAAAGTCGGATCTAATAACACTATGAATGCTCTTATTGTGCAGGGAAATACTGTTGACGATGAGTTCGGCGGTGTTGAAATTTGGTTCACAGATTTTGAAGATGAAGAAGTGAGGAAGCCTAATCATGTCAAGGCTTTGTTGGTGAAAGAAGAGGACGTTGCAGGAAAGTGTCTAATGGTGACCTCTGGTGTGTCACAAATGAGAGGCTATACCACTGATGGTGGAGTAGACGAAGCGAAAGAGCGAGAAGACAGGTGTTTTGCAGCGAAACCTGTTAGTGAGCAGATCAACGAATGCGATGAGTTGATCAAGAAGGTACAATCTATTATTGTTTCTTTACAAATCCCCATCAAAAACTATGAAAAAGAACTAAATAGATTAAAATCTAAATTTTCTAGTATAAGTGGTAGTTTAACTCAAACTCACGTGACAAACTTTAAACTAATTGATCAAATAAGCAGGGCATTGATGTGAATATGTAATGCACTAGTTTTTTATTTATGAGTCCTAATTTATCGCATCTAAACCACACCTTATAGGCAGTGAACCCGATCGAGTGTAGTATAGCTTTGATAAGCAAAGGTGTCGAACACAAGGGGAACGATAGTGAATTAATTTAAAATTTTTGATTATAGGTTAGAAAACACATGAAAGGAATAAATAAATGTTTATTAAATCTCAAACGAATTACAAATTACAATTCTCGATAAACTGAATGGAATACAAATTTCTTTAGGTACTTTGATTTAGATGAATTACTTCTTAAATTAATGGCTAACTACTGATATAATGGATAATTATTCATTATTCACCGATTCCTATTATGACTAGTGTCATGGTCACAACTGCTAATCCTTTGATTTCAACACAATTATAAACTCATTGATCAAGTGAACAAACAATCTTCCAAATCAGTATTTGGTTCGTATTAAGCAAGATTTGATCTTATTTAACTCTAATAATGTTAGAAGTTAAATCATGCAACGAATGGTCATTCTACTCATGCACACACATTAAAGTTCATAACTTTATTTCCTAACCCTAGGTTTTGGTCAAAACTCTAGTCATAATAACCAATGCTCATTGGACAACTATGATTCAAACTAATACAGCTAGATGGTCATCTAAACTTTATTAATTCAGCAATAGGAAACAAAACAACAATCTTTAACACATATGGATCTTCAATCAAACTTGACAAAATAAATTAAATAAGAATAAATAATCCAAATAGCAATTAAACCAATAATTTGAAGATTCATTCAGTCATAAGCACAAAGTAAAAGGTTTTAACACCTAAATCAGAACATAATGGCATCACAATGGAATGCAAACATGGTCACGATAACAAACCACGTGATTACCGACATGAATACACTCTCCAATCCGTTAAATCTTCGCTCCTGTCAGCTTAACGGCCTTCCGGCCGCCTTTTAGACCCTCAAAACGACAACTATGAAGTTTTTTTTGTTGCACAAGTCGAAGTGGAATATCATAGATTATGAAAATGGTGGAATGATATGGGATATTTATAGTTGATGGAGATGGAATTTATATGGAATATTAGAGTTGGATTGGAATAAGGAAACCAATGGTGGCTTAGGGATTAAGCAAATAAAAATAGGATAAGTGGTGCTTGGGGAATAAGTAAGTTGGAGGGAATTTCCGTCCAGCTTTTATGCTTCATCTTCAAGGCCGATTTTGGATAAGATAAGTGTCGAATTAGCCAAAAGTCCCCCTCACATAAGTCGTAGGAAATTTCGTCTAGTTTTCAAAAAATTTTGAATCTCATCAATTGGACTTATGAGTCATCAGATATATCCGAAACACTGAAGAGGGGTCAATCTGCCAGCAATATCCTTTTTGCATCTTTTCAGCTCCATTCTCTTCCTTTTGCATTCCAGCTCCCATTTTTACTATAATTGAATATTTCAAAGCATATTAAGTATCTTTTAGTTTTAAATAACATAAAAACATAGTATAAAATAATAAGAAAACATCATAAATATATGCATAAAATAGACATTATCAGCATCGTCGAAGAGTGAGGAGAGGCGTATGTGGATTGAGCAGAAGGAGAAGGAGTTGATTAGGTCTAGGGATGAAACAATTTATTTGAAAAGAGATAATTTAAAGTTTTTAAAACAGCAAAATGTTTTTTGTTTGATTGTTAAACGATTATATTCCAACATCACTTAATTGCATCTTGATTGTGAAATAGGGAAGAAGATACATCGTATGATCTCTCTCCCACTTAAAAAATTGGTCTTGACAAAATAGAGTCCTTCATAAAGTCAAAAGACCATACAGACATGCTCAAAAATTTGTTGGATGAAAATGACAAATTAAAAATCAAAACCGAAACTGTACAGAAATTTGACTCTTTGAATGCTAGGTTGAGTTCAGAAAATAAAATTGATATTGAAAACACTTCTGAATTCAATGAGGATGATGATATGAGTGAAATATCTGTAGAAGATGAGGTGGATTGTTCCAAATTTGTCAAGAGCGAACCCGAAACCAACAAAAATCTTATTTCTGAAAATTTTGTTGAGTTCGCTCATTTGTCCAAAGACAAGACCAAAGTCCTCAAGGAAAAGCTTGTTGTATATCAAAAGGTCCAAACAACTCCAAATTAAGTTTATACAGTTAAAGGAGTTACTCAGCAACAGACAGCATTAGTAGAAGAAGATAATGCTGATGGTTGTGATGAGTTTTTCTGGTCAGCACCGATTGATAACGACAATGAAACAGTAGGTCTATCTGAGAAAACATCATGGAGGGTTAAAGGTAGGTATGTGGCAGAACCACTTAATAAACCTACACACTTTGATGTGCAAAGCACAAGTGGTACCAAAATTCCTTCAAGCGAACCGGTCATGGTGTCAAGCGAAACCTCTTCGCTAAAGAGAGACACTCATGCTCAAAGACTGAAGCAAACGGCCAACATCCACAAAACTCCAAACCAGGTGTTAGAAAGAAAACATCCACGTAATTTGAGATACAAAAAGAATCTCACTGAAAGGAAACGGTTTTGGCGATCTTAAAACCCTAATTACGTTCGCTATGAAAAGACCACTAAGTCAAAGGAAGAAGCAAAAGCAAACTCAACTTCTCGTGCTCAACATAATGAAAACAACCGAAAGAAGAGTTTCGGTCCCCAAAATCAAAACAACCGAAGATAGAGTTTCGGTCCACAAAAGAATAGTAATTGAAAGAGGAGTTTCGGTCCTCAGACGGATGACAACCGAAAAAAAAATTTGTTCCTCAAAGTGAGAGAAACCGAAAGGATGGTTTCAGTCTTAGACCAACCAATGAGAAGAACCAAAGGGAACGTAGTTTCGTCTCTCAACGAAGTAAGAGCAATCACCGAAAGCTTAATTCTGCTCCTAAGTCCCATCTTTCTCGTTCTCACTCTCACTAGTAAAATGATCGAAAGGGAAAAGGAAAGCTCTTTCCCAAAAACGAAAAGAAGACGACGTTTAAACCCAAAGTAGTGAACCGAAAGTCTGCTAACGTCAAATTCACAAATCCAAAAACTGAACCTAAAGTACTCAAATCTAATAAAATCAAAGTTTTCACCATAAAAAGAAAAGATGAAAGAACATTAATAAAAAGAACCTTTTTAGTTGATGTTTCTCTTACAATTCCTTGTTCTGTAAAAGGATCACAAGGACCCAAGAAACTTTGGGTTCCTAATTTTGCTTAATTTTTACAGGTTATACGTGACGAGCAGTTCGACGATAAATGGTACATAGACAATGGCTGCTCGTGTCACATGACAGGAAGAATGGAAGTGTTGAGGGAGTTTCGGTCCCTTAAAGATGGTGGAAGTGTCAAGTATGGTAATAATTCTTTTGGCACGATCAAAGGTTATGGTATGATCACCAATGGTGATTTCAGGATACGAAAGGTGGCGTACGTTAAAGGCTTACAACACAACCTTATCAGTGTTTCTCAACTGGTGGTTGGTACCGGGTTAAAAGTTTCGTTCGATGACGATAGCTCAGAGATTATTGAAAAGAAGACGAACAATATTCTACTGAAATCGAAGCGAAAAGGAGAGATGTACCCTCTGAATCTCAATCCCATACGAGGGAAACCAGTTGTTTGCTTGCTAACGAAAGCTCACTCAAATGAAAGTTGGCTTTGGCACCAAAGACTCCCCCATCTCAGTTTTACAGACATCAACAAGCTAGTGCTTAGGGATCATGTTCGAGGTCTTCCTGTTTTGAATTTCGACAAAGAACACTTGTGTGCTGTATGTGAAATGGGAAAGCAAAGTCGACAAAGTCATCCTTATCGAGTCAATACAAAAGTTATTGAACCACTACAATTACTTCACATTGATCTATATGGTCCATCTTCAGTCGAGAGCATTGGTGGTAACAAATATATACTTGTAATAGTGGATGACTTCTCTCGGTTTACCTGGGTGTTCTTTTTGAGACAGAAATCAGAGGCTACTCCCAAGCTTAAACTCTTTATCAAGCAGGTAGAAGTTCAACTATAAAAGGTAGTTCGAAACATAAGAAGTGACAATGGGTTGGAGTTCAATAACAAAGACTTTGAAGATTTTCTTGCAGAGAGGGGGACAACTCACAACTTCTCGACTCCATATACTCCACAACTGAATGGAATTGTCGAAAGGCGAAATTGATCTTTGTGTGAAGCAGCCCAAACCATGCTTAGCTTCGCTTCTCTACCTCTATATTTCTGGGCTGATGTCATTGCTGCTGCTTGCTACACGTAGAACAGATCTTATCTCAACAAATGTTTCTCCATCACTCTTTATGAGATCTTGAACAACCGAAAGCCTAATGTAAAGTTTTTCCATGTGTTTGGTTCAAGATGCTTTAACTTCAATTCAAAGGAGTACTGAAACAAGTTTGATGTAAAAGCAGACGAAGGAATCTTTCTAGGTTATTCCCTAAACTCCAAAGCATATAGGGTTCTGAACAAGCGTTCAAAGAAAATTGAAGAGACCTATTATGTCACCTTTCATGATAACTACGTCAAGAAACTGAAGACAACCGAAGGTTCTGTGGAGGAAATATTTCCAAAATCTTGTCAAGTTACGGTACCAATTTTAAACCTCTTTGAGCAATACATGTTGCTATTTGATGAACCTGAAAAGGCTATTCACTCTGAAACCAAAGCTGTAGACAACAAGGTAGACAACTTGATAAAGATAATCAATGATGCTGCAAAGAAAATGGCAGATGAACAACCGATAACAACCGAACATCCTGATATAAGCAAACCTCCAAAAGATAGTTCTCATATTCAGGGGGATGGTTCATCTTTCCAGATAACCAAGATTCACCATTCCAGGGGGAGAGCCCATTATCATCAATACCAACCGAAAGTCAAGTCCAGAGGGAGAATTCTGAGCCTGAAGCTAAGGAAGTATCATCATTCGAGGGGGAGAATACAAATACAAACAATGATGAAACTCAGTCAGAATTCGAAGAAGAGGTGAATGCTGAATTGGATCCCTCATATGATCCTAATTACCCTCCTCTCACCAAATGGACCAAAGATCATCCACAAAGACAAATTATTGGTGAATCAACAGAAAAGGTACTCACACGATCACAACTGAAAGCGAAACAAACTGCACTATTCTCTAAAGTGGAATTTTTCATGTTTAATTTGTTTATCTCCAAGGTTGAACCGAAGATGATCAACACTGCACTCGATCATTCTCATTGGGTACAGGCGATGCAGGACGAACTCAATGAGTTCGAGCAAAATAAAGTGTGGAGACTGATTCCAACACCAAAGGATGCTTCTGTGGTTGGACTAAAGTGGGTTTTCAGGAACAAGATGGATAAGGAAGGAAATGTGATTCGCAACAAGGCAAGATTGGTTGTGAAAGGTTACTGTAACACCCAAAAATCAGGAAGGCCAAGAAAGGAAAGGAAACCCTAAGTTAAAGGGCCGACTCGTCGAGTCCAATGAGGAACTCGGCGAGTCCGAGTGGGATCCGGGTCAAGGAGTAAGTGACCGAATCGGCGAGTCGGCTAAGGGGACTCGGCGAGTCTGGTCTGAACGAGGAAAACCCTAATCACGGGAGTTGTATCCTATATAAAGGGTGTTATGTCCCTCCCTCAGCCTCCATATCATCCTAGAGAACCTGTAAACCCTAGATTTCGTGTAAGCTTCCATCATTTGAGAGAAATAGCTTTGGAGGAAGGAAACTTTGGAAAGGAACTTGAAGATCAAGAAGGTTGCTTCAAAGGGGAGGTGTAGATCCGAGATCTACTTCAGTTTGTGTTCATATTGGAGGTAATAAGCTGCTATCTTCCCTCCTTTGCATCTAGATCTACTTTTGTTATGAGATTTGGGGGTTTTATGGTTGTTTGAGACGCAATTCGAGTTTGGGGCTTAGATATGTTGTTGCCACTTCAGATCTAGTGTTGGGATGGTCCAATATGTCGTAAAGAATCAGAAGATGAGTAGTTGGTGAAGCCCTTTTGTCCTTAAACCTAGCCCTGGAGTGTTTTGAGCCTAGATATCTTTAGTTATACGTAAAGTTAGCAACTTTACATGAGGATTGAGCTTTGGAAGTATGGATCTATGATTTGGAGCCCCTGCATGGCTCGAAAAGGCACTGTATGGATTAAGAACTGGAGCGACTTAGCGAGTCACATGGGTGGACTCAGCGAGTTGGAAGAACAACTCAACGAGTTTGTTGAAGATCGCCTTGGACTCGGCGAGTCTGTTCTTGGACTCGGCGTGTCAAGTCGCGAAACCCCAAACCCTTTGAGTTAAGACTCGAATCAGTGTGTTGAGTGGGGACTAGGTGAGTTGGACAGGTTAGGGCTCGGCAATCGGTGGACTCGGCAATTCATGGACTGACCCGGCGAGTCGAGTCGCGAATGGAAGGACTCTGAGCATATAAACTCGGCGAGTCAGTAGGCAGACTTGGCGAGTAGGGTTGACCTGCAAGGTTGACTTTGACCAGGACTTTGATGTTAACCAGAGTTGAATTAGTTGACTTTCGGGGGACAGTTAGACTAAGTGTTGCATTGATATTGGTAGCTCGGGGAGCTAGTGGAGCAGGAGTTCAGAGAGTTGTCGGGCAGCAGCTAGAGGGGTTATCAGCAAGTTCAGCAAGTGCATGTGAGTTTCCCTTTGTGTGAATGGGTCTAAGGCCACAATGCCGGCCCATGTAGCTATGAGTAGAAGACCCGGGGGTTAGCCCTAGGCACAGTATGCTAGTATGATATTCGGGATGAGGTCTAATGATAGCGGGCGGGTACCCAAGGAATGGTTTATATGATAGTTTATACTTGTTGTTTGTGTGATACATGTATGTGCCTGGTAGGGAGGTAAGTGTGGGCGAGGTCCCGTACCTCACCAATAGCAGAGTGTGGATGGTGTTCCACATCTCATTAGCAGCAGAACAGGGGTGAGGCCCAAATTAGGGAAAGAGTGGGTGTGGGTTGGGCCTGTATCTCACTACTAGTAGGAGTGTGGATGGGGTTCCATGACTTACCAGTTGCAGGACATGGGCGAGGCCCAAGATAGGCGAGGCCTTTAGAACAGAATTTGGTAGTGTATGCTTAGTGTGTATCTGTTGCGATATTTTTATTTGTTAGTATTTGCTGGCAGGCGAGGCCTAAGTGAAACAGATCTTTATCCGAGTCGGGCTCGAAGCCAGGCGAGGCCTAGAGCAGCGGGGCCATTGTAGCGGGCGAGGCCCGAGGCAGGGGGCGAGGCCCAGAATAGTGGGCGTGGCCCAGTATGTGCAGTATGTGGTTATGCATGGTATGTGGTAGGTTGGGGAAGTCACTAAGCTTCGTGCTTACGGTTTTCAGTTTTGGTTTCAGGTACTTCCGGTAAAGGAGGGAAGAGCTCAAGGTGATCGCATGACACACACCATAGATTAGACAGCCTGGGAATGTTTTACTCTGATAACGAACATGTGTTTTGGAAATTAATACTCTGATTATGTTTTGGATTGATGATTTTGCTTTAAGTAATGTTTTATTAAAAGAAATTTTTAGTCTTGAATTTTAGGACGTTACAGTTACTATCAAGAAGAAGGCATAGATTACAAAGAGACCTTCTCTCCAGTAGCAAGGCTAGAATCGGTTCGTATTTTTCTCGCCTATGCTGCACACAAGAATTTTGAAGTATACCAAATGGATGTGAAGTGTGCCTTCTTAAATGGAGAACTGGAAGAGACAGTGTATGTAGAGCAACCACCAGGTTTCATGAACGAGAAGTATCCAGATCACTGCTACATTTTGGACAAGGCAGTCTATGGTCTCAAGCAAGCACCAATGGCATGGTATGAAACACTAACTAGATTTCTCAAAATGTCAAAGTTTAAACATGGTTCAGTTGACCCAACCTTCTTTTGTAAGAAAAAAAGGGTGACCACTTTATGATCATTCAAATTTATGTTGATGATATCATCTTTGGTTCCACAAATCGTAGCTTAACAGCTGAATTTAGGAAGTTGATGGAGACTAAATTTGAAATGAGCTCAATGGGTCCTATTAACTTTTTCCTTGGCTTGAATATTAGACAGGTACCCGAAGGCATTTTCATTAATCAAGAGGCTTACACGAAGACTTTGCTTGCCAAGTGTTGAGTTTTGAATGTTGTGTCATGGGCTCGGTTTGGTTACCTTAGTTTTGTAACCAGTTTGGGCCTGTCCAACCGTGTTTTGTTTTATTCTAGGGTTTTAGTATTTAAGGTGCATGCGTGCATCATTGTAGGTATCGATTGAATAATTCTCTTTATTGTATTGTAAATCGTAGCTCGCCTCTACAGTGAAAGTTCTTGATCGAGCTCTGCTGAGGCGTAAATACATTTGAATCATTCAATATTATATTGATTCCATCTTGTGTTCATTGTTTCGTTTATTATAATTTTTTTTTCTTCTTTGATTAACCTGGATGAGGTACTTCTGCGATAGGAAGAAAGTTGTGGAAAACAAACGCCTTTGGGGTGATTGGCATATCGAACTGAGAGTCCCTTGTATTTTCGCGATCCAAAGACACTACTGGCTCAAGCCAATGAGTGCTAGGGGATTCGATAGCCTCTTTGATTAGCTTCTCCAAATTCCAGAGGGGAAAGAGGGTTTTCTTGCTTTCCAGGAGGTCATGAGCCTCCTTTAATCTCTTTTCATTCTCTTTAGCTTTCCTTGCGACCTTAGCAAAGAGATCGAGTTCCCTATCCCTTGCCTTTCGTTTCAGAGCATCAGCTATTGTTTCCTCTTCATCATCACTGTCATCCACAATACCCTTGCGTTTATCCTTAAAGCCTGAACCTGAAGCAGGCTTAGTCTTCGGTTGTTCCAGCTGGGTAGTAGGAGGAAGTTGGGACGATGTTGTTGGTCCTTCTCCTCCTTGTTTCGGAGGTACCACTGTCTCCGAAACACCTTCGATGCGACTCAACATCTCAAGTGCAGGACGGAGTTTTTCAGCAAGATGTCATCTAACTGATAGGGTAAATATAGGGTCGTGAGCCTCCAGAACGTTTGATAGAATGGCGTGTATGTCTGAGACACAGCTCTTGACGACAGCCCTTTGAGAGCGAAGGTGAGCAACCTCCTTGTTTACCTGAGAAAGTTGGAGGTTTTTGGTTTTCAGCTGAGTAGTCTTAAGAACGATATCATCCATGATCAAGTTTTCCATGGCCAGATTAGCTTGGAGCTTTGTGAGACATTCATTGAGAGAGGACTGAAGTGCAACGTTATCCTTTTGAATGCTCTGGCGAAGGGAGGCAAAGTGTTGCTTCTTAGCAGCAAACGATTCTTCAAGTTTGGCAATGGTGCCGTTCACTTTAGAAGAGTTCAACCCAGTTGCTCCCTGTAAAGACTCGAGAAAAATATTAGCGTTGTGAACTAGTTTATCGACTTTTTCGGTCGCTTCTATGCAAACTTTGGTTGAGGCTGCAATGGCATCTGTGGCTTTAGAAATTGAGGCTTCATGAGCCTTGATAAAAGTGTCAACCATGCCTTGAATAGCAGCTTCAGAGTAGGGATGGTGAGAGGAGGAAGAGGCCATATTTATATTTCTAATTCTAGTTTATCCTTAATCGAACTAAGATAAAGAAACATGATCAATCATTAATATACATGTATATTTATTAATCCTATTTACATAAAGAACATAAATTTGTCTACATGTTTTGTTCAGGATATATTTAATATATAAAGCATGGTGTTCAAATGTTTTGTGTCGTAAGTGATTTACCTTATATTTTACTTCCATACATACCTCTTCCATTAAATTGATATGTGGTGAATAGAATAATTAAAATATATACCAAAGCCAATTTTTTTCTGGCACATTCGTGAGCATGGCATAAAGCATTCATAATGGTTTAAACTAGCATAAAATACACCTTGCTCTTGATAATCACACTAATTTATTCATACCTCTTTTACATGCATGTACTTTTACTGATTTATTTATTTATTAAAAGATACTACGGTAACATGGTTATAATTAAATAAATCATTCATGGATGTCTATCGTACAGCATTGGTCACAAAAAAAGGTAATTACGGATGTTATGACATCATGAAAATCAAAAGGATCAAGGTCTGATCAATCCTGTTTAGGGGCTAGACAAAAAAAGAACAAGCATAAAGAGTAGCTTGAAAATTGGAATAATATATCGGCTTTTTCGTGGATAATTAGTTAGAACAAAATTTGAAGATGCAAATGTTTCGTGGCGGCCTTTATGGATGATCTTTCGATGGTAGGGAGTGAATCACCATCAGGTTTGTGAAACAGAAAGGAAAAGAATGAAGGCTATGCCTAATGTATGTTCAAAATGTGGGTAAGGTATTCACAAACACATACAATCTTCTTGGGACTTGAATACATATAGAGTAGGAGGAGGAAAACTTACCCAATTGTTGTTGTTTACTGCCCCCACCCATCCTTTAAGAAAACTCGTCGACCTCCATTGATCCTTCCGGATCGACTTTCTCTATTTCGCTGGTAATCGATCTCTCAGATCTTTTTATCGTTTGTTGTCCCTCTTTAATCATCATGTGACATAGTAGCCACAAAAAGAATGAAGGGTTCGATTCTATGAGCATACACTACAAGCTATGTTTCACAGAATCCTACTTCGGAAACCTAGTTGCCAGAAGCCGATCGAGCAGCTTGCTTCTCGTCTCCATCCCTTATCTCTCTCATTTTCTCTCTTTGTTTTCTCCAGTTGTCGCAAGTGTGGCAGCCCCAAGTAGTGAGTACGTGATCGGTTTTTAGGATGTAGGAGCAGCAGGTGAATCGTCAGAGGTAACGAACGATAGGAATGGCACGTCCGTTTCCTGATTTGTGGGATGTTTAATAATGATATTACAATATCGGTCCCTAGAGTTCACCATAATTACACCTTACACCCCATAATCGAAATGCATTACAAGTAACACTGTCAAGAATGACACATTAACTCCCCATGGACTTTATTTTTACCTTTAAAGAATTTTATTTATCCCTAATATTCCCACAATAAAATAATTAAATTTCATGCCTTTTATTTATTAATTATTTCTTTTAAATATTATTTTAACGACCTTTTTCAATTTATAACCTTAAAAACTGAAATCACTTACAGAAAAATAATTATCCAAGTAACAAAAAGGTAACGTAGCTGACGGAAGTAAAATCGGGTCGTTACAGCTGTAGAAGAAGGAATCAAAATCCATTCCTTCACCACTAAGGACGGTATTGGTTTCGGTTGAAGGGGTGGGAGATAGTGGTTTGGATGTTTCAGGGACTGAAGACCGAACCCCCGTATCAGATACGTTGGTCTGAACTTCAGTTGTGGTGGTGGTTGTAGCATCAGAGAAAATAGGAGGAGGAAGTGGAATTGTAGAAGTGGGTTGAGAAGGGATTGTAGTGGAGATGGGAGGAATAGAGATAGATATTGAAATAGGTGAGGAAACAGGCGGAGGAGAAGGAGCTTTGAGGATTCTGGGTGTTACAGGAGAAGAAAGGAATGGAGTACAATTCACATATCCTATATTTTAATCTAGTCCCTTGCATGTCGTTGACCAAGACTTTGAGGGCAATCTGCTTGTTTTGAATTCAAGCATGTACATCTTTGAACAAAATCATAAAGAAATAAACAATTGATTAAATTTTGGGATAGTATATGCAGAGAGACATGAAAGAAGTTGAACAATTGAAACTATATTCATGTTAATTCACCTCGATCGTAACTATAAAGGAATTTGAACAACAGAAACTAGGAACCCTAAAAATTGAATTTGCATTCTAGCTGATTGAATGTTCTGCATTTGATGAATACCTGAATTCTAAATCCTGGATGTAGTATGTAGCTTCGAATAAGAATTGGTAGTTGACGTTGATCTGAGATTCAGGAAGAAGCTGCGATGCCATATGGAGTTGCAAGCCTGCAATCAACGCGATTGATCTGTACCAGAATTTAGACTAGGGGCATTATTGTCCATTTATAAAGTTCTTTTAATTATAATCATTTAAAATTATGAAAATGAATTATAAATCAATAAAAATTATTAGAAAAATAGATTTGGGTAAATAAGAGATTAAAAATATTTAAGAAGGGCGAATACGATATTTAAAGTTTAGGTCGGGCAAATATGATATTTAGATGTATAAGAGGGGTATATATGAAATTCTGCCTTAACTATTAATAATATAGTATATTATTAAATCATTTTTTACAATTTAAAAATCATATAATAAATTAACAAATCAGTCTCTCTCTTCAAAAGTCACTGGATTCAATTATTGGTTATGAGAACAAGCCAAAAAAAGACTTTATGTTTAATTCAAGAATATACCAATTTAATTATTGGTTTAGGCACTTTAATCCAAAAAAATCTTTATAAAATCTTTCAGTTATGAATGTTCTAGTTTTACTCATTGTTTTGTGTTGAAATTTGATAATATTCTTTTGCCTTATCTTCTTCTTTATGTTTTGGGTTTATCTTCTTTTATTTTGCATGTCTATCTTTTCTTAATTTCTTGTGTTTGATTGCTATTTAAAACGTAGCCTTCTTCCCGAATAATTAATAACAGAAAACATTATTGTGATATCTAATTTTGTCGAACATGTAACGGATTTGATGAGTTAGTGTTTAAAAGGTCGAATACTATATAATAATGATGATGATATAAACAACATTATAATTAAAATTATAATAATCATAATTACAAGGTATTGTTCTAGTATAATGTAATATAATATAATAAAAACATAATGGATTGACGTTTAAAGATTAGCGACAATTTTTTGAAAAAATAGGTACAAAAAGTATATGTCGGAGCTTTGGTGATGGAAAAACCAACAAACTCCTTACATCAACACGGTGTGGTGAATTACAAAGTAATGGCCACAAAATTTTACAGTCTCATGTTTGTAATCCATCGTCGACATCAATATAGTGCGAATGATAAGCCAGATAATGTAGTTTAAATGATTATAATGTATCATTATTTCGTTAGTAATTTTTCTAAATGTTTCTCCATTGCTGATATGTTTGAAATATGTCACTCTTGACTAAGCCTTTAGCGGTGTAAAATAAAAATGAAACAAAATATAGAATCTTAAACATCTCATTTTATTCAAATACACGACTTGACAATGCAAAAAAACATATAGAGGACTGGATATAGGATTTAGACTAAAAAACGAAAATGCATCCAAAAATACATTATCTGAAACTGCTTAGTCCACAAATGAAATGCAACAATATGTGTGGAACATTTAAAATGTTGCATTTGATTTAGACTAGCACATTCGACTTGTACTTTTGTGCACAAGAACTTCAAACGAAAGAGGGACAAAAAATTATCTGAACAGGACAGAAATATAACATGGAAGAGGTTACTTTTAGTGTAATCAATAGGGCTACTTTAATACCAAAAAGAATCATAGGGTATGGTTTGCACCTGTACCTTATACACCAAGGTAAAACCAAGAAGAACAAAAGAATGTAATATGTAGGAAGAAACAGATGGAATAGGCAAAGAAATGGAGGACATGAGGGTAATAAACATATTGGGTAGTGATAGGTTGTAAAAGGTGAAATAATAAAAAGGTGAGGCCATTCAAGTACTATCGTACCAATGGTGAATTGTCATCTAGCAGAGTATAGATGACGACCACAGACTATTCTAGATAGCCCAGTGGGAACACTAGTAGGTTTGCAACATGTAGGTGTTAATGAACGGTGTGTTCATTCTATGTACTCTATCCCCCCATGGTTGCCATATTAACATATATTACAAAGGAATCCTCGAGGCAACAATGTCTTTGCTCACAGGTGGTCTCTTAAGGTCATAATTATAGAGTCGGAGAGTAAGAGTAACGTGAATGGATAGTTGTGTTATTTGTTTGTGGTGAAATGTATAATTAAAACAAATTAATTATATTATTGTGGGATGAAAACCCTATGTGCTCACCAGGCTTTCCCAAGCCTGATCCACTCATTTTTTTGTACCACAAGTAGCGGCGTAAGAGCATATGTGTGATGAGTTAAAATCTAGACATAGATTTAAAGGAGAATAGGCCATTAGAATAACAAACTATTGTAAGGCCTGTAATATTACGTTTATGCTTATGTTGTCGTATTAACCATGACATCCTAAGGTTTTTAAATATAAATGAAATACATTTCCTTGGAAGTGCTTTGATAATGATATTGTCATGTTTTTGGGAACAAATTCCGCACGATTACTCTTTTGAAATGAATACTCTGATTTAAATAAGCATAAACAAATCGGTGTTTTCTGGCCGTCAAATTGGGGATGTCACACATCACTAATAATGCTTCAGAAAGATTTAATTCTTGGATTGGTAAATTGCACTATAAACTTGTGCTTGATCCCCTTGACGCAATTAGGGAAAAGATTATGAAGCGATTTGATAAGAAAAGAAATTTGGTGAATACATGGAATGTCGTATTGGTTCCTATTGCTAAAAACCATCGCAACTACATCACTAAGGTAAGCATGTTAAATAATTCAGTTGAATGACTATATTTGTTTTAGTTTTTTAATTTAATAATACATACATACATATATATATATATATATATATATATATATATATATATATATATATATATATATATATATATGTTTTTAATTTTTCATATGGAACTTGGGTGAAGTTACTAAAAGTTGTGAGAATCAAGTTAAAGTGAAGTACAAGGGAACACATTGGGAGGTCAACCTAGATAAAAGAAAATGTAGTTGTCGAGTGTGGAAAGGTCAAGGCCAACCATGTGTACATGCAATGACTTTTATTGCTTTTGTAAAGGATGCTAACTGGGACAAATATGTTGATCCCTATTTCACTACAGAGAAATTTAAAGCTGCATATGCTTTTCAAATTGCTTCGATGCTCGGACAGGATCAATGGGCGCACAAAAATGGGGAGAAAATATGTCCAACTATTATCAAATGCCCACCTGGACGACCAAGAAAAAATAGAATCAAATTATCAGACGAGTCTAAAAGAAGACACAAGTGTCCACTATATGCAGAGTATGAACACCATGAAAAGACATGTAAATATCAAGCATCTCAAAGTTTCGATCGAAGTGAAACATCCACATCTAAAAGGTTACTGAAATTTCTATTTTTTTCATTAAACGACAACAATAATAACAATGAAAATAATTTTTTTATTCGTTTTAGGAGAGGTGAAAAGAATACAAACTCGTCGGGTGCTTTGGGAGTTTTGGGGTCTATATGAAAAAAGATCGTGAATTAGTTTGTCCTTTTGACAATTTTGTTAGCTTTAGTTACAAATGTTCTTACTTAGGGTTCAAATTATTGGATTTTTTTTGTTAGTACCCGAAATAAATAAACATTTTGATATAGTTTTTCTTCATAGATGTGCATTTGTTGTCAACTTGGTATATATGGTGACTTACAGGGACCATTTCTACAACAATAAATTTTGTACAAGGGCTGTAATTGTACTTTAAAGTCCAGGGACCAAACCTGTAGTAATTGCAACTTTATAGTCCAGCGACCAAACTATTAGAAGTGCAAATTTAAAGTGCAGGGATCAAACTATAATAAGTGAAAGTTATAAAGAATAGGGGTCAAACTTTAATTAATGAAGAAGTTAAAACAACAGGGAAAAAACTTTAACTAGTGCAAAATTTAAGATAAGATGGAT
Source organism: Lactuca serriola (assembly GCF_051521515.1). Lineage (NCBI taxonomy): Eukaryota > Viridiplantae > Streptophyta > Magnoliopsida > Asterales > Asteraceae > Lactuca > Lactuca serriola. The sequence continues at coordinate 227,346,725 of NC_136408.1, read as the reverse complement.
TAAATTGTAATTAATTCCAAATATATACTTTAATGACCAAAATTGTAACTTTTACAATTAAAATATACATATACCAAAACTATACCTATTGTAGTTAACATCTTGATCACCTCTACTCAAATCAGACCCAGGAAGAGCTATCACTTTTGGTCGCACCAGAGAATTTTGGTCAGAATCTTTATTTAAGTTGTTAAGAGTTTGGTAGCCTTTAGTGATGGGTTTTGGTCATAAGAACATCCTATGTGCTCATACAAACCCTAATGCTTGGATGTAACGACCAAAATTTTCAACCAATTTAAAAAATTTCGAAAACAACCCGATTCCATTAAAGTTATTACAAAAAGGTTTTCAATACAATTTATTTTAAGTATTCCCAGAATCTCATCACAATACAAACACGAGGAGCGGTACGATCACGCCTTCGCCTTGCCACGGTCTCCTGAAGAACCTGAAAAACATTAAACCACAACTGTAAGCCCGAAAGCTTAGTGAGATATCCCCAAAATACCAACCACATATACCAAACACGCATAACATGCCATACATATCCGATCACAAAACAGCCATGCACTTCGGGTCTACTGTGGGACTAGTCCGCCGCACCGGCCAACAGTCCACCTGGTCCACCCTCCGAATCTACTCATATACGTCGAGTCTACAGTGTGATTGGTTCGCCCGCACCGGGCCTTCAATCCACCTGGCCCACTCTCTGAGTCTACAATATGACTGGTCCGCCGCACCGGGCCTTCAGTCGGCCTGGTCCACTCTTCGAGCCTCGACACATCTGGTCCGCCCTCTTGGGCCTACAGCCTATCCGGACCGCTCACTGGGCCTTCGGGACAACTGGTCCGCCCAGGGTATCTTGGCCTACAACACAAAGCAGGACCCGCCTCAACCCAACTCCAATCCAAACAACCATGTGCACATAAACATACAATCATATAGCAATTCACAGTCAAGAAGCAGATCAAACAGATCACATAACATATCATCATCTTAACCAGGATACCGACCTAACCGGTCACTAGCATAGCATCACCCTATCTCTCAGGATACTGATCTCAACCAGGTCTCTAACATATACCATCCTAGCTACCAGGATGCAACCATATCAAGTAATAACATAACAACAAATACCCGAATCTCAATCCGATAAGGGCCGGCCTTGGTGCCTTAGACCCTGTTGATATAGTGAGGATAACTCACCTTGAAACTGCCAACTAAACAGATAACCCAAGCTGCTCCGATCACTGATACGATCTCCACCACTGGACAATCACCAAGGCACTGAACTCAAAACAATATCCAATAATTACTAAAATGCCCCTGGAAACCACTGGTCAACCCTTGGTCAAAGTCAAATTCAAAGTCAACCCCTGACTGACTCTACTCGCCGAGTCAACCCGATGACTCGCCGAGTCCCCATGCTCAGCATTCCTTCAACCCGCGAGCCCACTCGCCGAGTCACCCCGAGACTCGCCGAGTCCAACAACTCTGAGTCCACACTCACACAACTCACCGAGTTATCCCTTGACTCACCGATTCACGGCTCAACCAGAAAAGATTGGGACTCTTCGACAAGACTCGTTGAGTCCAAGAACAGACTCGCCGAGTCTGAGGCTATATTCAACCTACTCGCCGAGTTGTTCTTACAACTCGTTGAGTTCCAGACCATCTTCATCCAGCTCGCCGAGTTGTTCTTCCAACTCGTCGAGTTCCAGCTCATCTTCAAGCAACTCGTCGAGTCTACCCATGTGACTCGCCGAGTACCACCGGGTCTGAATCCATACAAAAGCATTTCAGGCCATGCAATTGATCCAAAACGTAGATCTAGCCTCCTACAACCCATCCATCACGTAAAGTGGCAAACTTTACGTGAATCCAAAGAGATCTAGGCCTTTTACATTTTAGGGCTAGGGTTTGGGACATGATGGCTTCACTAAACACTCAAACACAGGGACTTTAATGCACTCTAGACCTTCTCCCTACCAGATCTGAGGTAGCAACCTCAGATCTATCCTTCAATCCCAAGATACCACAAGCCAAACCTCTCACCCATTCAAAAAATGAAGAATCTATATGAGTAACAGCCCAAGAACGAGATAATACCTCAAAATAATGCCCCAACAGCAAGGAAACTTGAATCCAAGCAAAGCCCCTTGCTCCAAGCCTCCTACCCTTCAAGATTTCCTCAACAATTACTTCTCCAAGCTTCCAAATGCAACTTGATCCACTCACACACGAAGGTTAGGGTTTCTGGACTTAAGAGAGAGTAGAGAGGCTGGGGGAAAGGATGTTATGTTCTTTATATAGGGCTCAACCTCCGGATTAGCGTTTTCTTTACTCAGCGCCTACTCCCCGAGTCCAGCCGCTGACTCGCCGAGTCGGCCACTTAACACGCGACCCATTCGCGACCCTACTCGCCGAGTTCCCTTTTTCAATTTACTCTTTTAGCCCTTCAACTCTACTCTTGATATTTCGGGATGTTACATTGGATCTAGGTTTCTCTATTGTACATGCAATTCATCCAAGACTATAAACCCTAGATCTTAGTGTATGATAATCAATATAACATATAATTAGGGTTTAGATCATACCTTGATTGTTATGTAGCAATAACAATCTCAAATCCTTCTTGTATTGACGTTAGAAAGCTTAGAGTCACAAATGTCACTCCTCTAATGGTTCACAAACACCAAGAGCAAGAGGATGAAGAGGAGAAGAGAAGGAGGCTGCCCAAAACGTGTGGAAACCCTAGAAGAAAGCTTGTCCACGTTTTTGGGGCATAAGGGCTCTATATATAGTGAGGCTATTAGGGTTATCTAACAAGGAAACCCTAATTTGGATGCTTAAGCCCTAAGCAACCCATGAACTCCTTTCCTTAAAGGCCTTGGACGATTTCTAATGGGTTTCCCCATAGAATTCGTCCACTCCTTAATATAAGGCAATCCATAGCCCAAATTGCAATTATCTTATAATTACAATTCCAGTCCCTTAAGTTTAATTAATCTCTTTTAGTCACAAAACTAATTACCAATTAATTCTTGACTAATATTAATTAAACAATATGATGTCTCCTTTAATATATTATTCTCATAATATATTAATATATCATATTTAATCCTTTCTCTCCATAATTTATCCTATCAAGTTGCTTTGGTGAAGGCAACCCAAAAGGACCATGCACCAACGGGTCAAGTACATACCAAAATAGTTATGGAATTAGACACTAATCCAACAGTCTCCCACTTGGATAAGTCTAATAACTATTATGCGTATAACTTCAGATCCTGATCTGCAATCGTAGCTTTCCAAAGCCGCTGTCAACTCTGATCCTATCAGATACGCGTGTCTTTAGATAAGGGATCATATATTCCTCCATTCTAGATATCGTATGAGACATGATTTCTAATCATTCTCTCTGTACTATTTCTCGACTTCCGATTTATGACGACTGACTAATTGAACAAATCAAATTAGCCCTATTCCGGCCGAGCATTTACGTTTGTCATCACTAAATCATCGAGGGGCCCAAAGATATCGCTTTTATCCTTCTTTGGATAAAAGGAACGGATAAACTTTGATTCAATGCTCGCTTGCACTCACTCACCAAATCACACACAACAATATGTTTTATAACACCAAGTTACTGGTGTGTTTACATATTATCAATGTGCAACCGATTCACAAGATACAACTCACACATCTCGGTTTCAAGAATATAAGATGTTATCGTCTCACCAATCACTCGTGATACAATTCATGGAGTGATCCAAGTGAGTGTGGGTTTAATCCAATGCTCAAATCATATTCATAAGCACTCATGAACGTTGCAGCAAACATTTGCTTATGTCTAATACTCTTTAGACAATCCACACACCAATTCATGACAGTCTTTATTCATACCTACTTCCAACATATGAACGATTGTGGCCCGTTCGAATAATTTGACTGTTCTTAACCAATTAAATTATTCAGCAAGTCAAAACATGCACAGTGAAACACAAGAATAATACTAATCCCATATGGCCTCAAACCTTTGAGTATAAATAAAACACCTATTATTTATCACCATATCGATTACTCATTATTTGTTGTTTCGGGTAATCAACTTCTTACTTTAATTATTACTACACTTGTCCCATGCTCTTAGCATGCACACAATGTTTACCTATGGTTCTTACTTTGTGAAATAGATCAAATTGAACACATTTCCAATCATACTCATTTCACAACTCCAAATCCTTTTTCATAAGTGAAAGAATATCAAATTCTTGCCACTTATTGAATATGCTAGATTCTAACATTTTATGCAATGATCCTTTCGTAATGTCATAGCACAAAAGTCACAATGACTATTGCCAATGATATTACAAAGTCCTTTATCGGTGATTGTTACAAGACAATTCCTTAGATGTGATGTCTCTCACTCAAAGTACATTCCTTTGAACATCCTTTTGCATAAAAGTTTCTAATCTAGACATATATTTTCAATATTCAATTCCCAATATGGACACGTTTCCATATTTTCCATATGACAAGTCATTCTTAATAGAATCTTATCTATTTATAATAATGTCGATATGTTCCATCCAATACTATACTTCACACTACTCACAAGCAACCAATCCTCGGTGAACTTTGGATTGTCCTTTGATAGTTGTTTAATTATCTTAGTCAAAACCAATTCTTGTCTTTTTTTCCCTTTAAATGCGCTAGACATTTGGAAAATTTTAGAATGGTCAAATATTATAGCATTTGCAATCGATCCTATACCCGAAGCGTATGGGACACGATGCATAACGTCTTACATAAAGATTTGATACTTTATCAATCTTCTGCCATAATATTTTATGTGCTATGTTCTCAAAATTCGAACTATGAAGAGGAATGTCGTAATCATAATCGAACTTTGAGAACACACTATGTTTCCTTGACTAGATTATTAACATTCCACCACCTAAGCCTTTAGATCTGAAATGAAGCATAATATTCTCTCCCTTAATTATAGCAAAACAACTTTACAACCCTTACGACTTTGCAAGGTGTAACTCTTGTTTTTCTATAATTAATATTGCTAACTTGCAATACTTGCCTTAATAATCATAAAATCATATTTATGCTCCCACTATCATGATGATTATTACAAACATAACACTTATGCTCCCACTAGCTTTGACATGTATTCAGAAACAGCTTAACTTTCAAAAAAACAATGCCTATTTAATTTCTATAAGTTCATATTTCTAATACCCAATGCTTTGGTAATCTTTTATCAAGGCTTCTTGAACTTATACACCTTTGTCTTAGATAGCTTATATGTGTGTCTAACCAATTCAGACTAATTTCCAAACCTCACAATTCAAATCATGGAAAGGGATACCGTAACCATAATCGAATTCGAGAACACAATTTTCACAATCACTATCTTTTTAAAATCTTTCTTAGTGAAAGCATTTCCTCACAGTCATTTTCATGAAGGAGGGAATCTTATGACACTTAGATTTTAATGGTGTATGTGTTCCTATCCATGTGAATTTGTCGAAACCAAGGTTTACGACAAATTCAAACTCATATAGACCGAACTTTCTTAATCTTGATTTCTTGCCTTACGGTAGCACAGCTGCCCACCATGTCTTGCAAGTAGTTAAGCACCTCACCTTTTCCTATCAATGTACTTTTCATTGATTAAGGTCCTTGCCTTTTATGCATTCAAATGAGAACTCATACATGCATAATTAACTCAATTGGAACCGCACAGAAACAATATAGTGTCAACACGATAGGTTGTAAACCTCAACTCGTGTGCTAGTGATGATTAATAAGGTCTATTTTTGATTTGTTCTTGAACCCTTTCAAGACCATTAATACTCCCACTGACTCCTTGACATATAAGATTCTCTTGTCAATAAACATTTCTTGACAAACAAATATTCAAGAGTTAGTGTAGTTTTTATCAAAAACACTTCATAAATTGGTCCTATTTGGTCTTTGTCTTACCCAAGACATCACAACTTACCAATTTCAAATGTGAAAGAATAAGAAAACCTTTTTCCAAATTCTACATTTGATGAATGTTATAAACCTTCTTAAGACTTGTCACTCAATATCACAATCTTAACTCTAAGACATGTTTTTGGAACGAAGTATGATTGACTTCTTGATTTAACCATTTCTTCAATTCTTGATTCCTCTTCTTATACATACAATTGCACTAAGACTCACTTAGAGGATCAATTGAGATATGGTTCTTAATCATTAAGACTTATCATAAAGCATAAAAGGTACTCTCCCTTCTTCTTAGAATGGAGAAACTTTTATCTTTCTGCCTACTTGATTCATCTTATTCATTCTGCCATTGATTTAAACTTTTTCAATCAATTCAGAATTACACTTAATCTTATAAGTATAATCATATTTACTAAACCTTTAGTAAATCATGACAAATATCTTTGTTATTCTTGTGGTGGACTTGATCAGCACATAACTTTGTGTACTCGATCTCTTAGTCCTTCACTTGACACTTTGTCAATGAATTAGTCTAATTTCCAAATATGAAATTTCTCATTCATCATGCAACCAAGTTGCATGATTCCAAGTTTCTGTCCAATTGAAACTTGGTTGATGAGAAACTCTCACTATTTGGTAAATTCTCGACATTTCCACAAATAATATAACTAAGAATCAAATCCATTATTGCTAATAATAGAAACATTCAATCATCAATTTTTCATATATGCCATTGCAAGGATAAATAAATAGTGTAAAAATCAAAATTTATTTTATTGCGGAAAAATTTGTCCTTACAATGCAATTCATTGAAAAACTATGCTAATACATATTTCTTAGCAATCTAATTCTAACTCTAAGTAGTAGCTCAAAAATCTAATCTTCAAGTAATGCGATCGAAATCCATTTCTTCACGGTTAGATTCTGCTCACTTCTTCCTTTATGCTTCCTCTCCTTTCTTTGATCCTACAAAACATCAATTCTAATCTTATCACATTATTTATTAAGAATCTAGAATAGGAGCTTAAAAGAGTTGGTTAATGGATTTTACTTAAAGCAGAGCCATACGTTTTGACTCTCCCATCTCTTAGATATCTTAGATAAATAGGGCAGCTTCGTCTCCAATGCCCCTTCTCTTGGCAATAAAAGCAAGTTGACTCTTTTGGAACAGGTAATGGAACTACTTCAAACATTGCCTTTGTCTTATGATCAAACTTTTCGATCATAGCATGTCTTTCGTTGCCATTTTCTATATCCATAGAGGTCTTGAAGGCAGATTCACCAATCAACTTTGCTTTTCTATTGCGCCAAACCATTGCTGATTCAGCAGCAATAAGCATATAGGTGAGATCTATAAGGGTCACGTCGCAGTTCATCATATAGTACTATCTTACGAACTCACTATACGAGTTAGGAAGTGACTGAAGAACCCAATCAACAGCCATCTCCTGACAGACAATGGATCCCAACATTCTTAACCTATCAATGTGTGACTTCATCCCTAGGACGTGTGCACACACCGGCTTTCCTTCTTTATGTTTACTTGCCAAAAGGGCTTGAGTAAGCTTGAACTTTTCAAGCCTTCGAACTTATGGGTTAGGGAGAATAATTGGAGGAGGTGGAGGAAGAGAAGCATGATCTCTTGTTCCTCGATCGAATCGTGGAATATCATCTTCATGTGGAATGCTTGTTCCACGGGATTTGGGAAGACCATAGTTGTCGAACTTTGACATCTACAAAACGGGAGAAAAACGAATTCAAGTTAGTTGATTGATTGAGTCCTTAGTAAATCACCCAAATGAGATACTAAGGCTAGGACCCAACACAATACGCTACAACCTAGAAAAGGGATGTCGTAATCTAGTTGCATAATATTTGAAGGTAAGTGAATGACGATTCACTAATTTCCACCATGAAAAACGAAAAAGAAATTTAAGTTTTAAATCTATGAAAACTCCTAGATCCTCTAAGATACATTGAACTTTTCAATGACATGTTTAAATATCGATATGCCCCTCTTGTTTGTGACTGGGATGCCGAGGATCACAAAGCGGGTGTGAATAACCATGCAAATTTACATGGTGCCCTCACATGTTGCGGTCACCTATTTGATGTGCCGGTAAACCACACACGCTCCACCGAACTATGAAAAACATTGAGTCACCCTTTGCCACCTTTGCTTAGAACCATTTAGTGTGCCGGTAAACCACACACGCTCCACTAACGTCTTCGCAAGGGCACAAAGTGTAATTTCATGGAATTGCATCAATTCACTTTTGCCTAAGTAACTAAGATTGGGAATTTGAAAAACATTTAGTTACTTTTGTACTTCATTATACTTACAATGGAAGGTTTTGTCCTATCCTACCCGTTCGGCTAACGAACCTCCACTAGTCAAGAGTGCGGTGGGTAAGAGTGGATACTCATTCAATCGCCATTTTATAGGCAATTTCCTTAAACACCCCTTATAGACCAGCTTCGTGAATGAGGCCTACTAACGGTAAGACTGACTTTACTCATACATATATATAATGTTAGACTTTTAATGTTATATATAGTATAGGGTGTATTTTACACTTTTAAAATACTAGGTGGTCAAATTTAACGATTATACTTTTAATTCAATTAAATTGTAAGCCTAAACCTTTATGGATTTATTAAACCTCTTTTAATTATACACCTTAATTAATTAATAAAACCATAAGGGTGTGATATGAACTTTTCAAAACATCACTAGGGTTTTAGAATTTAACATTCCTAAATTAAACTTTTAATCAACTTTTAAATTCCAAAACTTGAGGGCAAGTTTTGAAACATTTCAAAACATTTAGGTTTAGAATTTAAATATACATCAAAATTATACTTTTAATCAAAATTTAAATTCCAAAACTTGAGGACAAGTTTTGAAACCTTTTCAAAACATTAGGGTTTCAACTATTTAAATTTCAAAACTAAACTTTTGAGTTCAAATTTAAACTATAAAACCTAATGGGGAAAAATTGAAATTTTTCATAACACAAGGATCAGATAACAAATAATATAAATTAAACAATTAATTTCATCATTATCTATATTTGTCCTAATTTTCAATTTCTTGCAAAATAAGTTACCCAATTAATACAAATAATCCAATCTTTATCATATAAGGAAGTTATTATCTAATCAATTGGTAATTATTTTCTGTTTAATCACGGATATACTCAAAAATATAATTAAAATCATATTTTAATGATCTAAAACAGATAAGGCAATTATCCATGAGTAAAACAGCAAGAAATCCCGAAATCCCCTCTTTCTGACGCTCGAACTCGCCGAGTACCCATATGGACTCGCCGAGTAGGGGCCTACTCGCCGAGTCCACAATGGGACTCGCCGAGTTCATCAGGCAGTTTCACAAAAATCGAATTTTTCAACTTGAACAAACATACAAGGCATCAATACAATAGAAACCAATCAAGGCTCTGATACCACTGATGGGTTTTGGTCATAAGAACATCCTATATGCTCATACAACCCTAATGCTTAGATCTAGGTTTCTCTATTGTACATGCAGTTCATCCAAGACTATAAACCCTAGATCTTAGTGTATGATAATCAATATAACATATAATTAGGGTTTAGATCATACCTTAATTGTTATGTAGCAATAACAATCTCAAATCCTTCTTGTATTGACTTTAGAAAGCTTAGAGTCACAAATGTCACTCCTCTAATGCTTCACAAACACCAAGAGCAAGAGGATGAAGAGGAAAAGAGAAGGAGGCTGCCCAAAACGTGTGGAAACCCTAAAAGAAAGCTTGTCCATGTTTTTGGGGCATAAGGGCTCTATATATAGTGAGGCTATTAGGGTTATCTAACAAGGAAACCCTAATTTGGATGCTTAAGCCCTAAGCAACCCATGGACTCCTTTCCTTAAAGGCCTTGGACGATTTCTAATGGGTTTCCCCATAGAATTCGTACACTCCTTAATATAAGGCAATCCATAGCCCAAATTGCAATTATCTTATAATTACAATTCCAGTCCCTTAAGTTTAATTAATCTCTTTTAGTCACAAAACTAATTACTAATTAATTCTTGACTAATATTAATTAAACAATATGATTTCTCCTTTAATATATTATTCTCATAATATATTAATAAATCATATTTAATCCTTTCTCTCCATAATTCATCCTATCAAGTTGCTTTGGTGAAGGCAACCCAAAAGGACCATGCATCATCGGGTCAAGTACTTACCGAAATAGTTATGGACTTAGACACTAATCCAACATTTAGAAGTTGATTTGTCACCATAAGATGTGGAGACTTCTTGTTTCAGTTTGTCATTAGTAGATGACACTTTTCTTGCAGGTTATGATGCACTTGATTGGGAAGCCTATCATGAAAATAACAATGAGAAATCACCATTGTAGGCACTATAATAACAATCTTTTACTTTTTACTTTTCCATATATATGTTGTGATGTATGTCGATGTAAGTTATCATAATTTTGAGAATCAGAACCCTATGGTACTAAATAGTAAATAAAAATGTAATTGACATAGTTCCAAGAAGATCTTCCTTTGTATGTACATTATTTGGATTTGGAGATTCCGGTGAATGTATGCTTGAACTTTTGAGGGTGTCTTTGGATGAGGCCCAACTGGAGAACACTAATAAGTGGGAAAAAATGAATCATAACCCTCAAACTTTGCCCCTGAAAATAAGCACAAAATCATATAATAACTCCTAATTTTCTACTGGTTTTAACTTACCAATGATCATGTAATTTACCCAAATTTGCAGCCGTACCCCAAAATTCTTCTGGAAATCTCCCAAAACATTTTGAATTTTCTCATCCTACAGAATTACAAGAATAAAAAGGTTATACGACTCAATTAAGAGATCATACTTGCCAAGCTTGCAGTGATATTCATTTAAAGAGAAAATAAGGAAAGAATCAAACGGGTTAAGTAGCAGCTAGCAAAATGCAATGCCCAAAATATTTACCAGGACAATGTGAATTATGCTTGACCGTCTAGTCAGAACCCCATTTAAAATTAAGCTTATCACTAACTTTTTGAGGAAAATCATATGTCAAACAATGTGAGTCGGACACCATTGAAAATGGTCAGAATTGGAATCCGATTCCACCCTACAACCCATGGAGAAGATAGATTAGAAAAAGAAAACCAGTGCGTCAACATACTACTTAATCAACCATGATTCAGATAAAGGAGATACCCTTAAATAGATTCTCTAGGAGATACCCCTAAAATCAAACCTAGTAACAGTAAATCAAATGTTTGACATTCTTGATTGGATGAATGTTGATTCCACTTTTCCAATGAACAAGAAAGAAGAGAGAAAAGGGGAGAAGAAAGGAATGGAGTTCAATTCACATTTCCTATATTTTAGTTTAGTCCACTTGCATATCGTTGAGCAAGACTCTGAAGGCCAATCTGCTTGTTTCGATTTCAAGCATGTACATCTTTGAACAAAATAAAAAAGAAATAAACGACCGATTAAGTTTAGGGATAGTACACACCAGAGAGACATGAAAGAAGTTGAACAATTGAAACTATATTCATGTTAATTCACATTGATCACAACTATAAAGGAATTTGAACAATTGAAACCAGGAACCCTAAAAAGTTAATTTGCATTCTAACTGATTGAATGTTATACATTTGATGAATACCTAAATTCTGAATCCTGAATATAATATGTAGCTTCGAATAAGAATTGGTAGTTGATGTTGATCTGAGATACAGGAAGAAGTTGTGATGCTATATGGAGCTGCAAGCCTGTAATCAACGCGATTGATCTGTATTAGAATTTAAACTAGGGGCATTGTTGTCCATATATAATGTTCTTTTAATTATAATCATTTAAAATTATGAAAATGAATTATAAATCAATAAAAATTATCAAAAAAAATAGATTTGGGTAAATAAGATATTAAAAAACATATTAAAAGTTTAGCTCGGGCAAATACGATATTTAGATGTTTAGGAGGGGCATATACGAAATTATGCCTTAATTATTAATCATATAGTATATTAATAAATCATTTGTTACAATTTATAAATCATATAATAAATTAACAATTAGTCTCTCACTCTTCAAAAATTATTGTATTCAATTATTGGTTATGATAGTATCCCAAAAAGGTCTTTGCTTTTAATTCAAGAATATAAAAGTTTAGTTATTTGTTTACACAATTTAATCCAACAACATCTTTATAAAATCTTTCGGTTATTAATGTTCTAGTTTTACTCATTGCAGGTTTTGTGTTCAAAACTTCCACACTCCAACTTAAGGAGTATGTAGAAATTTGATAATATTTTTTTGCCTTATCTTATCCATTAAGTTTTGGGATTATATTCTTTTATTTTGCTTGTCTATCTTTTCCTAATTTCTTGTGTTTCATTGCTATTTACAAAGTAGCCTTCTTCCCTGTATTTCAGGATAATTAATAACAAAAAACATGACTGTGATATCTAATTTTGTCGAACATGTAACGTATTTTATGAGTTAGCGTTTTAAATGACGAATACTATATAATGATGTTGATGATATAAATAACATTATAATTAAAATGATAATAATCATAATTATAGGGTTTTTGTTCTAATATAATATAATATAATATAATAAAAATATAATGGATTGACGTTAAAAGATTAGCGACAATTTTTTGAAAAAATAGGTATCAGAAGTATATGTCGAAGCTTTGGTGATGGAAAAACCAATGAAATCCTTACATTAACAAGTTGTGGTGAATTACAAAGTAACGGCCACAAAATTTTTCGCTCTCATGTTTCCAATCCATCGTCGATATCAATATAGTGTAAATGATAATGCCAGATAATGTGGTTTAAATGATTATAATGTATCATTATTTCGTTAGTAATTTTTCTAAATGTTTCTCCATTGTTGATATGTTGGAAAAATGTCACTTTTGACTAAAACTTTAGCGGTGTAAAATAAAAATGAAACAAAAGATAGAATAATAAACATAGCATTTTATTCACATACACAAGTGACAATGCAAAAAAAAACATATAGAGGATTGGATATAGGATTTAGACTAAAAAAACGAAATTGCATCCAAAAATGAATTATCTGAAACTGTTTAGTCCACAAATGAAACGCAAAAATATGTATGGAACATTTAAAATGTTGCATTTGACTTAGACATAAGAAATTCAAACTAAAGAGGGACAAAAAACTATCTAAACTGGGTAGAAATGTAGCATGGAAGAGGTTAGTTTTAGTGTAATCAACGGGGCTACTTTAATACCAACAGGAATCACAGGGTAAGGTTTGTACATGCAATTTATACACCAAGGTAAAACCAAGAAGAACAAAAGAATGTAACATGTAGGAAGAATCAGATAGAATAGGGAAAGAAATGGAGGACATGAGGGTTATAAACAAAATACTTATATACTTAGTAATTGCTTTTGAATTAAACGTAAAACTAAATAATAATTAACCAAAACATAACCGCTACTTATACTAATCATAATATAAACCTAGTCTAACTCAAATACCACATAAAACTCAAATTTCCTAAAATACCCTTTAAATTAAAACTATCACATTTTGAATTACTAACATTCAAAATGAAAATGCAATGAAAGAACACAACATAGAGTATAAACTTCAAAACATAATCATAAATTTAGTACCATACGACTCAAATTCAGACATGGAGTATAAATACAAACAAAAACACAATATCCATAACACAACACTAAGATGTAGACCACAAACTAGAAATGCAACAACAACACCTGAGACACGACATACTGAAAATAAAAACATCTCAAAACGAGATATACAGACTCACAAAATGAAAATGTTAACTAAGACATAAAGACGACAATTATAAAACTTGACTCATTTTATACTCCTTATTTTATATAACGGTTGTTCTTGACTTCCAACAGGGCGAAACCACGACCCAACCACCAGTCTACCTGACCATATCTATATATTAACACCAGTTGGTGGATTTACTAAATTTGGATCCATTATATCTATATCACCTTCCTCTGGCTCCGGTAGAAGATTTAGGTCAAAGAGGTGTTTTAGGCTTGAACCTGACAACTTTTCTACATTTTGATCCTCGACTTCAGAGCCAACAATGACCACCATTTGGTGGTTTGTGTTAGAAGTTTCAATCTCAGGTGGCTTAGGTACGTCTTCAGGCTGAGGTAAAGCTTTTTTTGTTTTCCGGATTGAAGTAGAGATTCTTGTTTTTCCCAGCTTGCGACGAGCATTTTTGGAGCGTTTCTTACCACGACGGGGATTCAAAGCTCGCCGATATTCGGTGGAGGTGCATCTGCAACATTCACAGGATGGTTTGTGTTTGGACCTACTTGGAGCCTGCTTGCAGACAATGCAGGCGCATCCAGATCGATGACGCGGGTGTTTCTTGTTCATCTTTGGTGGCTCTGGTATCGCCACCCCATTCTCCACCCGGGTAATGGAAACTACGTCCAACCCCTCAACTGTTTCAACTCGTTCAGGGTCTACATTTCTAGTCTTCATCTTCTTCGAAGATCCTACAGGTCATAAAATTAACATACAGATTAATTAATTATTTCGAAACAAGAACCTAATGAAGAAACAACATCAAGATTATTGGTACCCTGATTGTTCACAGAAAATATATTTTTTATTATGTCCTGAGTTAACTCTTCTTCCGCAGAACATCGCAACCTTAGTGGATCCCAGTGATTTTGCCTACAGGTCCAGTTTGCCGAAATTTCAGCATCAACGGGAACTTTACGCCATTTGTAACATTTCTCGCATTGAGCCCATTGCACAATACCGCTAATTAAAGAAACAAATCAAGTTTAATTTAGTATTTCATAAGAACAAGCAGATATATAATTGAACCTAAAGGAATCATTTAGAGTAGTGAACTTACTGATCAAGCTTTTTGAACATGGATGGCCTTCCGATGATCGGATCATCCTTATAACTCTTGAGTTTTACTCCATCTAACACCATCTTTGAAGGAGGATTACTACCAGGACTTGGTCGTATTAGTTTTTGACCACCTTCGAAAGAGAGAGCAAGATTAGCCATCTTGTTTTCATGGTCAATGCTTTCACTAATCAAACCGATTTCACATTGCTTTCTCTTGTGACCTATGAGGACTTTCGGTCCATCCATATTTGACTTTGAGTGAACACTTGTCGAACCATTTCGCTTCTCCTGGCTAGCGATACAAGGCAGAGCCAATATGGTAGGCTTGGAAAGCCTTTTTCCAGTGCTAGCTCTTGGCATGCTCTGCAGATTAATGATAGTTCAACACTTTATAAATAAGTGGATCCCTAACACGTCAAAATCTATAATGTTTAATAAACTTAAACAATTAATCCATTTTTAATATAAAGTATTGAACAATAAGCAACATCCTATTAGTATTTGACTTCAATCAATTGAAGCCTAACTACTATGGCCTCATTGTTGTTATAATTGATCATAGCCTCTTCAGATTTGATGTAGCTTTGTTGTAAAAATTTTGGCTTTATTTTAGTTTTCTCTACTCTTTTTACCATAAAATTCTATTGAAACAATCTATCAAGGAAATAAAATAGTTGCTTCTATCTAGCAAAGTTTTTAAATGAACTCTAAATGGATGATAGAAAATTACCTTTTCAGAATTCGTTCTTTTAGTACGAATGCAAGATTTTGATCCACGCACATCCGAGTAAATATTTATAGGATCATTTGGATTCTCATGGATAAGCGTAGAAGGCATAGCTGATATGGTCTTATCCTTTAAAACCCCGTTAGTAGTGCTCTCTAGTACATTGCCCTATACATAATGATCATGTATAAGATTATGAACAAGTGTTGATATCAAAAGAGATATGTCTAAAATAAATGTTAAATGAAATCGCAAAAAGTATATGGTTGAGTTTAATCAACTCAATGTGTAGCTACAAGGTATTTTGACTTATTCAACTATTTTTTTAAATATGTATTTTGGATGTTCTAAGTATATCAAAATTTTCGAGTCTAAAATGGTCTTATTGGTGTTTTAATCCAATCATAGCTTTTAGATTTGATGAAACTTTGTTGTAACAATTTTAGCTTTAATTATTATTTTATTCTACTCTTTTAGCATAAAATTTTATTGGAGCTAGAATAGCCAATTCTATCTAGAATATATGTTGAATGAACTCTTAATGGATGGTAGAAAAGTACCATTTCAGAATTCTTTTTATTCGCACGAATATTGGGTTTTGATCCACGCACATCTAAGTGAATATTCATCGAATCGTTTGTCTTCCCATGGCTAAGCGTAGAAGTCATAGTCGATGTGGCTTTATCCTTTAAAATCCCATTAGTAGTTCTCTCTATGCCCTGTAGATAATGATCATTTATAATATTATGAACAAAGTCTTGATCACAGAATGAGGTATATCTAAAATAAATGACAAATGAAATCACAAAAAGTGTACTGTTGATTTCAATCAATTGAATGCCTAGCTACTAGGCATTGTTATCTTGTTCATCCATTTTATAAAAGTATGTACTGCAAATGCTCTAAGAATATTCCAAATGTTTCGAGTCTAAAATGGTCTTATTCATGTTTTAATTTGATCATAGCCTTTTTAGATTTGATGCAACTTTATTGTAACAATTTTGGATTTAATTATTATTTTTTTCTACTCTTTTAGTATAAAATTTTGTTGGAGCTAGAATAGCAAATTCTATCTAGAATATATGTTGAATGAACTCTTAATGGATGGTAGAAAAGTACCATTTCAGAATTCTTTCTATTCTCACGAATGTAGGATTTTGATCCACGTACATCTAAGTGAATATACACCGGATCATTTGTCTTCTCATGGCTAAGCGTAGAAGTCATAGTCGATGTGGTTTTATCCTTTAAAATCTCATTAGTAATTCTCTCTATGCCCTGTAGATAATGATCATTTATAATATTATGAACAAGTCTTGATCTCAAAATGAGGTATATCGAAAATAAATGACAAACAAAATCACAAAAAGTGTATGGTTGATTTCAATCAATTGAATGCCTAGCTATTAGGCATTGTTTTCTTGTTCATCTATTTTATAAAAGTATGTGTGCACTGCAAATGCTCTAAGAATATATCAAAATTTTCGAGTCTAAATGGTCTTATTGGTGTTTTAATCCGATCATCGCCTTTTTAGATTTGGTGCAACTTTGTTGTAACAATTTTGGCTTTAATTATTATTTTTTTCTACTCTTTTAGCATAAAATTTTATTGGAGCTAGAATAGCCAAATCTATCTAGAATATATGTTGAATGAACTATTAATGGATGTTAGAAAAGTACCATTTCAGAATTTTTTCTATTCGCACGAATGTAGGATTTTGATCCACGCACATCTAACTGAATATTCACCGGATCGTTTGTCTTCTCATGGCTAAGCGTAGAATTCATAGTCGATGTAGTTTTATCCTTTAAAATTCCATTAGAAGTTCTCTCTATCCCCTGTAATGATGGTTTATAATATTATGAACAAGTTTTGATCACAGAATGAGGTATATCTAAAATAAATGACAAATGAAATCACAAAAAGTGTACGGTTGATTTCAATCAATTGAATGTCTAGCTACTAGGCATTGTTATCTTGTTCATCCATTTTATAAAAGAATGTACTGCAAATGCTCTAAGAATATACCAAATGTTTCGAGTCTAAAATGGTCTTATTCGTGTTTTAATTTGACTATAGCCTTTTTATATTTGATGCAACTTTATTGTAACAATTTTGGCTTTAATTATTTTTTTTTCTACTCTTTTAACATAAAATTTTGTTGGAGCTAGAATAGCAAATTCTATCTAGAATATATGTTGAATGAACTCTTAATGGATGGTAGAAAAGTACCATTTCAGAATTCTTTCTATTCTCACGAATGTAGGATTTTGATCCACGTACATCTAAGTGAATATACACCAGATCGTTTGTCTTCTCATTGCTAAGCGTAGAAGTCATAGTCGATGTGGTTTTATCCTTTAAAATCTCATTAGTAATTCTCTCTATGCCCTCTAGATAATTATCATTTATAATATTATGAACAAGTCTTGATCTCAAAATGAGGTATATCGAAAATAAATGACAAACGAAATCACAAAAAGTGTATGGTTGATTTCAATCAATTGAATGCCTAGCTATTAGGCATTGTTTTCTTGTTCATCTATTTTATAAAAGTATGTGTGCACTGCAAATGCTCTAAGAATATATCAAAATTTTCGAGTCTAAATGGTCTTATTGGTGTTTTAATCCGATCATCGCCTTTTTAGATTTGGTGCAACTTTGTTGTAACAATTTTGGCTTTAATTATTATTTTTTTCTACTCTTTTAGCATAAAATTTTATTGGAGCTAGAATAGCCAAATCTATCTAGAATATATGTTGAATGAACTATTAATGGATGTTAGAAAAGTACCATTTCAGAATTTTTTCTATTCGCACGAATGTAGGATTTTGATCCACGCACATCTAACTGAATATTCACCGGATCGTTTGTCTTCTCATGGCTAAGCATAGAATTCATAGTCGATGTAGTTTTATCTTTTAAAATTCCATTAGTAGTTCTCTCTATCCCCTGTAATGACCGTTTATAATATTATGAACAAGTTTTGATCTCATAATGAGGTATATCTAAAATAAATAACAAATAAAATCACAATAAGTGTTTGTTTGATTTCAATCAATTGAATGCCTAGCTACTAGGCATTATTTTCTTGTTCATCCATATTATAAAAGTATGCGTGCACTGCAAATGCTCTAAGAATATATCAAAATTTCTGAGTCTAAGATGGTTTTTTTGGTGTTGTAATCCAATCTTTTCCTGTTCAGATTTGATCCAACTTTGTTGTAACAATTTTTGTTTTATTTTTAGTTTTGCTATTCTTTTAACATAAAATAATATTGAAACTTTCTATCAAGGAGCTAGAATAGCAAATTTTATCTAGAAAAAAATGTTGAATGAACACTAAATGGATGATAGAAAGTACCATTTCAGAATTCCTTCTATTAGCACGAATGCAAGATTTTGATCCACGCACATCCGAGTGAATATTTTTCGGATTGTTTGGATTTTCATGGCTAAGCGTAGAAGGCGTAGTTAGTGTGGTCTTATCCTTGAAAACCCCATTAGTAGTGTTCTCTACTACCATGCCCTGTAGATAATGGTCATATATAACTTTATGAACAAGTGTTTATCTTACAAAGAAGTATGTCTAAAATTAATATAAAATGAAATCCTAAAGAGGGTTTGGTTGAGTTAAATCATTTGAATACGTAGTTACTAGGAATTGTCTTTTTCAACCATTTTATTAATGTATGCATTGCGAATTCCATAAACATATATCAAACTTTTCGTGTTTAAAATGGTCTTATTCGTGTTTTCATCCACTCTTGACCTGTTCATATCATATGTAACTTTGTTGGGTTTATTCGGAAAAATCTCATTATTTTAGGAAAAATTTTGATAAAGTCCAAAAAGTTTTTTCTTTAATAGAAAAGTCTAATTATTTTGAGAAAATCACATAATTTGTCATTTCTGTTCAAATATAAAAAATGATTTTTTCGTTAATTTAGACAAAATGTTCAACAATTTTGACTTTTCGGTTCAAATTTTTTTTTTAGGATAAACACTTGTTATTAGACATACTTGGTAGTAGAGAACATTTTGCCTATCAAGTGTTTATCCTAAAGTCGGATGTGGTTGAACCGAAATCCTCCATACCTGCTAAGAGAAAACGGTCTAAAATGGTTGATCATTATCTACACTGCATGGTAGTAGAAAACGCTCTAAAATGATTGATCATTATCTACTACCATTTCTGTAGATAATGTTGACTAATTTTAGGACTTTTTCGTTTATTTTAGTTTTAGCTACTATTTTTAACATAAATTTGTATTGAAATAATCTATCAAGGAGCTAGAATAGCCAATTTTGTCTACACTAAATGTTGAATGACCTCTAAACGAGTGATAGAAACAAATACTATATATATACCATTTCAGAATTTTGTTTGTTAGCACAAATTGAGGATATTGATCCACGCACATCTGATTGAATATTTATCGGATCACTTGTCTTATGGCTAAGTGTAGAAGGCATGGTCGATGTGGTCTTATCCCTTAAAACCTCGTTAGTAGTGCTCTCTGTTACCAAGCCCTATACATAATGATCATTTATAACATTATCAACATCTGTTAATGTCACAAAGAGGTATCTCTATATAAATGTTACATAAAATCAGAATGATAGAAAAGTACCATTTTAGAGCGTTTTCTCTTAGCAGGAATGGAGGATTTCGGTTCAACGACATCCGAGTGACCACTTCTCATACCAATTTGCTTCTCTTTGGTAAACGTAGTCAACATCGTTGATTTGGTCGTCCCCTTTGAAACCCCCACACTAGTGCTACCGATTACCATGTTCTGTAGATAACAAGATAATTTGAGACATTAATGATATAATAAAGTGGCCTATATATCTAGATTAAAATACTAGTATTAATTAATTAGTAATATTCCGAGTTCTAAAATAGTACCAGTTTAGCTTTCCGCTTAGATGGGGATGGAGTTTTAGCCTCTGGAAACAGACCAATTTTGCTAGATGAGGAAGCACTTGTAGCATTCCGATGTCCGATAACAAGCTTTCCTTCAGCCTCCAATCTACCAAACATCACTGATCAAGAAGACATAAGTGTTAGCATTCTAAAAGTTATTATTATCTTTATGTATAATGTAAGGACTATGATTGTCATTTTTATGTTAGTTTTATTTATTTATTTATTCAATTTCCATGTGGAGCCTTTGGCTTATTAGCATTCAACAAGAGATTACTTTTTCAATTTTAAAAAGATATCAGATTGACTTCTAGCATTGAGATACCTAGCTAACACACATGTCATCATGTCATCTAATTAATCATCTATCCTCGTGTGAAAGAACATAGTGGAGTCTAACGTTACGACATTTTAAAAGGACAATGGACTTCAAATATTTCACTTGTGTTAATTAAACATATGCTACAAATTAATAATTTCTTAACTATGTAGAAGAAAATCATATAATATAAAACTATCAATCACAAGTGACATTTGTTTGCTTAGTTATTACCTGTGTCACCCGGTTTCAACTTCATCGACGTAACATAATAATTAAATCCTTCAAGGACGTACATTCGGCTATTATTATTTGGCCAGTATCTAAAATTAAATTCCCAATCTTTCCCATTTAAATCTTGAATTTCAACAGGTTTTCCTTCAGGAATATCAATCGAAGGAAAGTATCCCTGTAAAAAAAAATTAAATAACTTATCAACCACAAAATTAACACGTTTCATGGACGAAAAAACAAAGAAAAAAATATACTAACCTCTGCACATTTCTTAGGAAGCACCAAACGTCCGATCTTCCCAGTGTCACTAACAGTCAACACCTTCTCAAATAAAGGAATTACTTTCACATTTGACCTGTCAAGATCATAAATAAATGAATTCATGATTAATAATTAGGGCGAATATTGTTTCCATATTGCAAATAAATTAAACATATTTCAAGATTTGAAAGAATACATACCCTTTAGACATCTCTTTGAGCTCTTGTTCAGTTAATCTAGGCACGTAACGGTGTTCACTTCGAGGCTTTCGAATACGATCTTTAGCTCCACTAGATGAGTCACCCTTGTTGTATTCACGAAATACCGGTGGTGGGGTTGAACGTTCATCGTCTTTTTCAGACACCTTTTCTTTACCTTTACCCGGTGGAACCCTAGCAAGAGAGGTGGAGCTGGGGGTGGTTAGTTCTTTGCAATGAATATTGACTCCGGATATGGTATTTGTTGCACTAATATTTGAACTTCCGACAACCAATCTCTCAGCTTCATTCACCCTTCGATCACCCAATGGAGGCGAAGGATTATGCCCTCGTGCGATAAGTCGTCCTAAAGAAGGTGTCGTACTCGTAGGCTCGAGTTGTGGTTGGTTTCTCGATGAATTTAACAAAAGAGTTGCAGTAATATTGCCGATAGAGTTACTAGTAGCTCGTTCAAGATTTCGCTGGAAGGAAATTCCCTGTGGTGACTTCATAATGTTTGCCATCTGAAAGAAATTAAATAGAATTTGTTGAAGAACGATATATAACTTTTATAACTATATGAAAGAAGTTTAGATAATCATTTACGAAGATCTGATGTTGTGGTGTGCAGTCAAGACACTCGATTCCTCTGAGTCTCGATCGAACATAAAAAGATCGAGAAACTATGCATCCATAATGAATTGGCTGCACGGATTATAACAAAACTTTTAATTTCTTGTAAGAAATTATCATGTCAACGAAAAAACATATATCTTTAATTCTATATTCTACATATATATAATATAAATGATGATAAATATTTTAACCTTCTCGCAAGATACGCAACGTTTCCAGCCATTCAATTTATAATGATAAATTTCGCAAAACTTCCCACGCGTAAATGTAACACTACAATAAAAATTAACAAGAGACAATGTTACTTCCGATCTAAATTAAACGAAAAATAATGACAACACAAGAAACGCTATACATGGAGTATTAAAACTTTAAATTGCAACTAGATACATAATCTTTAATCAATGGATCATGCATGCAGAACTCATAAACATCAATCGGAAGGTTTCCGTTGGTTTATCGCGTGTTTACGATAAACAATCCAAAGATGGAAAGATCACAAGGTTAAAAAGCTTAACTTTTTAAACAAACTAATGCGAAATTTCAGCAAAAATATTACTTTATCACCGAAATTACGACAACATAAAATTTGCTAAAAAAAACTAAAGCGACTCATGATCAGTTGGTACAAACGGGCTTACTAGCATCCTTCGCAAAGTTTAGCAAAATCACCATTTTCACATGTCCAGGCGACTCTCGGAACGTACGTAAGTTGGCGACATTTGTTGTTAGCGCAAACCATTGGCAGATCGGAAGACGGAATCATGTTTTCCATTATGCAAAACCTGCATAAATGATTATAGAGTAAACAGATTCATTAGAAACGTTACCCTGGGTATCAATCGATAAATTAATACATCGATCCCCAATTTACATGCTAGAACACTACGATATAAGATTTTGATGGTTATAACAAGGAACAAAAAGGGATTAGGGTTCTAGTTTA